>NC_133666.1:490709134-491035550 GCF_037893015.1 Macrotis lagotis
CTGATTAAGAAATAGAGTAATGAATCAGTAGATTAGGTCTGGTTCAAAAGAAACTACAATAAATGACTATAGTAATCTAATGTTTGACAAATCCAAAAACATTAACTTCTAGGATAAGGACTCACTACTTGAGAAAAAAAAATTGTTGGAAAAATTGGAAAACATTATGGCAAAAACTAGGCATAGAACCGCATCTCACACCCTACATAAAAATAAAATCAAAATGGGCACAGGATTTAAAAATAAAGGGCAACTTTATAGACTAAGAAATACTCTATCTGATCCATGGAAAAGGAAAAAAATTATGACCAAACAAGAAATAAAATATAATATTCAAAATAAATGATTTTGACTATATTAAATTAAAAAGGGTTTGTACTAATTAAATCAATGCTGCCACAATCAGGAAAGCAGAAAACTGGGAAACAATCTTCACAAATAGTTATGAGAAAGATCTCATTTCTAAAATCTATAGAGAATTGCATCAAATATAGGTTGCAAGCCAATCCCCAATTGGTCAAGATCAAAGGATATGAATAAATAGTTTTCAAAAGAAGAAATTAAAGCTAGATACAATCTGATGAAGAAAATGCTCGAAATCACTGATTAGAGAATTGCAAATTAAAATAATTCTGAGGTATCAACTTACTTATCAGACTGACTAAAATGAGAAAAAAGGGAAAATGATCAAAGTTGGAGAGGTTGTGAGAGCACTGCAACATTAATGCATTGCTGCTAGAGTTGTAAAGTGATTCAACCATTCTGGAGAATATGGAATTATGCTCAAAGGGCAACAAAAGTATTCATACTCTTAGACCCAACAGTTCCAAAACTAGGCCTATGCCCAGAAGAAATTATAAAAAATTGGATAAGTCCTACATTTCCAAAATATTCATACCATCTTTTTGCAGTGGCAAATATTGGAAATTGTGGGGATGCCTAAAATTGGGGAATGGTTAAATGAGTTTTAGTGCATGAATATTATGGTATACCATTGTTCTATAAGAAACTGTAAATGATAGGATTTTAGCGAAGCATGGAAAGAATTACAGGATCTGATACTGAGCAAAGGGAGTAAAACCAATAGAATAATACACACATTAAGAACAAAATTGTGAGATGATCAACCCTGATGGAAGCAGTTACTTTCATAAGTTCAGAGAGTTAGAACAAACCTATAAGATGGTCTATGAACAATGTTATCCCCATTCAGAGCAAGAAAAACAAAATAAAACTAGGCAAAACACTTTTAAAAAAATAGCTTTTATGTATTTCTTTTTCTTTTTTGCTTTTTTTTTTTGCAAGGCAGATGGGGTTAAGTGGCTTGCCCAAGGCCACACAGCTAGGTAATTATTAAGTGTCTGAGACCGGATTTGAACTCAGGTACTCCTGACTCCGAGGCCGGTGCTTTATCCACTATGCCACCTAGCCGCCCCTTATTTCTTTTTCTTAATCCTAATTCCTCATACCAAAAATGGTTAACCTGTAAACTTGCTTAACACAGATGTGTAACTACAGTATTAATCTGACTGTTCCTCACCTATGGGAGGGGTTGGGAAGGGAGGGTGGAAGAAATGTTTGCAACTTAGGCATATAGATAAAAGTTAAAACAAATTTTCATAGCATGTATTTGAAAAAGTAAAACATTAACAAAAAAACAAAAATTAAAAAAATTAACTAAAAATTTAAATAAAAAATTTTAAAAATAAAAATGTTTAGCTCTCTCCTGAAGAATAGGTGGCACAGTCCCCAAAATCTTGTGTTTGGGGGCAGATGCCTGGTCACTGGCTTTCTATTCTGGAGGCTTAGGTGTTGGCTGCTTGTTCCCTGAATTAGAGTAACCTGAGAGTCTGGATCCTGTTGAATCTGAATTCAAGGGATGCTAATACACCTCCTACTGGATGACTGGCTCCCTTCCTGCTGGTTTACTGTGCTGCTTGGTCTGCTGAGCTGGGATCCAGGGAGGCTAAGATTCCTGCTGGCTTCCACACAACTGGTCGGGGCGGGGGGCTGCAAATCCCTTCTAAGTAAGACAGACCTTGTTTGAAATCCCTGCAAGATATCTTGAGCTGAAAATTCAATTCATTCTGGCTTTTTTTGAGGATTCTATCCCTTCAGACTCTATTTAGAGGCTTCATTCAAAGTTTTTTTCCCAGAGGAAAACTGGGAAATATTCAGTCAGTTTCCTAACATCATTCTAACATCTTTTCTTTGCCCCTAAGGATGTGGAGAAAAACTTTTTTTTTATCTACTATTTATTTCTGTTCCTCTGAGGTGAGGTTCTGTTTTATTATGTAGAATAAATTTGGAAAGCCAAAAGTTTTCTCATTACATCATTATCTTCTAAGAATCTTTTCAAAAAAGCACAATTTATTGGAAGTGCTACTTTTTTTAATGTCAAATCTAAATTTGCCTCTGAGTGGTTCCATACATCACTACTAGTTCTATACTTTGAAGTTAAATAAAAGAAATCCAATTCATTTTTTTTACACATGACAATTTTTCAAATATGTCTGGGCAATTATGATATTCCCCTAATAATCCTCTTCATCAAGTTATACTTTCATAGCTTTGTTAATACAATTTCCAAAGGTTATAAACTCAAATTCTATAAAATTCCTTTTATGACACAACTATGGTGTTAATACCTAAACCAGGAAGATCCAAAACTAAAAAATGAATTTTGTTGCAAATTTTTTAAACAACATATTAGCAAGGAGATTATGGCAGTTATCCATAGAATAATATACTATCACCAGGTAGGATTTATATCCAGAATGCAGGGTGGGTTCAATAACAGGGAAACTATCAACATTAACTATTTCAATAGCAAAACTATCAGAAATCATATGACTATCTCAAAGATAGTGAAAAAAAAATTTGACAAAATACAGCATTCATTTCTATTAAAAACACAAGACAGCACAATAATAAATGGATTTTTTCTTTAAAATAATAGCATCTATCTAAAATCATTGGTAAGCATCATATGCAAAAGAATACTTTCCAATAATATCAGAGGCGAAACAAGGATGCCCATTTTCACAATATTCAATATTATTCAAGAAACACTAACTTTAGTTATTAATAATAAAAGAAAAAATTAATTAGAATAGGAAATGAGAAAAAAAAAACCTTTCACTCTTTGCAGATGATATGGTGGTATGCTTATATAATCCAGTAAAAAAAAAGAAACTACTTAAGGGCAGAGCCAAGATGCCAAAAGGAGAAGAGCCTCTCCTAGGTGTCCTCACCATAATATTTCAAAAAGCATAAAATATATGACTCTTAACTAATTTTTTGAGAGACAGAACCCACAGAGGGATCCAGTGAGGCAATTCTCCAGACCAAGGTAACCCGGAAAATAGTCGAAAGGCTCTGCTCCATGGAGTTGGAGGGGTGGCCCACCAGAGTGAAGGAACTTCAGTCTTCAGGAGGTAGCCCCAGGGCATCTGGAAGCCACAACTCACAATGGCAGGGCAGTTTCCAGACCTACAGCCTGAGAAGCACTGGGTACAACTTAGAAGATCACTGGGGGACCTCTGCCAGAGTGAGCATGTAAAGCCCAGTCCTCAGGGCATTCAGCTAGCTGTGGTGGCCATGGCAGCCCAGATCCAGTACATGGAATCAGGCAGAGCCTGTAAGCAGGAGCCCCCAGGAAACTATGCCTTAAGTGCTCAGCCTAACAAAGAGAGGGGAGTAAAGAGAGATTTCCTAGGTCTGTCTTCTGTACCTGGAACAGGACTCTGGGACTCTGACCACATTCAGATCCTGATCACAGTCTAGGCCCTCCATAGAACAGCGCCCCCCCCCAGCTCAGCCCCATGGCATAGGGGTGCCCCTGTGGTCATACATACACCAGGAGGGAAGACAGAGTTTCACACACTGATATCCTTGAGCTGGGGCTGTCCCAATAATACTCAAAAGTTCAGGATGCACCCCAAAACAAGGCACAAGCTGGAGGAATGAGTAAACAGAGAAAAAAGAGGAATACCATTGAGAAATGTATTGTCTATGATCCCAAGAAGAATGAAAACACACAATCTGAAGAAGAGGAAGTACAAGTTTCTGCATCTAAAGACTCCAAAAAAAAAAACCAGAAATTGGTTTTATGCTATGATAACACTTAAAAAAGATTTTGAAAATCAAGTAAGGGAGATAGAAGAAAAATTGGAAAAAGAAATGAGATAGATGGAGGGAAAACATGAAAAAGAAGCCAGCAGCTTAGTCAAGGAAATCCAAAAAATGCTGAAGAAATTAACATGCTAAAAACCAGCATAGGTCAAATGGATAAAAGAGTTCAAAAAGTTATTGAGGAGAAGAATGCTTTAAAAAGCAGAATTGGCCAGATGGAAAAAGAGATAAGAAAGCTCTCTGAGGAAAACAAATCCTTCAGATGTAGAATTGAGTTAAAGGAAGCTGTTGACTTTACAAGAATTCAAGACACAATACTTCAGCACCAAAAGAATGAAAAATTAGAAGAAAATGTGAAATATCTCAGTTAATAAACAACTTATCTGGAAAACAGATTCAGAAAAGATAATTTAAAAATTATTGAGCTCCATGAAAGTCATGATCCAGAAAAGAGCCTTGACCTCCTTTTTAAAGATTTTCTACATGAAGCGGAGGGCAAAATAGAAATTCGGAGAAGCCACCGATCTCCCCAAGAAAGAGATCTAAAAAAAAACAACCCCCAAGAATATTGTAGCCAAGTTCCAGAACTCCCAAGTCAAAGAGAAAATATTACAAGCAGCCAGAAAGGCACAATTCAAATATCATGGAGCTGCAGTCAGTATCACACAGGACTTTGCAGCAACTACATTAAGGGCTCACAGGACTTGGAATATAATATTCTAGAAGACAAAAGAGCTCAGAATGCAACTGAGAATCTACCCAGAAAAACTGAACATCCTCTTCCAGGGGAAAAGATGGACTTTCAATGAACCAGGGAAATTTCAATCGTTTCTGTTGAAACAACCAGATCTGAACAGAAAGTTTGATCTTCAAATACCGGACTCAGGTGAATCATAGAGAGGGTGTAGGAGAAGGGTAAAATTTGAGGCACTTGATGATGATGAACTACATGTATTCCTGCATAGAAAAATAATACTGGTAATACTCATATGAAACTTCTCATTTAATAGAGAACATAGAAGGAGCTTTTATAGATAAAGCACAGATGAGAGCTGAATTTGAAGATATAAGATATTGTAAAAATGGAGTCGATGTCTAAAAGGGAATTGTAATGGGAGTAAGAGAAAAGACAGGTGGAATAGGCTAAGATATTTCACATAAGATTTTTTTATTGTAAGGAGCTATTGCAATGACATGAAGGGAGGAAGGTGAGGGGGGATGAAGGAACCTATGCTCTCATCAGAGATGGCTCAGAGAGGAAATGGCATATATACTCAATGAGGTATAGGGATCTAGAGTAAAAAGGAAAGAAGGGGGGCAGGGGGAAGTGGGGGATGTTATTGATAGAGGAGAGTGTGGACTGTGGGAGAGAGTGGTCAGATATAACACATTTTCTTTTTTACTTCTTGCAAGGGGCTGTAATTGGATGGCCTGTGTGGAACCACAGGGCCGTGTGGTTGCTGGGCCTTAGGGATAGTAGGTGGGTTCAGGGCCTCTTGGTCCCAGGGCCAGTGATCAGTCTGCTGTTCCACTCAGCTACCCTACAGCACATTTAATAGGGACAGAGGGGTGGTTAGGTGGTACAGTAGATAGAGCACTGGCCCTGAATTCAGGAGTATCTGAGTTCAATTCCATCTTCGGACACTTAATAATTTCCTAGCTGTGTGGCCTTGGGCAAACCATTTAACCCCATTGATTTGAAAAACCTTAAAAAAGAAGAGGGACAAAGTGAAAGGAAGAGAGAGAAATATAGTATATGGTAGTGGGGAGGGATGAATGGAGGGAGTTGCGAACAGCAATGGCAACAGTGGAAAACTATGGAAGTAGCTTTTGTGATGGACTTATCATAAAGAATGTGATTCACCTGTGATAAACCTGGTGGTGTTGGAATACAGATTGAGGCACATTTTTTATTGTTTTTTTTATTTTTGTTCTCTCTCCTTTACTTTATTACTCATTAGGGTCTATATTTTTGGGGGGAGGGGGTATTATATTTACTCTTAAACAAGAATATTTTAGTAATGTATTTAAAAAATCATTTGTACAAAAATAAAAATAACTAAATTTTAAAAAAAGAGATGGCTAGGCTTAGACTCCAGTGAGTCAGACCACAGGGAGCTGAGGGCATATTTATCCAATGCCAGGTGCATCTGGCTCTACCTTAGAGAAAAAAAGTGACCATCCTGAAAAGAAGAAGAGAGAAAAAACACCACTATGAAGATCTTGCTTAAATGCATTTCCATAGTAGATTTGACATGGCTGATGCTTGGGGAATGGTTTAGCACCTGACTCCAGGTATTCTCCAATATGTAAGTGGCCCCCCAAGGAGTAATTAAAACTGAACTGATTGAGTATGGGTAATATTCTATGCACTAGTCTTTCTGGTCCCAAAAGGCATGACCTTCAAGTTAAATATGGCCATTTCCAGTATGACTTTCATGAGCAATATTGCTTCACCACCTTCCCTTCCAGTAGGTTGGGAGAGCTAGAAAGAAGAAAAAAATATTGCTAACTGAAATAACAAAACAAAATAAAATTAAAAGAATAAAATTGTATTAGCATCACAAAAACTACTTGAAATAATTAACAACCTTATAAAATTTCCAAGATATAAAATGAATCCATATAAGTTATCACTATTTCTATGTATCACCCAAAAAATCTAGCAGCAAGAGAGAGAAAGAAATTTTATTTAAAGTAACTGTAGAGAATATAAAATACTTGAGTTTACCTGCCGAGACAACCTTGGGTACTATACAAATATAAGTACAAAACCTTTTTCAGACAACTAAAGTCAAATCTAAACAGCATACAAAATATTGGCAGATTGAGCTAATATAATGAAAATGATATTTTTATCTAAATAATCTACTTATGTAACATCTTATCTGTCAAAGAACTAAAAATATTTTATAGAGTAGAAAAAAGTAATAAGAAAATTCATCTGAAGGACCAAAAGATCAAGAATATCAAGGAATTTACTGATAAAGTGAAAAGGAAGGTAGCCTGGCCATACCAAATCTAAAATTATATTATGAAACAGCAGTAGTCAAAATTATTTAGTATTGGCCAAGAAATAGAGTGGTGGATTAGTGGAATAGCTTAATTTCACAAGACACAGTAGTAAATAACCACAGTTTTCTACTTTTTTTGATAAACCCAAAGATTCTAGTTTCTGGGATAAGAATACAATATTTGCCAAAAACTTTTGGGAAAACTAGAAAATAGCATGGCACAAACTTAGCATAGACCAAACTCTCATTCCCTATACAAAGACAAGGTCAAACTACATCAAGGATTGAGACACAAAGAGTGATACAATAAGTCAATTAGAAGAGAAAGGAATTGTGTTTCTGTCAAATCTATGGATTAAGAACATAATGAAAACATTATGAATTCCAAAGTGTATAATTGTGAATATATTACATTGAAAAGTTTTTGCACAAACAAAACCAGTTCAATCAAGATTAATAATATATGCCTTTCATTGTTGAAGAAGACTATAACATCAAGGAGATGCCATGACAAGCACATGAATTGAATTTGTGTAAGGGGGTGCTATGCTAAGTCACCAGCCTCACTTTCCCCTCCAGAATCATTTCGTTTCAATGACCAGATATGAATCAGAATGCCTGGACATGGCCCAGGATTAGAGGCAATCAGGGTTATGTGACTTTCCCAAGGTAATAACTGACAAGTGTCTGAGTCAGGATTAGAACTTCCATCCTCCTGACTCCAAGGCCAGTGCTCTATCCATTGCACCAGAAGGAAAGTAGAATGCTGGGAAACAATTTTGACAGTCAGAATATGTGACAAAGTTCTCATTTACAAAATTTATAGAGAACTTAGTCAAATTTATAAGAATTTTTTAATTAATATATATATATATATAAATCATTATCTATAAAATGGATATGATCAGGCAGTTTTCTGATGAACAAATTAAAGCTATCAATAGTCATGAAAAATGTTTTAAGTCACAATTAATTAGAGAAAGGTAAATTAAAAAGAACTCTGAGGTTCTACCTCACATCTATGAGATTGATTGATATGACAGAAAGGGCAATGATAAATATTGGAAGGGAAGTAGAAAAACTGGAACACTAATGCACTGTTGGTGAATGTTGGAGGCCCTGCTGACCCACGGAGGAGTGGGGAAAGAGTTACAGAGTTTTGTGACTGAAGGCTGTCTATTTTAAATGAAGAGACAGGATTCTGACAAGATGGAAAAGAGTTTCTGCTTTATTGAGCCATGCAGAAACCACAAGGTCCCTTCTTTATCTAATCCCCTGAGAACATTGAATTCTTCTCTTGTTCCCAGGTCATGCTGTATGTACTGGCATATTAAGTGAGTCATAACCACATAAATGCTTATCTTCCAGGAACATTGTATGCTTAGAGAGTAACTGCTTAAACTTCTTGGGATGGAGAACTGAACCAGGCATAGAGAGCAGGCTCCATCCGCCAAGAAGATTTACTCAAGCATCATGGTCAGATACTCACTTGCCTGTGGTCCTCAACATTTCCCCCTTTCTTTTGTTGAAGCTTAAGGAGATGCAATTCTGTTCCAATGGAACTCATGGCCTGGTTTCAGCAGTGGCAACATAAGCAGAACAAAGCAGCAAGCCAGGAGTGTTAATATGATCAGAGGGATCAGAGATGAGACAAGAGCATAAAGCCAATGCATAGGAGTCCATTCTTTCAAAGAATTTCAGAGATTCTCAACAATTTCATCTCTTTCATGCTATTTAAAGATGCATTACTAATTTGTCCAATGATATTATCCAATGCTTGTATATCTAAAGTTACAGAACTATTTCCAAATGCTCCCAGCAAACGCTCTTTAACTTTATCCCATTCATAATTAGATATATTATATTTTACTGTGGTAACACAAAGGAATACATATCTATAATAATATTTCATATTTAATCTATTCTAACCGTAAAAGTTCATTCCCTTCTGCAAGCATTACTTCCTTCACACTGTCAATCAACACGAGGAAGTCCTTATTAATTCTGTCCAATTTCTGTAATACTTTAGTTACATTTATTTGCAATTCTATAACAAATTCAGCAGTTTTTGCTCCCGTCTTCAAAGCTGTGACTGATACTACAGCAAGCATAGTTTCAGGTTTATTTGATCCCTTCATGTTTTTTGGTCTCCTGCACCAACTTGCAGGGTGTCTTCTTCTCTGTCTTCACTGTATCTGTAGTCCTCAGTCTCTAGCGCCTTCTTGCAGGGTGTCTTCTCTTCTTCTATTTTTCTTAGAGGTGTTTGGTACAGGTGAAAGGCTTTCTGTGGGACCAAAACTGCTGGTTCTCCATTACCTGGGGAAACACAAAGAAATCCTTGCCCCCATGTTAGTATTGTTCCTGGCCCCTGCCAAGCATTAGTGATAGATTTTTCCATATAATGTGTTTGTTCCCAGGATTCCTGGGGTCTTTTTTTTTTGATTCATAGGTTTGGTTCTTGTTCTCTACTCCTTTTTTAACTCCAAAGTGCTGTTCAACCAGTGTAACACCTGAAGTGTTACATGAAAGAAAACTTAAAGTACATAATGCCAGAATCAACTTGTTGGTAGGGGTCATAACCTTATCTCCCCCTTTCTTTTGTTTTTGGAGGAGTGCTTTCATATCCCTATGCTTTCTTTCCAGTTGGTCTTGTCCTGACAACAGTTTTGGCACACTTCCAGCCTCTACCAAGGCCATTCTTTTCCTATCTATTATAGCATTTCCATTAATTCTTTTTCCTCCTATGTCTCTGGAGAAGTCATACAACATTTTCTAACTCCTTAATTCAGTTTACATGGATCTTCAGATTACATTGTTCAATAGATTAACACATTATAGAATTATCCAATTTGAAGAAAACATTAAAATTTACCTAGCAATTGCTTTCATATCAAACTTTTCATATTATGGGGTTTAGACTTTCCAATCAAGTCACTGCCAGATAATGCAGTAGCAGTTTAATGCAATTTTGAGATTGTTACAACCTCATTTAAACACATCTCCATTTGAATTTTTAACTCTCTATTCTTTTTTTAGCATTGATTTTTAAAGGTCCCCAAATCCCCAAATCCATCATTTTACATATACAATGTCAAACTTGCTGAAACTTTCTGTCCATATGCTTTAATCAATTTCCATACTTAACAAATGTTTCAAAAACCCCAACTGTCTCTATGCTTTGGTTCACTTCCCATTTCTTTCAGAACCTGTTTCTCAGATATTACAACTTACATTTTCCATTAATATTCTGTTCCACTATTCTTTTTCATTAACTCTTTTTTACTTTAGTTCATACAGTTCTGAACTGTATCCCCATAGTTTATTTAAAACTTTAATTTACAACCATGAAAAACCATATACATGATTCCACTTTTCACAATACATTTTCCATTCAAAGGTTTTAATATTTAACACTTCTTGATTTTAACTAGTAAAACTTTTAAGAAGGCAAACAATCACTAAAAAATGTGACAGTCTAATTGGAATATCCTATATTCCCTTCTTCATCTAGAGTAAACCAAATAACTTCTTTTGAAAGGGGACAGTCATAAGTCTTTTCTGAGGGAGAGATGATCTGTTCTTAAATCCTCACTTATCCCATAATTTTCTGTAATAAATAACATTATCAGAATCTGTATTAATAAACTCATGAAGCTATACTGTTATCCTATCAGTCTGGTAAAAAATTAACTATTTAGCTTCCTCTTTTTATGAAATTGCTATATTTATGTTATATAAAATTTGTCAAATTAAAATAGCATTTTTTATGATTTCTTTATTTAACAAATTTTTCTATATGATAATACTGTCTCTTTTAAATTCCCTTTTTAACATTTTTTTACCCAAGTCTTCATAAAACAATCCTCTCTCTCTCTCTCTCTCTCTCTCTCTCTCTCTCTCTCTCTCAGCTAGTCCATTTTCTAAATAAGTTCCTTTCTTCTAACTTCAAGGTCCAGAGATAAGAGCCAGAACTGCAAGCAGACAAACAGCAGAGAGGACAAAGGAGGTTGGGGGAGGGCAAGCATTCTGGTAGCACAGAATCACAGTGAAGAAATGAGTAAGAGAAAAAATCAGCACCATTTTATCATTTTAATATTCAGTTATCTGTTTATTCAAAATCACTGTGATTTGAAGCCAACTGAATTAAGTTGCTGTGATGTCAATTTTAGTGAAGCCTTGAGCTTCTCTGGAGAAGGAACAGTTCCTAGTATATCATTCATATAATGAATAATGCACAGAGTGGTCTCTGATAGGCTGAAGAGCTTTATCTACATAAAGTTGATACATAGTTGGACTATTTTTCATACCCAGTGCGAGTACTTTACACTGATATCTTTTATAAGGGCTTTGTAGAATGGTAGATGGTATGGAAAAAGCAAAAGGTCTGGCATCCTGAGGAGTAATAGAAATAGAATAAAAACAATCCATCATAACAATAATCAAAATTTTCCATCAATTGGGGACCATATTTGGAGATAGAAGCCCAGGTTGAAGATATCCCATAGGTTCCATTTGGGCATTGACCTGTCTCAGATTTGTGAGCATTCTCCATTTACCAGACTTTTTCTTAATAACAAACCCCAAAGAATTACAAGGACTATTTGATTCCTCTTTATGCCCTTGTCCAAGTTGTTCTTGGACAATTTTCTCTGTAGTTAAGGTCCACTGTTCCACCCATATGGGTTATTCATCTTTCCATGTTATTGATATGGGTGTGATTGATATAGGTGTAAGATGTTGAGGCTGTTTGTCAGTGACCCCCCCCCCACATCAGAAATCCTGTGTTGTGAGTGTTAGCCTCATTTTCCTTAGTATGTCATGACCCTATAAGTTAATAGTTAGGGTTGGTTAACACATAAGGTTGTATAGCTTCTCTTTTTCCTACATGCTCCCATGTTAACTTCCAAGTATTTAACTCAGGGGAAGGAGCTATACCTACCCCAATCATTGGTATGTCTGTATGGTAAAGTGACAAATTCTTTGTCAGTCCCTGTATCAATAAGGCCAGTGAAGTCCCTGAATGTTAATGGCTAAAAGAGGCTGAGAACTTTTTACAACTTCAAGGTCCATAGTCTCAATTTTTTCTCCCAATAAATCCACATTAAAGGTATTGGTGCCCACAGAGGAACACTTTTGAATCATATCTGCTATTGTGATATCATTTTTCCTACCTGCTAATGCCCTTTTGCAATCATTCTTGCAATACTCCCTAGCTAACTGTCTAATCGAAATGTCTGCAGTTGGTCCCTCCCCTATGTCCCTAAGAATAGACTGTGTGAGGTGGGCAAGAGAGTCTGTAAAACTTTCTTGCGGTCCTTGTATTATTTTTGTAAAAGATTGTCCTTTATCTCCTTCCCCGGGTGGGCTGCCAAAACGTTAGTTGCACATAGAGCTACTTATTGGTATCCAGCTACCTCATTGCATAGTTGCCTACCTACAGCCTAATACTGTCCTGTAACAACTAATAGCTCAAAACAAAATTAACCTGCTATTGTTCATTTTGAACTGCTTGTTGTCTATACTGTTTTTGAAATTTGGAGCAACAGAGCATGTAATCTCCTGGTTCGAAACATGTCTGAGCGACCTGCCTCCAATCATGAGGAGATAAAATAGAATAAACTCTTTGGTCCAGGAGATTTCCAACAAATATGGTGGCAGGGTCATAATCAAAAGAAGCTTTTTTATCTCCTGGAGCATTCTGATATCAAGAGGCTCATGATTCCTCAACCGTTTTCCCAGATTTTTAGGGTCATCAGTCTCTAAAAGTCAATGTATGTGGAGCCCTAGATCTCAGGCCTCTTCTCCCTTCTCCCAGGCTTGTCTAAACACCATTTCTAGGGATGTCTCTTCTATGTTTTGTCTTGGTTTTTCCCTTGGGGGTGTGGAGGGCTACATACTGGTGTAAGAGGGGCAGTATGACAACAGAGGAACAATGGGGTAAATAAGATCAGTCTCTTTGCCACTACCTCTTGTTTATTTTCTCTTTTGGCCTTTTTATTTGTCTCTGAGGCCACTTCTCTTGATTCCCCTCCTCCCTCATCTACCTATGCCCCTATATTGAATCTACGAACTTCTCTATAATGCATAGGATTCACCAGGCATAGTCTTATGACATTATATAATTGGAAACAATGGACAGGGAAATTGTCAGATCCTACTGACAAGAAATATTCTGAGAGCTGTTCCCCAACCACTTTCCATTTTTCTGGGTTTAAGGTTCCCTCCTTGGGTAGCCAGGGAGATGTGATCTCTATCATATGTAAGAATTGTTTTATGTGATTTCTTACGACTATTAATCCTCAGTGTTCCATATATTTCAAAAGGACTTTCTCATACTTCTCTTAGCAAGAGCCGCTTAATTTGGATTTGGCCCATGTTTGTTACTACTTTGCTCAGGAGGAAAGTGAAGGGGATTGTATGAACCTTCCCCTTAACTTAACAGAAGATCCTGTGTTGTTGTTGGGGAACAAGGGAGGCTTTCAGTCAAAACTAAGGTGAGCTCCCAATACCCCACTTAGCTTGGTATCAGTGTTCTCAGTGCCCCATGTTGGGAACCAGAAGGCTGGGGTCCCCACCGACCCCTGGTGGAATGAAGAAAAATTATAGAGTTATATGACTGAAGGTTGTCTAATAAATGAAAAGATGAACTCTGACAAGATGGAAAAGAGACTCTGCTTTATTGAACCATGCTCAAGCTTATATATTGCAAAAACCATGAGGTCCTTCCATTATCTAATCCCCTGAGAACACTGAGTACTTCCTTTGTTCCAAGACTGTGCCCTATGTACGGACATATCAAGTAGGTCACAACCACATAACCACTTATGCTTAGAAAGTAATTGCCTGGGACGGCTAGGTGGCATAGTGGATAAAGCACCGGGCTTGGAGTCAGGAGTACCTGGGTTCAAATCCGGTCTCAGACACTTAATAATTACCTAGCTGTGTGGCCTTGTGCAAGCCACTTAACCCCATTTGCCTTGCAAAAAAAAAAAAAAAAAAAAACTAAAACAAAGTAATCGCTTAAGTTTCTTGGGATGGAGAATCAAACCAGGCATAGAGAGCAGATTCCTTCCACTGAGAGGGTTTATTCAACCATTATGGTGAGAGACCCACTCACCTATGATCCTTAACAGGTGGAATTATAAATTAATCTAGCCATACTTTAGAGAAATTCAGAAATATGTCCAAAGGGCAATGAAATGAAAATGTGTATATACTCTGATCCAGAAATAACTATACTATGTCTGTATCCCAAGAGAACAAAAAAGACAGAAATAGATCAACATATATGAAAATATTCATAGCAGCTCTTTTCTATGCTGGAAAAGAATAGGAAATTGAGGAGATGCCCATTAATTGGGGAATGGCTCAACAAATTATGGTTTATGGAGCAGAAGGGATTATTACTGTTCCATAAGGAATGATGACCCTCTTTAAATTCAGAAAAAAAACTGTAAAATTTTCATGAACTGATATTGAGTGAAGTGAGTAGAATCAGGAATAAATTGTTCACCTTAACAGCAATATTGTGAAATGATAGACTATGATAGATTTAACTCAACTCAAATAGCTATCAAAGGCAATTCTAAAAAGACCTGTGGCAGAAAATTCCATCCATGTCCAGAAAAGGAACTGTGGAATATGGATGAAGATTAAAATACAATTTCACCTTTTCATTTTTTTTTACTTTTTTCTTCTTGTGTTTTTTTTTAACCTTTTTCCCCCAGATTCTTTTTTCATAACATGACCAATATAGAAATATTTGTAACATGATTGTACATCTATGTCCTATATTAGACTATTTGCTGTCTAGGGTAGGGGAAAGGGAAATATTGAGGAGGGGGGTAGGAAACTTTAACAATTAATGTTGGAATATAAATTAATGTTGAAAAACAAATTAATGTTTCTCCTTCATTTTTGAAGAAAATCATGACATCAAGGAGGTGATGCCATTACAAGCACATGAATTGGATTTGAGTGAGGAGGAGCTATACAGTCACCAACCTCACTTTCTCCTCCAGAGCCATTTGGGTTCAGTGGTCAGATTTGAATCAGAATGTTTGGAAAAAACCCTGGATGCAAGGCAATCAGGATTAAATGACTTAATCAAGATCAAACAGCTAGTAAGTGACAAGTGTCTAAGGCCAGATTTGAACTCCCTTTCTCCAGACTTCAGGGTCAGTGCTCTATCTACTGGGACACTTAACTACCCTCTGTCCACTGGGTACTGACTCTGGAGTCAGGAAGATGGGAATTCAAATTTGGCCTCAGACAATTGATAATTACCTTGTTGTATTACCTTGAGCAAGTCACTTAACCCCCATGGCTTTAATTGGAAAAATAAAACAAAAAAAATGAAACCAGCAATCTACAAAACAAAATGTTTTCAAACAATCTTTTGGTCTGTCTTGTCAATTAGACTTCCAATTATTTTGGATTATCTATAATTATTTTAAATAGAATTTCTCTATCCCTGTTTGTTTTTATTTGTAGTATATTTTATTTTAAATCCTAAAATGTTTCTAAAAATTCTTAATTTTCAATAAATTTCCCAACCAGAGGAAGAAAAAAAACAAACAAAATACACAGGAAAAAAAACAACCCTTCAGAATCGAAAGAACACTTTTTGAAAATTACCTCATGTATCTTTTTCCCTTAATCCTAATCCCTCATGCCAAAAATTACTAATTTTAAACATGTTCATCAAAATACATATATGTAAAATGGTAGCCTGATTGTCTCCTGCTGAGGTGGGGTGGGAAGGGACGGTGGAGGGAAATTTTGTAACTTAGAAATATGCATGTTCATATGGATGAATATAAATACATTTAATTATTTATTTAAATTAATATTTTAGTTAAATCTCTAGGATTCTCTGAATATAACATCATGCAATCTAGAAAGAGTGATAATTTTATTTTATCATTTCTTATTCTAATTTCTTCTATTTATCTTCTTTTATTGCTAGAAATATTATTTTTGTGCGAGATTGAAAATACTATTGATAATCAGTATTCCTATTTCAATCTCTGGTTTTATTTGGAAGGTTTCTAACTAGTCCCCATTACAGATAATGTTTGCATTTGGTTTCAGCTAAATATTGCTTACCATTTTAAGAAATTTTTCAGTTTTTTCTATTTTCAGTTCAATAATTCTATAATCAGTTCAATAATTTTCTTCATTTTTGATGACTCAGAAAGTCATTAGTATCCTCTTATTCAGTTCTGATTTTTAAGAAATAATTTTCTTCAGTGAGTCTTTCTATTTCATTTTCCCTTTGTCTGGTTCTGATTTTTTAAAGACTCTTCTTTTCAGAAATTTTGTTTTGTTTGCTTCTTTAACCATTTCACCAACTCTGATTTTATGAGGACATTTTCTTGTATATATCTGTACCTCTTTTTACAAACCTGTTGATTCTTTTCAAAGTATTCTTATATCAATCTCATTTGTTTCCACATTAACTCTCATTGTATTTTAAAAATATTTTTGACATCTTTAAGGAATTCTTGTTTGGTTTGTATATGATTCATATTTTTCTTTGTCTTTTTTTTGTAAATATTTTTTGACACTGATGTTTTCTTCTGAGTTTGTGTAGCAGTGATTTTTTTTTTGTTTTGCTTGTTTGTTTTCTTTTGTTTTGTTTTTGTTGGCCAGGTTATTTTTTGGTTCTTATTCATATTTCTAACTTATTTCTTGACATTGAATTTCATATCAAAGTTGTATTTTGCTCCCTGGGTGAAGGGACATTGTCAGTTTTTTATACTTCTATTTTTCAGAAGTAGTTCTGCAGGTATGTATTTTGTTCATCCTTCAAGGTGATATGATCCAAAGCTATGTGAGGTTATTAGTCTTTTGGCCTGTGTTCTGCTCCTTACCTAGAAAGGGACCTTATTCTCCTTTAGCCATAGATGTTTGTACTGTTTCCTGTTCCTCATTCTTTTGCAGCTCCAACTATTAGCTTTCCTTTCTATCTTAGAACTGAGACTAGTCTTTGTTTTGTTGTGACTGATCACACTCTTCTAGACCCCAGAACAATGATCAGGACCCTTGTTTCCCTGTGACACAAGCAGTGCTTCTCTTTGCCCTGTATCTGTCATCCATAACTATGTGTGGGTCATTCAGGCAGCCAATCTGCTATAATCTCTGCTCAGTTATCTGACTCCCTACTATCTCTGTCATGATAACACTTGGAACAGCTGCTGCCATTGTTGTAGTCACCAGTAAGACTTATCACTGTTGTTGATAAGCACATGCTCTGCTCTGGGAAAATCTTCCCTGGTGTCATGGATGTCTCTGTGTCAAATTACTAAGTTGACCTTAACTTTGAGGCATTATTTTAAAATTGTTTGGATGGGAATGTTGGAAGAGTTAGCAAAGTTCATGCCTATACTCCAAGATTTTGACTCCCCTTTAGGTTTTTGTTGTTCTTTAGTGGTTTGTATGTTGTCTTCTTCATTTCAATAGCAATTTTCTCAAAGTTCATATATTGTATTTTACTTAGCTTAGTAGAATAGTTAATAAATGCTTATTGAGTTATCAATTCCTCTATAAATGACTTGATGATTTCTGATGACAAGCTAATTAAAAAAGGAATATTACAGTCTGGCTCTGAGTTACACATCAGAGTACCAAAAATTGGTATAGCAAATTAATAGTATTTGTAAAAAGTGTCTGAGGCTGAATTCAAACTGCCATGCTCCTGACTCCAAAGTCAGTGCTCTATCCACTTGCTCTACAAATGGTGAAGTAGTAGAGCCTTGACCTTGGTGTCAGAAGGACAGGAGTTCAAATCCAACCTCAGTCATTTACTAACCTTGGGCAAGATACTTAATCCTTATTGCTTTGCATCCAGGTCTGTCTTCAGTCATCCTTGATTCATATCTGGACCCAGGTGCCTTTGAAGGAGAAAGAGTCTGGTGACTTAGTGAAGTGCCCTCTCACTCAAATCCAATTCATGTGCTTGTCGTGGCCTCACCTCCCTGAGGTTATGATGTTCTTTGAGACTGAAGGACAAAAAATATTAATTATAAAAAATAGGTTATTATAATCATATGTTTTTATTATTTTGTAGTTTTCATATACTCCTAAAAAGGGAATTATACTCCCCCCAACTAAAATTTTTGAAGGAAAAGTTTGTATTATAGATACAAGGCTGGAACTCCACAATATCTAGTCCAGTATTCATTTATAAGACTAGAGAAGTAATTTGGTAAAGTGAAAAAAGGGAGAGACTTGAATTTTGAAGACAAACCTATTGACTCCAATAAAAGCATTTTTATCTGTCATTCTACACTACTATTGAAGATGTATTATTGTTCTATAGGAGTCCTAAGTTAGAGATAAAAGAGAAATTCAAAATTAGAGGGAGAAATGGAGACAGAGGAGAAGTGACAGACAGAGATAGAGATTAAGAGTCAATGTGTAAGAATCAGACATAGAGAGAGGGACAGAGACATACAGAGACAAATAGAAAGACAGATGATAACAGACATATCGTCAGAGAAAGAGAAACAATACTGAAGGACAAATTGAAAGGCAGGCATATAGACACAGACAAAGATGCAGAGAGACATAGACAACAGGATAGTGGTAAAATTCCTAGTGAGAGGAAACAAGTAGAGAAATTGAACTTGAATGTAAAAGTATCAGCTCCTCTTTAAAGATTAGATCAAAGAAGGAGAGAACTGATGAAGATATGGAGAGATTTAGAAATAGATATAATGGTTTTCTCGGTATTGGGATAGATAGCTAGAGAGCATTATATGAAGAATGCCTGATGTTAGCTACTTCTTAAAAGATGCAAAAGATTTGTATCCTTCAAGCCAATAGAATAGCAGATTAACACATTCTTTTCAGTAATGGTAGTGGTCAGGTAATAATTATTTTAAGGAAAAAAAAAGAATAAAGTGAGATAAGAAGAGAGGAAAGAATTCATACCAGTCAAAAATATAATCATAAACAAGGAATAAAATAGTCTAAGTATTACTGTTTATGAGCAGTGAGACCAACAAAAATAAAATTTCACCAAATTTTTCTCCTCAATAAAAACTTATGGAAAAGGAGAGGATAATAAATATATTGGGCACTCAACCAATCGCTTACTTTTATGTCTAATAAAACACACTCTAAAAATAAAATCTCTTTTTTTATACTTATAGAACTTAAAAACTCTCCTTTTAAAATAATGTTTTATTTTCTACTTGAATCTGGAGGCAATCGGGAAATAAAATAAAAACTCAGACCCAATTTTCTTCTTTTGTAATACTTGATGTTTTATTCAAATATTTATTTTATTTTAGCTATTACTATTCAAGAAATATAATGCTAGTATATTTGTTGACAAAATTTTTGTTTTTATTGTTTTAATCATACTATATATTAAAGGAAGATAACTTTTAAATGATATGACTCTGGAGGTTCCTGATTCTGGAGAAGTTCTCTGAATTTCTTTTTAGCTTTCTTTGGTACTTCTTTCTCCACATCTCTGATTGTTCTGTCAGTTATGTTATAAAAGAAAATGTGTTGCTTTCTCTGTTTGTTTCCTGATCATGTTACTTCATAGTGTATGTATAATGCTGACTTCTGTCTTTGTAGTCATGTAGACAGGACTACCATAGAAAATGCAATAGTTCTTTTGCTATATTTTTGAGGTGATATTACTATCCTTTTTCTAGGATTAATTTCTAATTATTTTATTTATTTATTTATTCATTCATTCATTCATTCTTTCATTCATTCATTCATTTATTTATTTTTGCAGGGCAATGGGGTTAAGTGATAGCTAGGCAAGTATTAAGTGTCTGAGACCACATTTGAACTCAGGTCCTTCTGACTCAGAGCCAGTTCTCTCTACACAGTACCACCTAGCTGTCCCTCTAATTCTTTTAGGAAAAAATAATTTAAAAAAGAAGAAAAGGCTTTCTGATTTACATTTGGGAAAAAGTCTTCAGCAAAACTTGCATTGAAAATAGAAGAAAAGATTTAATAGGACATTAAAGCAGATCATATTTTCTAAAATTAGAGGTAACAATATTTGTCCTTTCAATATTTTGTTTTGCATCTTCTATCTCAAATATTTCCATTACACATATTGCTCCTATCCACAAAGACCTCTAAATTTATTTTATAGTAATTATAGACTATTTTTCCTTAATTTTTTAGATAACTTTAACAGCAGGAAATTTTCCAATATTTAAAAATTAAGAAATCATATTTACCCTTGTTAGAGGGAATTTAGAGTTAATTGTGTGTAAATCATTTATTGGAAGATATATTAATGCTATCTAAAAATGCAATAAAAAATTTCAGCGTGAAGTGGAAATGTCAAGCTAATTACCAGAGTATTTTTACCCCTTAAGGATTATTACTAGAAATACCAAAAATAGTATTGGGTTTTATAGAAGAAAACTTATCTCAAAGATCAAAGAGTAAATTCAAATGCTATGTCATTCTTCCTTATAAAATCTGTACTTTACAGGTGAAGAGATGATTTTTCCTTCATTGTCTTGACTGGGAACAAAAGTTTGACTATCTTAATAAAATAATGACAAATTTAGACAAGGTAATATAACTAACTGATGCAGAGGTTTGACTAGGGCACAATTTTCTAGGACACACCTGGTAATG
This sequence comes from Macrotis lagotis, assembly GCF_037893015.1. Classification (NCBI taxonomy): domain Eukaryota; kingdom Metazoa; phylum Chordata; class Mammalia; order Peramelemorphia; family Peramelidae; genus Macrotis; species Macrotis lagotis. Next base: position 490,729,909 of record NC_133666.1, read on the forward strand.
CCTCAATTAAATTATTTTTATAGAATCAAGGCAATTCAGTCTTGGAAGTTAATTCTGGGGTCACTAACCTCATTGCTGAATCACTGAAAACTCATCCAGTCTATTATATTTAAATGAATGCATTCTGTTTTGCTTCCCCTTGACAAAAATTCCTTACCTTTTTTCTCTTATTCTGAATATAATAATTATATTACCACTATCATTACTGAAAAAAACTGTGGTAACCCACTACTTTACTAACTATTCTTCATAATCTCTTAAACTCCACAAATCTAAATTCATTCCCAAACCTGGAGTCCCTTAAATGATATATATTACTCTATTATGATACAATTTCCTTGAGGAGAGAAGTATATCACTTTTTATATTTTACTCACTTAAATCAGGGCAGTCAATTATGCAACCTGTTGGTTACATGTGGTCCTTATACAGCTCACCTGTAGGTTTACTAAATTCAATTAAACTACCACTAAAATGCTTTATCAAAATATATTGTCCATTGTTTCAATGAAAACTTTTAAAAGTAAGGCTGTCAGCCCCGATCTAAACCTTATGCAAGTCCTCTGACATATTGGGTTCTTATTGAGAACTTTCTGATTGATTGCTTCATCTAGACCAATATTTTCTTAAATGGACATTACTTTACAAATTACCTAGCAATTGTTTTTCAAACTTATTTCTGAAAATCTATAGGCATTAGGAACTTACAATATTCAATGTAACATATTCCACTTTTGGAAAGGTCTAATTCATGTGTTTTTTTAATTATTTTAAAATATTATATTTAGATGGAATTATAGATAATTCATATAATGTTAAGTATTTAGTAGGTGCAGTAATGTATTGCAACTTTAGTGTATATTCTACTTTACTCTTTAAGTAAAGACTCCTTAGGATTAGCTCTTTTCTCACTTCTTGTGTTGATAACTCGTTCTTCAATTGTAACCAAAATAAAACAAGACAATTAAAGACCAACAAAAATGAAAACCAACAATGAAATTTACATAAGCAAATCTCCATGACTGATTTATTTATTCAATGCTTCCTGATGGCATATATATGACTGAATTCACACTGATGAGAATCTTCTTGGTATTTCTTGAAAATTATAACTGCTTTCCTATTATGTTGATATACTTAGAAAATCTTAGAAATTTGTCTAAAAACCTACTTGAAAAAAAAAACTTTGGCAAAGATGCAAGATATAAAATGAACCTACATAAAGTATCAGTATTTACATTACCAATATGTCTAGAAGCAAGAAAATGAAAGAGAATTTCTATTTAATGTAACTATAGAAAAAGATTAAATATTTTGGTGCCTATCTGCCAAGACAAACCAGAAACTATATGAACACAATTACAAAACACTCCTCACACAAATGAAGACAGATATAAATAATTGAGAAAATGTCAATTGTTCAAGGGTAGGCCAAGTTAATATCATAAAAATGACAATTCTATCTAAATTAAATTAATTATTTATTGCCACATCAAAATATCAAAAATTATTTTTAGAGTTATAAAAATGTAACAAAATTCACAGAGGAAGAAAAGGTCTATAATATCAAAACAATTAATGAAATAATGGAAAGGAAGGTGGACCTATCTGTACCAAATCTAAAACTATATTATAATGTGATAGTAATAAAAATTCTTTGGTATTGGTTAAGTTACACAATGATAGATCAATGAAATAGATTAGATACAAAAGAAACAGAAGTAAATGATCACAATAATCTACAGTTTGGAAAAATCCAAAGACTCTAGTTTCTGGGATAAGAACTCACTATTTGACAAAAACATATGGGGAAACTGGAACATAGTATGGTAGAAATTAAGCAAAGATCAACTCCATCTTATATTTTATTATAAAATAAGGTCCAAATGTATAGATGATATAGACATATTGGGTGATCCTATAAATTAAATAAGAGTGTAAGAAACACTCTCTTCATCAGATCTATGAAGAGAGGAGTTTTCCAATAAAATGGGCTAAAACAAAGATGTCCATTATCAAATTTACTATTCAATATAGTACTAGAAATGCTAGCAGTAGAGGAAGCTAGGTGGCACAGTGAATAGGCCCTGGAGTCATGAGGACCTAAGTTCAAATCCAGACTCAGACATTTAATAATTATCTAGCTCTTTGACTTTGGGCAAGCACTTAACCCCATTGCCTTAAATAAAAAAATTAAAAGTTAAAAAAAGAAATACTAGCAGTAGCTATAAGAGAAGAAAAAGAAATTGAAGGAATCAGAAGCAGCAATGAGGATGCAAAACTTTGACTCTTTTCAGATGATATGATAGTATATTTGTATGATAGTATATTTGGAAAACACAATAAAATTATCTAAAAATCTCCTTGAGGAGCAGCTAGGTGGTGAAGTGGATAGAGCACCAACCCTGGAGTCAGGAGGACCTGAGTCCAAATCCGGCCTCAGACACTTAATAATAACCCAACTGTGTGACCTTGGGCTAGTCACTTAATCCCATTGCCTTAAATCAGTAAAATTAAAACAAACTCCTTGAAACAATTAACAAATTCAGCAAAGTAGCAAGATTTAAAATAAACCCACTTAAATCATCAGCATTCCTATATATGCACAACGAAAGAGAAATTCCATTTAAAATAGCTATAGACAACATTAAATACTTGAGATTCTACCTCCCAAGACAAACCCAGGAACTATATAAACACAAATATAAAGCACTTTTCATCCAAATTAAGATAGATCTAAATAATTAGAAAAACATCAAATACTCATGGTTAGGTCTAGCTGATATAATTAAAATAACAATTCTACCCAAATGAAATTACTTATTCAGTGCCATACCAATCAAACTACCAAATAACTATTTTCCCAAGCTAGAAAAAAATTCATCTGGAGCAACAAAAGGGCAAGAATAGCAAAGAAACTGATGAAAAAAATAAAGGAAGGTAGCCTATCTCTAAAACTTAACCATAAAGAGGTAGTCATCAAAACTGTCTGGTACTGGTTAAGAAATAATGGTGATGAGGCGGCTAGGTGGCATAGTGGATAAAGCAATGGCCTTGGAGTCAGGAGTACCTGGGTTCAAATCCGGTCTCAGACACTTAATAATTACCTAGCTGTGTGGCCTTGGGCAAGCCACTTAACCCCATTTGCCTTGCAAAAAAAAACCAAAACAAAATAGTGGTGGATTAGGACAGGTTCAAAAGAAGTCACAATAAATGACTATAGCAACTTACTATTTGACAAACCCAAAGATATCTGTTTCTGGGATTTGGCAAAAATTCTTGAGAAAACTGGGAAATAATATAGCAAAAACTAGGCATAGATCTACATCTCACACCCTATACTAAAATAATGTCAAAATTAATACAGAATTTAGATATAAAGAGCAATACCATAGATTAAAATAATAGACCAAGAAGTATTCTATCAGGTCTATGAAAAGGGTATACATTCATGACCAAACAAGAATAAGAGAACCTTATAAATTGCAAAATAAATGTTTTTGACTATATTAAATAAAAAAAAAGTTTTTCACTAATAAAATAAGTACTGCTAAAATTAGAAAGAAAGCAGGGAAACAATCTTCACAACTAGGAGTTTTGATAAAGGTCTTATTTCTAAAATATATAGAGAATTGCATCAAATTCATAGCATCATAAGTCATTCCCCAAATGATAAATGGTCAAAAGATATGAACAGTTTTCAAATGAAGAACTTAAAGTTATATATAATTATATGAAAATGCTCCAAAAAATTATTGATAAGATAAATGCAAATTAAATCAGCAATGAGGTATCATCTCACACCTATTAGATTAGCCCAGATGAAAAAAAAGGGAAGATGATCAATGTTGGAGATGTTTTGGGAGGATTGGGACATTGATGCATTACTGGTGGAGTTGAGAAAGGATCCAAACTTTCTGGAGAGCAATATGGTGTGCCCAAAGAGCAATAAAACTGTTCCTACACTTTGACCCAGCAATTCCAATTCTAGGTCTATATCCTGAAGAAATTATGTAAGCAGGGAAAAGTCCTACTTGTTCCAAAATATTCGCAACAATTCTTTTTGTAGTGGCAAAGAATTGAAAATTGAGGGGATACCCATCAATTGGGGAATGATTAAACAAGTTAAAGCACATGAATACTATAGAATACCATTGTTCAATAAGAAATAATAAATGGTCGGACTCTAGAGAATCACAGAATGACTTAAAGGATCTAATGCTGAGCAAAGGATGTAGAACCAAGAGAACAATGTACACATCAACAACAACATTGTGAGATGAACAACCTTGAAGGAAGCAGGTCCTTTCAACAGTCCAGAGAGTTAGGACAACTGTATTAGACTGCCTATGGACTATATTATCCCCACCCAGAGGAATAAAAACAAAACAAAAAACAAAACAAAAAAATCCTTCAGAATCTGATGAACATTTCATAAAAATTATCTTTGATGAATCTCTTTCCTTTAATCATAATTGCTCATACCAAAAATTAGTAATCTGTAATCATATTTAACAAAATAAGTATATAAAATATTAACCTGACTGTTTGCCACTAAAGAGAGAGGGTTGGGAAGGGAGGGTGGAAGAAAATTTTGTAACTTAAAAATATACACATACATATGAATGAAAATAAATAAATAAATATATTTTTTAAAAAGATAAATTTAAACTCCCCCCAAAACAAAAGTGAACATTATAAAATGCTACAATGTACAATTTTGATTAAATTAAAAAGATTTTACAGTAATAAAACCAATACAAAAAGGAATGCAAGAAGTTAGAAAATACTTTCCACAGCTTATATTTCTTATAAAGGACTCATTTATAAAATTTATCAAGTACTGAATTACATTTATGAGAATACACGACACTGCATATTGATTAATGATCAAAGGATATGAACAGGCAATTTTCAGATGGAGAAATTAGTTATCAATAATCATATGAAAAAATGCTCTAGAAGAATGCTCCATTTGAAAAATGCACATTAAAGCAACTCTGTACTACCACCTTATATCTATCAGATTGGCTAAAGTGACAGTAAAGGAAAATGCTCAACTGAGATACTAATGTACTGTTGGTGGCGCAATTTGGAACTATGCCAAAAGAGCAATAAAACTTTATGTACATATTCTTGGATACAACAATTAGGTCTGCATCCTAAAGAGATAACACAAAAGTGAATGGAGACCCACATGCACAAAAACATTTATGGCAGTTGTTTTTGTAATGGTAAATAATTGGAAATTGAAGGGTGTCAATCAATTGGGAATGATTGAATCGAGCATGGGATCTGAGGATGATGAAATACTATTGCTCTGTAAGAAATCATGAGAAGGTGTATTTCAGAAAAGCCCAGACATATTTGTATGCATTGATGTTGGATTATGTGAACAGAACCAGGAGAATATTGCACACATTAAAAGCAACAGTGTGTCATGATCAGCTATGATGACCTTACCTCCTTTCAGTAGTTCAGTGATCAAGAGCAATTCTTTTTTTTCTTGTATATGCATACATGTATATATAATATATATGTATATATATATATATATATATATTATTTCAGTTTTTTTTTAAAACTTTGAGTTCTGAATGCTCACCATTCTTCCCACTCCACTTCTACTCATTGAGAAATTATTTATTTGATATAGGTTAAAATGTGTAGTCATGCAAAACATTAATATAATAGTTATATTGTAAAAGTAAACATAGACCCCACACCCCAAAAAAGAGACATCACAAGAAAAATAAAGTTTAAAACAGTATGATTCAATCTGTATAACTCTATCTTTGCGGATAGATAGTATTCTTTAGCATAAGTCCTTCCGAGTTGTTTTGGATCACAGGATTGCTGTCATTCACAACTGATCATTCTACAATATTGCTCTTTGTATATAATACATTTACCATTGTATCTGCTCAAGTAAGTCTTTTATTGACAGCATCCTGTTCATCATTTCTTTTTACAGAGTAGAATTCAAAATTGGATGCTGCAATTTGTTCAGTCATTTCCCTACAGATGAGCATCCCCATCAACAATATCAAGTTATTTGCTTCAAGAAAAAAAGATCATATATATATATATATATATATATATCCTTTCAAAAATAGATGGTTTTCTTTCTTGCTCTTTATCTCTTCTGGAATACAGAACTGGTAGTGTCATTGCTACGTTTATGGGTAGATATGATTTTACAGCCTTTGGGCATAGTTCCAAATTGCTCTACAGAATTGTTGAATCATTTCACAACTCCTCCACGGTGCATCAATATCTCATTTTCCCTACATGCCCTCCAACATTTGTCATTTATGATTAGTCAAACCAATATTTATCAGGTAGTAATTCCGAACTGTGCTAATTTACATTTCTCTAATCAATAATGAGTTAGAACATGTTTTTTCTTTATATGTGTATAGATAGCATGAACTCATCTGGAAAATGTTAATATCTTTTTAATCTTTTATCAGTTGGGGAATGGTTCCTATTTTTTATAAGTTCTACTCAGATTTCTGTTTGAGAAATGAGTTATTGGAGAAATTTCCTTTAATATTGTTTTTCTCAGTTATTATTGTTAACTATTTCCCTCCATCCTATTCAACAATTCCCATTTCTTTTATTCTCTTCTTTCACTTTTTCCTTCCTCAAATTTTTTTTTCATGTAATTACCCTCTCCTACATTTTCCCTTCCTTCTCTCATCCCCACTTCCTCCAATTCCCTTTCCTTCCTACTTTTCTCTAGGGTAAGACAGATTTCTATACCTTTTATTTATTTATGGCAATGGGGTTATGTGACTTGGCCAAGATCACACAGATAAGCAATTAATAAGTGTCTGAGGCCGAATTTGAGCTCAGGTACTCCTGACTCCAAGGCCAGTGCTCTATCTACTGTGCCACCTAACTGCTCGAACTCCAACTTTTTAACATATTATCCCTTCATATTCAACTTCCTTCTATGCCTTGCCTATATCTACTCCTTCTAATGGCCTTAATAAATGAAAAAGTTCAAATGAGTTTTCAGTATTATCTTCCCATGCAGATATATAAGCAGTTCAAAATCAATAAATACCTTATGATTGACTATTCCTGCTTATTTTTTTATGTTTCACTTGAGCCTCTTATTTGAAGAGCAAATTTTCTATTCAGCTGTAGGCTTTTCAGTAGGAAAGTTTGAACCCCTCCATTTCAGTAAATATCCATCTTTTCCCCTGAAAAGTTATATTCAGTTTTCCTAGGTAATTGATTCTTGGTTGTAATTCAAGCTCTCTTGTCTTCTTATCCTTTAATGTAGAAAATGCTAAATCTTGACTTACCTTGATTGTGGCTCCAAGATAATTGGACTGTTTATTTCTGGCTGCTTGCAGCATTTTCTTCTTATTCTGGGAGTTCTCAAATTTGTCTATAATATTACTGGGAGTTTTTCTTTTGAGATTTTTTTTTTCGGGAGGTGATTAGTAGATTCTTTTAATTTCAGTTTCACTCTCTGCTCTCCAAAAAGTGTCCTGCAAGGCAAGTTTATGTGGCTTTCTGTGGGTTTCCTAATGTTTTAGTAAACAAAGCTGAGTTACAGCAGAGCTCACAATAAAATGGTAAATCAAAATATGTTGTCTATTGTTCCAATAAAAACTTTTAATAGTAAGGTTGGACAAACCTGTTTTAGTATATCAGGGTAATTTTCCTTGGTAATTTGTTGAAAAATAATGTCTAGAAATATTTTTTTTGGTCATGGATTTCAGGTAGTCCAATAATTTAAAAATTGTATTTTCTGGATCTGTTACATAAATTCTTCTAGTTTTTTTTATTCTTTTGGTTTCATGTTGGATTTTATTAATTCTCAATTTCTCACAAAGTCATCAGCATTCCTTTGATTAATTCTATATTTAAGGAATTATTTACTTTAGTAAGCTTTTTTTATATTTTTTATTTAGCTAATAATGCTTTTTTAAGATTTTCTTCTCATTGGCATTTGGACCTCTCTGTTTTATTTATCACATTCTGAATTTTAAGATATTATCATCTTCACTCCATTTTCATGATTTTCCCTTATCATTCTCATTTCTCCTTCCAGTGTTTATCTATCCCCTTTATTGATTTTCAAAATTCTTTTTTTTACTTTCATTATCTGAGACCAATTCATGTTTTTCTTGAAAGCTTTGACTATAGAATCATTGACTTTTATCTTCTTCTGAGTGTACATTTTGATCTTCTTAATCATCATAATGTTTCTGTGGTCAGATTTCTTTCTCCTTCAGTTTACTCATTTCCCCAGCCTATACTTAATTCTATCTCTCATCATTAATAAGATAGTTCTCTGCTTTCAGGGTGGAGTAGTCCATTGACCCTTTTTTTGTTTTTCTGCAGCTTTCAAAGATACTTCTAAAGATTTGTAAGATTTCAATTTGTCCAAGGTTTTATGATCTAAGGAGAGGACTTTACTACTGTCCTGGTCATCACAGGATTTCAGAAAAATGGAAAATGGAATGAGTGATTTCTTTTGATTCATGTGTAAATTGGATTTAAGTCAAGGTTACATGAAGTTATGAGTCTCACTCTCTCTCTTCCTAAGTCATTCCAGTTCAGTGGAAAGACAGAATCATGACAAATGGTGATGACTCTAAATGTAGTAAATGACCTTTGTATCTTTGATGTCTAATCATAGCACTTACTTCAATTGACTTTATGTCTGTTGGAATAAATTATTCTCAGCTTCCCATTCACCAGATGAAGTATTCATATACTTGTGGTAGACAACTCCTAACTCACTTATGGTTTGGGTCCCTTTTGCTACCCTCAACCTGATCTAGCCTATCTGTCAAAATGTTTTACTGGGATGTGGACGTTGAGCATCCTAGAGTTAGTTAGATGGATGAGGTGGTCACTAAAAGTGAAAAACATTCATGAAAAGGGTGCAGCTGACATCACCAGAGTTACTCATCTTTTCTACATACCTTATACCCAATTACATCAATTTTTATGCCTATTACTATGAATAATGATTATGCTCATGACTACTACTACTACTACTTCTGATAATGAAATATTTTACACTTCTTACCAAATGCTGTGAGAAAATTCAATGCAAATCTTTGTTTGATATCATAGTTCTGCTAGTTTACTTCACATATAGGCAAAAAGAAATTTTAAAAATTAAATCTTATGTACATTTCCTTTTGAAAATCATTTTAATCACTTATATAATTTTGCTATTTCTTCATTAGGTAGTGTAATTTCTTCAGTTTATATTAAAGGTTTTCATTGATCTCAAGTTCTCATAAATTTTTCCTTCTTCAGAATCTAGAAACTATTCAATTTCATCACTTAATTTATCTACTCTAAGTTTAGAGATGATTTTTTAGATAATTTTCCAGTACTAGTCAATCATTCCACAAGTGCTGATTAAATTATTATCACTAAATATCTGTGTGGTTCCTTGGAAAGAGTATTGGCCCTTGAGGTTGGAAGATCTGAGTTCATATCTGCACTTTGACACTTTCTGTAAATGTGTGCTTGGGAGAATTACTTACCTTTTGTGTCAAATTTCTCAACTGTAAAGATGGCAAAAATAGTCATATCTATCTTCTAGGATTGCTAGAAGTTTTAAATGAGATGTTTTTAAAGAAATTACCATAGTGAGTGACTCATTGTATATCCATAACAAATTCATATTCCCTTTTTCTTTTCTCCCCCTACATAGTATGTCCCAGGGTCTATTCTAAGGAGTAGAATATTAAAGAAGGAAAAATATCTATCTCTCCTCTCTAACACTTCATATTCTAATAGAGAAAATATACCTATTCCTATATTTACAAGATACATTTAGTGAAAAATGAAAGGTAGTCTTAAAGGATAGCTAGAAGGTGGGAGACTAGGTCTTCAGAAACCAAAATTTGAACTCATTCTTGAGGAAAACCAGGGAAGCCAGGATGTGAAGGTGAGGAATGCGAACATTCCACATACAGAGATAGCCAACAATGCAAAGGCATGGAGTCATTAACGAATTGTGGTTGGACTTGAAAGTGAAGACATCTTTAACAAAACTCAGTGTGATGTTTTAGAATATAACTAGAAAGTTATAATTTCAAATTTGTTAAATTACAGTTTCATCTAATAACAAAAAATATTTTGTGCCCTCAGTTCATTTTATGTATTCAGGGTTTTCACACTATAGTATTTATTACTATCTGCTCTGAAGCATTTCCGGTAAGTAGGCCATTAGTATTTCTGCTTTGTTTTCATGTATGTTGATGTTTTCTGGCATCAGAATACAAAGGCGTGCCATCTTCAAAATGGTTCTGAGTAGGACCAGCCTACAACTCTGTGTCCTTCATCTACTCTTAGGGGCAATAACCTCATATTGAATTAAATGCTGATGTAATACATATATGTTAAAACCCAAGTATTTTAGAGTTCCTTCTAAACTTTTACAGGAACTTAAGCAGACTCACAGCAATTTGAATTCCAACTGCTTTGTAGTACAGTGGATAGAACTATGGACCTGGAGTCGGAAAGACCCCAATTCAAATATACCCTCAGATTCTAACCAGCTGCATTAGTCAGGGTAAATCACTTAACCAACTTCATTTCCATTTCATCTAATTTAGGCAAAAAGAGGAAATTATTTTTGATAGTTTCTCTACATTAGTCAATTATTCAACAAGTATTTGTTAAGATCTTAGCACTAAGCATCTATGAGACTCAATGAAAAGAGTGTTAATCCTGGAGGCAGGAAGATCTGAGTTTAAATCTATCCCTGGACACTTACTAGCTGTTCAAGCCTAGGGAAGTTAACTTTTTTCTGTCTCACATTTTTAAATTATAAAGTGGAGACAATAAAAGCATCTATCTTCTAGGGTTATTGTGAATTTTAAAGGAGAGTTTTAAAACAATTAGCATGGGGAGTAGGTCATGGTAAGTTCCTAATAGATGTGTATTCCCCTTTTATTCTCCATTCCTTTCCCCACTTACTATGACCTGGGTATTGTGCTAAGCACTTGAAAATTAATCAAGCTTAAATAGAATTTTTATAATAAAAATTATAGAAAATATTGACACTTGTGGGGGTCCAGCCTCGGTGGGGTCCTTGGAACCTGACCAGAGGCATAGAGTAGGAGAAATGAGTTGAGTCAACAAGTGGGTAAAGGCAGGAGTAGGTTGACTGACTGTTAGCTGTTTGCATTTATTTTTATAGTCTCAGAATCACGTATGTTTCAAGAAAGCTAAGATCATTTCTTTTTTTCATCATCAATCATATAGTTCATATGGTTACAAGTTTTAATCATGTGATTACAAGTTTAAGTAATAATCATATAGTTAATTGATTTCTTATCCCTATTCAGACCATGATGACCTCAACCTGTCTGTTACCTTATTTATTACTACATTGTATAATTGTTAATTCATTTAAAGTTATTAATTAAGCAATTCTTTTAATGGAAAGTTTTTTTGTATATTTTGTGTAAGTAATGTTTTTCAATATACTTTGTTAGCAATCTATAGTGAGGGTCTTTATGCTTGTCCACCCATCCGTTAAATGTTAAAAAAAAACAATTTTTATTTCAGGCCTTGTTGGTAGATGCCACAGTTTCTGTGACTTTTTTATTCTTTTCCATGAAACTAAGGCTGCTGGAGTTCACATTTCGGTCACCTGTACTAACTATTTTCTCACCATCTTTTTCATATATTCCTGTGTATGGTAAGGGGGACAAAATTAATAATTTCCTGGAATTCCATCTGACCCATCTTATATCTGTTTTCCCTGTATATATTCTGGCATCTGCTTGGAATTCCCAGTGTTGGGTTTTCCAGAGATTTCATAATGTTGAAGCCTTTTGTATGTCTCAGGGAGAGGCAGTCCTGTTAAATTTGGACAGAGTTTACAATTTGTTTTATTCAAGGAATTTTTCTGAAATCCTTCCTTTATGGTCATTCCACTATTAGGATGATTAAGTTTTGCAATCAATAATAAACCTATAAATATTGGTATGCATGAAATCCCTATATATATTGAAGAAGGAAATGTTGTTCCATCAGGCAGTGTGACTCCTTGCTGCCACTGTATCAAACAGCTTAGAGACCCTGGCTCCCAACAAACACTATTGTTGTGCAATGGATTTGGAAAGGTTATGTTAACAAGAATATAAGCTATTTTAGTCCTACCAAGCTGAAGACTTTGAGTATGATCCCAGAAACAGATAATGTCTGAGTCCAGTGAGCATTCTGTCCACCAAAAGACTTGGCCAACAATTTTTTTTCTGGTCTAGCATGCTGGGAGTCTGGAGCAATAAATAAAATGATTCTTGATCCTGTGTATCTCACTTTTACTTACATATGCTGAAGTGATAAAAATAGGGGTATAGAATAATAAGAGTTCTTAAATTAGATGTTGATTTTTTTCCCCAAATGATTTTGTTTTAGTAATCGAGTCAACATATGGATATACTCAAAATCTTGCTATTTTCTACTTTGCATCTCTATTCAGTGTCTTCAGAACACTTCCATGTTCCTTTTCATCATATCAGTTTCCCATTGTATCTCCAGAATTTCATTTTGGGTGCTTCTTATCTTTCCTAATGTCCTCTATATTTTGGGGACCTTAAAGTTCTACCTACCATCATGCTGAATCCTTTGAGAGTACTATTTTTCTTAAAGGACAAAGGGGAGCCAGATTTGATTTTTTTAATAGGAATAAGATATATTTCAGCTGAAATGTTGAAATCGTGACTTCCCAACTACCCTCTTGATGGTGAGCCTTCTAGAGCTGTTTACCTTTGTGGCTATTAGCAAGAAAGAAACCTTGTATCTTTTTTTTTAGGTTTTTGCAAGGCAAATGGGGTTAAAGTGGCTTGCTCAAGGCCACATGGCTAGGTAATTATTAAATGTCTGAGACTGGATTTGAACCCAGGTACTCCTGACTCCAAGGCCAGTGTTTTATTCACTACACCACCTAGCTGCCCTCAACCTTGTATCTTTCAATTTCATACTTGTAAAAAACTTGGTCTCATAACAGAATCTGATCCACAGGAAACTCTGAAACTCAGAAAAAGGCAAAATATTGAAAGATGAGGTTTTCAGGATGGGAAGCAGGAAAGATAAAAGGAAGATATGACCCACCATATGGTTATTACTACTTCCCTCTTCTCCATTCTCCAAAATGAAGTGCTTTTTCAATCATCCAAACACTTTCTCTGAGCATTGGCAAAGGGTTTGTAAGCCAATAACTCTTCCTCTAGAAACATTTTCTTTTCCTTGTTCAAGTCTTGCTCCTATTTCTAATAGAGATCTTGAGGTCTTTTATGGGCCCTATATAGATTTAGAGACTGTTCCATCACATTCATAATATTATTGTACTACAAATAACTAAACTTCTCTTCTTTTTTCCTCTAGCTGCTTAGATCTGTCTCAGTTTTCACAGCTATATAATACCTATAATAATATTTTCTCCTACCTCACAGATTTGTTATGAAAATCAAATAAAACACTACTTCTGAAAAAAATTAACTGTTTAATAAATGATTTGATTGTTTCAATGATATAAATTTCTTTCATTAATATTAGGTATTACTGGTCTCCAGACCCCCAAAAAATCAAGTTTAAGAACCCAAGGAGAAAAAAGTTTCAAAGGAAAGACATTACGATTATTTAAAAAAATCATGACCCTTTAGTAAGTTAAAGTTATTTGAAGTTTCTTCCAGATTTCCCTGCTCTGAGTACAATTCTTTGTGAAATAATTATGAATGGGAATCAGTTCTCATTTCATGGAATTCTGCCATTCTCCAATTATACCCAGAGGAAAAGATGTGGCATGAGGCTTCCAAAAATATGATCCAGACATAATCTTTCTTTGAACCAGTGACCAAGATAGAATGGAACATCTATAGTGCAGTCTTTACAAGGTACCCATCCAAATTCTTCTACAACTATCTTTTTCTTTTGTCTGACAAGGAATAGATTGGACACAATACTTACTTCCTGACTGCTGTTTTTCCATAGAAATTATTGCTGGAAGGGAATATTTGGAGTACATAGAATTTAATGTTGGGGTGTAGGGGTTGTTCAGAGTTTTAAAAGCTGGCCAATCTAGCAACAAGCACTCTCATCTGTGGCCCCAAGAACCTGCAGAATTTGTAGCAGGTTCATCCTGACAAAACTGTCTTCACAGGTGATATAAACTGAGTAGAAGAAAGCCAAGCAAGTGAGACAACCTCTCAAATTACAATTCTTTGCCACTACAAAAAAGAATTTTTCTCTTTTTTTTTGATTTCTTTTAGATTTAAACTTGATTTCAAACTCCTTGTATATTAAGATAATTGTAAGCATAAAACAGCAATAAAGTGAATAGAATATTAGAAAACTTAGATATGATAGACCTCTGGAGAAAACTGAATGAGGATAGAAAGGAATATATACCTTCTTTCTCTGCAGTACATAGCACTTTCATGAAATTTAGTCATGCAATAGTGCATTTAAAAAAATCTAATAATCAAATGCAGAAAGGCAGAAATTTTAAATTTATACTTTTCAGGTCAGAATGAAATAAAAAATTATGTGTAATAAAAGGCCTGCAAAAATTAAATAAAAATTAATTGGATACTAAATAACTCAATTTTAAAAATTGAATGCATCAAACAGCAAATCATAGTAGTAATCAACAATTTTATGCAAGCCAATGAAATCATATCAAATCTTGTAGGATGCTCCCAAAGCAGTTATTAGGGGAAATTTTTTTTATCTCTAAGTGCTTACATAAGTAACAGAGAAAAGGAGACCAAATAATTTGGCATACAACTAAAAAACTAGGAGAACAAAATTAAAAATCCTCAATTAAATACCAAATTAGAAATTCTGAAAAATCAAAGGAGAAATTGATAAAATTGAAAGTAAGAAAACTATTAAACTAATGAAAAAAGCTATAAATTGTTTTTTTTTTAAACAACAAGACAGATAAGCATTTGGATAATCTTAGTAAAAATAAAAGAAACAAGAAAATCAAATAGCAATATCAAAAATGAAAAGGATAAACTCAGCATGAATGAGGAGGAAATTAGAATGATAATTTGTAACAATTTTGCCTATTTCTATGCCAACAAATTTGCAATATAAATGAAATGAATGAACATTTACGAATTTATAAACTATCCATATTAAAAGAAGAGGAAATAAAATACTTAGATAAACCCATTTCAGAAAAAAAATGAAACCATCAATAAACTCATGAAAAATTCCAAGGGTCATATATGGAATGATTAATTTCAATTAGATATGAACTATAAAAAAGTAGGTGAAGAAGGTGTTCTGTCAAATTTTTCAGGACACCAGTCGGGTGTTGATATCTCAACCAGGAAAAACTAAAACAGACAAAGAAAATTATAGATTAGTCTTGCTAATGAATACTGATGCAAAAAATTTTAAATAAAACTTTAGCAAAGAATTCACAAGGCTATTATTAGGATAGCATACCACAATCAGTTAGAATTTATGAAGGAAAACAATCAACATGACTATATTAATAATTCATAAAACACATAATTCATATGATTATCACAATAGATGTTGAAAAAGGTTTTGGCAAAATACAGCACCCATTTGAGTTGAAACACTAGAGAGCAAAGGAATAAATTGAATTTTCCTTGAAACGATAATCAGTATCAAACTAAAACCATCAGTAGGCCTTATATATAATGCTTAGAAACATTTCCAATAAGATCAAGGGTGTAAACAAAGAATTCCCATTATCATCATTGTTATTTAATATTGTATTGAAAATGTTAGCCTTAGAAAAAAGAAGAGAAAAAGAATTGAAAGAATTAGAACAAGAAATGAGGAAACAAAACTGTCTTTGCAAACAATATGATGGTATATTTTGAAAATACTACAAAATCAACCAAAAATAAATTGAAACAATTAATGACTTCAGAAAAATAGCAGCATATAATATAAACCCACAAAAATCATCCTCATTTCTATAGGTGACAAATATATTGAAAGCAAGAGATAGAAATAGAAATTTTATTTAAACTAACTGTAAAAATCATAAAGTACTTGAGAATTTTCTTTGCAAGACAAATGCAGAAACTATATAAACACAATTTCAAAATAGTTTTCACACAAAAGTTGAATTTAAACAACTGGGGAAAATGTCAGTTACTTGTGGTTAGACTGAGCTAATATAATAAAAATAACTATTCTTCCCAAATGAAATTACTTATTCAGGGTCATACCAATCAAACTACCAAAAAGTATTTTATAGAGCTAGAAAAATAGTATAAGAAATCCATCTGGTGGAACAAAAGGTCAAACATATCAAGGAAATTAATGAAAAAAAAGAGAAAGAAGGTGACCTAGTTATACCAGATACAAAGATTATAAGATGGCAGTCATCAAAACTGTCTGATAATGACTAAGAATTAGGAAAATGGATCAATGGATTAGATTAAATACAAAATAAGTAGTGGTGACTGACTAATCTACTCACCCAAAGACACTAGCTTCTGAGACAGGAACACACCATTTGACAAAAACTGTTAGAAAACTGCAAAATTCTATGACAAAAACTGGGCATAGACCCATACCTCACATTCTATGCCAAAATATGGTCAAATGGGCATAGGCTTTATACATAAAGGATGATACCATAGACCAATTAAGAGAACAAGAAATATTATTTGCTTTCGATATATGGAAAGGAAAGAAATTTTTAACAAAGAAAAGATAGATTCTAAATTGCAAAGTAGATGATTTTGATTATTTTAAATTTAAAAAGTTGCCCAAATAAAACCAATGCATTTAGGATTAGAAGGAATACAGAAAAGTGAGAAATAATTTTCATAGTCAATGTTTGTGAAAAAGGACACATTTCTAAAATAAATGAATGACTTAATCTGATAGGTGTGAGGTGGAATCTGATAGGTGTGAGGTGGTACCACAGGGTTGTTTTAATTTGCATTTCTCTTTTCAATATTGACTTTTTCATATGCAAATTAAAACAGCTCTGAGGTACCACCTCATACCTATCAGATTGACTAAGGAAAATAAAGAAAACTGATCAGTGTTGGGGAGATTGTGAGAAAATTGGGACAATAATGTACTGTTGGTGGAGCTGTGAACTGATCCAACCATTCTGAAAAGCAATCTATAATTATGCACAAAAGCCAATAAATCTTACCATTTCCTTTGATCCAGCAACAATTCCATTACAAGGTCTATTTCCGAAAACTGTCATAAAAGG
This sequence comes from Macrotis lagotis, assembly GCF_037893015.1. Taxonomy (NCBI): domain Eukaryota; kingdom Metazoa; phylum Chordata; class Mammalia; order Peramelemorphia; family Peramelidae; genus Macrotis; species Macrotis lagotis. The sequence goes on from NC_133666.1 coordinate 490,747,136, forward strand.
TGGGAAAAGTCCCATATGTACAAAAAAATCTTTATAGTAGCTCTTTTTGTAGTGACAAAGAATTGGAAATTGAAGGGCTGTCCATGAATTGGGGAATGGTTGAACAATTTAAGATATATGAATGTTAGAGAATACTATTGTTTTGTAAGGAATCATGAATGACTGGACTATAGAGAAGCGTGGAAAAATTTCCATGAATTTATATGGAGTGAAGTGAGCAGAACTAAGAGAACAATGTACACATTAAGAACAATAATGTGAGGTCATCAACCATGATGGATGTATCTCCTCTAAGCTACACAGTGAGCAGGGGCAATACTGAGAGCCTTCTTATAGAAAATGACAACCACCAAAAGAGAAAAAAATTAAGGTATCTGAATGCAAAGAATAGTATTTTATGCTCACATTTAAAAATTTCTTTTAAATTTTTTCTTCCCCATTTTTTCACTTATAATTCCTTTTTTTACAAAATCACTAATATGGAAATATATGAAACATGATTGTGCAGATATAACTGTTGCCAAATTGTTCACTGAGAGGGGGGAGCAGGGAGGGAAGGAAATATGGGAGAAAAATATAAAACTCATAAATTTGCAATTAATGACTGTTGAAACTACCTTTGCATGTAATTGAAAAATGAAATAATAAACATTTTTTTCAAAAAAAGAGTTAATGAAAGACTTATAATAAGAAGACTGCAATTTTCAGGAAAATGCAAAGTCATCATCATCAGTGTTCATGCTCCCAGCATGAAAAACCCTGATGAGGGCACAGAAAAATTCTATGAAAATCTTGAGATTCTTTTCATCAATATACAAAAAGGATGTTTGTTATTATTGGTTACTTTATGGCAGAATACTGACACAATATCAGACATAAAGGGAATTTTTGTGAGGAATGGGGCTAGAGGCAGAATCAGCAACAGTCAGTATTGAAGAATTGTGAGTTTTATGAACAGTTTTCACCAGCAATATCTTTCATTAACTTAAATGCAACAGAACTTCATGGTATCACTCTCAGCAAATAATGTCCTTGTAAAAAGGAGAAAAAACAGGATGTGAGGTTGATAAAGATGAGTCTAGTGTAGGATCTGGACTTATCAATGGACTCATCTTCTTCAATAAACATTCACATTCAACAAAAATGATGGCTACAAAACATACTAATTATGAGAAGTCTCAATTTCAGCAAATTGGTGTACTTCATGTGGAAACAGTTTGTTACTTTTCTTGGAGGAAACTGAGGTAAAATACTGTTGGTAATATTAAATTAGAAAAAGAGGGGCAACCAGATGGTACAGTAGATAGAGCACTGACCCTGGAGTCAAGAGGACCTGAGTTCAAATCTAGATTCAGACATTTAATAATTATCTAGCTGTGTGACCTTTGACAAGTCACTTAACCCCATTGTGTTACCAAAAAAATAGTAGATATCCTTCATAAATTGTGTACAAAATTGCATTTACTCATCTGGCCTAAAATACACACAAACATAAGTATTGATTTTATGAAAATGATGAGAAAATTCAGAAGATACCAAAATATTAAAATCTATATTGTCTTTTAGCAATATGATTCATCTACTTCTAAAAGGAAGCATGTGATTCCATCAAAAGTAAATTGCAAATAAATCTTAGAGAGATAAAGCATTCTTGGTTCAGTAAGAAGGAAGATGAAATTCAATTTTATGCTTACAGAAGCAATCCAAAGAGTTTTTATGATTCCTTGAAGACTACATACTAAAGACCTTTGGGGCAATGCAACTACTCAACACTGATAAATGATATGCTATCCTGGAGAGATGGGCAGAACATTTCCATAGTCTTTTCAACAGATAATCAACCAATGCTGAAACCATTGACTACTTCAGGTTGAAGTCAACTCCTCTTTAACTTAACTTCCAATTGTCTCATGTAGCAAAATCACTGAAACTGATTGTATCACAGCAGAGATTTACAGGGGGTTCCATTGCACATACAAAAGCTGAAGTTTTGGGCTAAGAAGTTTATTTCCAAGGAAGGAAATCAAGGATGCCCCAATTTCTCACAGTTGTCACAGGACAAAGAATTTCCTTTGGAAGGCCAGATTCTTTCCAGAGTCCTTCCTAATTGATTCTTCCTTCACCTGGAAGATTGTCATCTATCAAAAAACTAGTATGGCTTCAGAAAAGGTTGAAGAATAGTTGTCATGGTGATTGCTACTCAATAAGTCTAAGGAAAATTGCAGGAGCAGAACAAAGTCTGTATACTACATTCATCATTCTAATCAAGACCTTTGATACTGTCACTTGTGAGAACTTGGAGAAAATTCTGGCAAAATTTGGTTTCCTGGAGGAATTCATCAGTATTGTGTGACAGTTTTATAATGTTATACTTGCCCGGGGTCTGAATAATGGACTAGGATGTTAAAATGATGTTTTCAGTGATGCTGTCATACCTGTTCAATAAAAACAAAAATGACATCAAGGTAAACTACAGCAGAGAAGGTAAATTATTTAACTTGAAAAGGATGCAAGCCAAGATTAAAAACAGAAAGAGTAGGTGTCATTTTGATTAGAAAGATTATGCACTCATTGAAGCCACTGATGTTGAAATTCATCAGTATATGTTATAATTTACAATTTCTTCTGACAATTTTGGCTTGATGTTCACCACCAAGTTAGTTTTTTTCCAACCAGCACTGGCCCATCCATATGTGGAAACAAAACTTTCCAGGTATGTAAAAATCATTAACTACTTGCACATCTTGCCAGAACTAGTTCAGCATTTGGGCAACTCTGGTAGAATGTGTTGGAGAGAAGAGATAATAGGCTTTCTTCCTACCAAACTGAAGGTTTATATAGCCATTGTGGTAATCTCATTACTCTGTGTCTGTGAAACCTGAGTACTTCCATTTGCATTGTCTTAGGAAGATGCTGAAGATCAGTTGGTAGTATAGGGTACTGAATATTGAGATTTTATTTTCTTTGAGCTGAACTGTCAAACATTCAAACTCCGCTAAAGGGAACGAAACTTCAATGGGTTGGACATGTTCAAATGACAAATGTACATTTGCCTAAAAGTCCATTTTGCAAAGAACTCACTCAAGGCAAGTGCTCACATGGTGGTCTCAAGAAGTGATACAATGATGCCCTCCAAGTCTGTATGAAGAACTTTGTCATCTATTGTGAGACATAGGAGAAATTAGCATAGGATCACCCAGCTTGTTGTGCTTTTCAAAGAAGTTGCTGTGCTATATGAGCAAAAAAAGAATTGTGGTAATGCAAAAGAAATATGAGGTATGAAAATTTTGAAATTTCCCTTTCTAAATGGTTATATAGACTATTTGTTCCAGACTAGTGGTAAAGCCTTTCAAATTGATATTGATATTATCAGTCACAGCAAGACACATTATACACAGAACTCAAAATTTTGATTTTGGTCATTTTTTGAGCAAGAAGGAAAATCAATCACCAAGCTTCTAAAATATTATAATATTTTGAAACATCCTTCAATCAATATCAAACTTAAGCAAAAACTATCAGTCACCAACTCTTTTAACTCTGAGTACATGATAGATAAATTAAACAGAAATGACAAAAAAACGAGACTCATATCTCTCTGACTCTCTCTGCTTTTCCGTCTCTGCTTTTCCGTCTCTGCTTCTCTCTCTCTCTCTCTCTCTCTCTCTCTCTCTCTCTCTCTCTCTCTCTCTGCTTCAATCTCTCTCTCTCTCTGCTTCTCACTCTCTCTCTGCTTCTCTCTCTCTCTCTCTGCCTCTCTCTGCCTCTCTCTCTCTCTGCCTCTCTCTCTGCTTCTCTCTCTCTCTGCTTCTCTCTCTCTCTCTACTTCTCTCTCTGCCTCTCTCTCTCTCTCTGCCTCTCTCTCTCTCTCTGCCTCCCTCTCTCTCTGCTTCCCTCTCTCTCTGCTTCCCTCTCTCTCTGCTTCTCTCTCTTTGCTTCTCTCTCTCTGTTTCCCTCTCTCTCTCTGCTTCTCTCTCTCTCTCTCTGCTTCTCTCTCTCTCTGTTTCCCTCTCTCTCTCTGCTTCTCTCTCTCTCTCTCTGCTTCTCTCTCTCTCTGCTTCTCTCTCTCTCTCTCTGCTTCTCTCTCTCTCTGCTTTTCTGTCTCTGCTTCTCTCTCTCTCTGTTTTTATGTATCTGTTTCTCTTTCTTGATGCCTATCCCTCATTCAGTCTTTCCCTATCCCTCTGTGCCTCCTCCCATGCTTTTATATGGTTCTTTGACACCAGAATTTTCTTAGTGCTAAATACTTTTAAGATTTAGCCCTTCCTAGGTTCCTTTCCTATCAGTTTCCATGACCATTAATCAGGGATTCTGCTATGCCTATTTCAAGTACTTTTTCACCAGAATACTGCCTCATTCCATTGGTACCTTCTTATATCACTTATTTTACCTTTGCTGCAATAAAACACTGTGAAGAAAGAAGAACTTTGGGAAGAAAAAGGATAATAAATATATTGTAGGATTTCTCAGCTCCCCAGGTTTGCCTTTGACAGATGATCTTTGTATTATTTCAACTATGCTGATTTAAGAAAAAAACATATTTCATGGATTTTGGGAATGCTGAAGAGTCACAGAGGTGCTCAGTTCAGCTATTCTGACACAGTCTCTGACTCACGGTAAATAGACTTTAAGGGGTTCTATCAAGATTTCTGTTCATCTAAGGGAATCATCCCTACCTGTGTCTTCATCAACCTATTGAGAAAATATAATTATACCATTTCTTCACAATTAAGGAAGTCATTTCAACTTTTTAAGGACTGATTAAATGAAAATATGTCACTCACAAGTAATGTTTTTTATAAGCAGCAACTTGTAGATTTCATAAAGTTTCCAAATAATCATGAAACCTTAAAGTTGGAAGGAACTTCGGTTATTGTCATGTCCAATAAAGTAAGCTCTTTATTTCTCACATTTGCCTCTTTATCTCTTATTTCTTTAACTACACTAACTGAGCATCCCACACTTAGAATGCAGTTTGTATACTTCAGAAAATTTCTCCTTCTTTAAATCATTTCAAGAATCATTTTTCTCCATGTACACTTTCCTAATTCCCCTCAATAACTAGTTACTTGCCTCCCACCCAATCCACCTTGTATTTCTTTGATATTCATTCTCTCTCTCTCTCTGTATATATATATATATATATATATATATATATATATATACATATGTGTATGTGTATATTTGAATATCTATGATATATGCATATATAAATACATATATATATATGTAAATGTATTCATAATATCTCCTCTGAGACAGTAAGTTGTTTGAGAGTTGGGATTGTGTCATTCTTTGTATTTATAATCCCAGTGAAATTCCAGAACAACATCTGGCATGTAAGAGTTACCTGATTGAATGATGCAACCCTGATGTGAAGCATAATATATCACTATAATATCACTGATAAATATATTTTTCAAGATTCACCTGAACATTTATGAGATAACTGGAAATATGCCACTCTTGTATAATTATCTTCATTTCATTGTACTCTCTTTCTATGCTATATATTGCTTACATAACTTTGGCAAGTCCTAACCTTGCTGATTTTGCTATTATTCATATAATAAAAAATGTGCATAAATGAGATAACCATTAATATGTCTGTCTTTGTTAAATTCATTATTCTATGAAGCAAAATATACCTCAATCAATTGATTTCAACAATTCAAATCATTAAGTATAGGAAAGTCACTGTGCTAGGTCCTAAGAAATCTGTAAACCTCAAATAGAGAGAGGTAGAATAATATAGGGGGAAACAGTGTTACAATCCATCTCAGAAGATCTGGGTTCAACTCTCATCACTCTTAGTACCAGTGTGATTGTAAGGGAGTCACAGCTTCTCTGGGCCTTATTTTTCTCACATGAAAAATAAATGACTTCACTTAATGACTTTTAGAATCTATTACAACTCTAAATTTATCATTTTAATCTCACATATCTAATACATTTGATTCATGACATCTATTTGAACATTTTCACCACCAGTACAGTTGCAATCAATCCCATGCTGCTCATGGTATGTAATTCTTGTACAAGATCTACCAAAATTTTGCCTCCATAAGTGAACATAAAATATAAGAGAGGATGCCTTGATTTCTACTGATAACAGAAGAATTTCAGTGGAGTACCTGGATTATATATCTCTCATTATGGGGGAAATGTTTTGCTGGTGATTTTTATACAAGATTATTTTGTCAAATATCTTTACTTTGAGCTATCTTTGCCCTTTTGTCTATTTGAAATAAACACAACAGTGGAGATATAGGAAGTTTAACTTTGGGGATAGGGTTTTATTGACTCACAGGGTATCTTGAACCTGGGGTGGTCCTTATGCAGGGGACATGACCTGTGAGTTAGAAAAGAGGAGCCCAGGGTAACTGCTTCTATATTTTTGTTTGTTTTTATCTCTAGGAAGCATTCTATTTGTGTTTGTATATGAAATGATTTGTTGAGATAAAAAGCATGAATATAATATTTTTAAAAATAGCATAAAAGCAAAATGAAAAAATAAAAGGGCACATTCTCCCTCAGAGTTTGGAATATAGAAAATAGTCTTTGGTTTCTAATCTCAAGATAGAATTGAGTAGGCTTAAATCTTAGTCAGTTCTAAACCTTTGTCTGATACAAACCAGAAGCTAAGCTCTGTCTTCTTCCTGTTGAGCAAAGAAGGAGTGTTCTTAGTTCTCTTATTGTACAAAAGAGGGAATACCTTTGTTCTTCTTTTGTTATCAATCCCATCCAAATCTTTTAAATTTTGTTGACCCACTTTGGATTTTTCTTGACAAAGATTCTTTTTCAATTTCTTTATATTGATGAGTAATTGAGACAAAAAGAATTAAGTGACTTGCCAAGGAAAATGGATATTCTATCCACTACAAAACCTAGAAACCCCACCTCTTTGTTCTTCTCCTCTTCTCTATATGGAAGAATGTATAGAGCACAGTAATCCAATTTTATAATCTATTCAAGAATACATGTGTCTCTTTATCTATAAGGGTCACTCATGTTTAAACAATGCATTTTCAATTGAAGGAAAGCATTTTGTCACCTATATTTCATATATTTAATTTTTCTCAATAGATAACTCTCTGGTTTCTCTGTCTTCATTCTTCCTCCTGTAACTGTTTTTCTTTGTGATACTCTTTATCTCTGCTCTGTCTCTGCCTTTCTTTCTCTCTCTGCCACTCTCTGTCACTTTTTTGATCCTATTTGTATCTCTTTATCTCTTTCTGTCTCTGTGTCTCTCTTTTTAGGTTTTTGCAAAGCAAATGGGGTTAAGTGTCTGGCCCAAGGCCACACAACTAGGTAATTATTCAGTATCTGAGGCCAGATTTAAATGCTGGTGCACTGTCCACTGTGATACCTAGCTGCCTCTCTGTCTCTCTTTTTATTTCTCTCATTGTCCCTTTCTCCTATATACACAGGGACTTACAAAGCTGTTTATTCATTGCAATTCATCCTGCCAAATATATTCATATTTATCACAAAGATTCATATAGGGGTAAAAGGGACAATTGGTGGCCCAGTGGATTTTGCACCAGAGTTTAAATCTGGCCTCAGACACTGAATAATTACCTAGCTGTGTGACCTTGGGCCAGCCACTTAACCCCATTGCCTTGCAGAGGAAATAAAACTAAAAACATAAAGATTTATATAGGGGCAAAGCCAAGATTGTCGGACTATTTAGCCAGGAAAGAAACTAGACTTGAATAGGATGGTACATAAAATAGATATTTGACAACTGACTAAAGATGATCAGACTATCTCTTCAGAAGAGGAAAATTATTCCTCCTAATTCTTACTATGAAATTAGGAAACGAAAGTAGCTTTTGTGTCCCCAAATAATTTTTTGCAACTTTGTATATTCATTATATACATAATCATTAGTTTACCTGAAGGTCATCTATGACAAAGAAAGTCAAAAATGTCACTCTCTGGGTTAAGTGTTAGAGGTATCTATAAAAGAGACTGTACACTTACCACTGCATATTAAATCCTTTACAAAGCTATTCATTCCTCTTTGGCATCCACCTGCCACCCAATTCTCAAATGTGGTTCTAAGAAGTGGTAGCATGTCCAACAACTCTGGTAAAAGTATCACAGCAATATGGTTAAAGTAGCATCAGGGTAACTGATAAGTCTCAAACCCCTCCATGAATTAGGGGGAAGCCTAACTCAAACATGCAGAGACAGTCCTTGGTTGGAATGAGCAAATGACAAAAATTTGTCTTAGTGACATAAAAGCAGTTAAATACCTGAGTGTTGAAGGATGCTTAAAGCTTGACCAAACATTAAAGATACCAAAGTCTTCTACTGCCTCCTGGTCATCATTGTTCACTTGACTTTTCCCTTAACATTGGACTAGATCTATTCTGGAAGAGAGAGTAAGACTGATGATTTTTTTGAGCTCAGTCTCATTTAAATTCAATTCACAGGCAAGTGATCACCCCATGATGTTATTGGTTCACTTCAGAAACCAATAATAACAACACTCAGACTTAGCATCTATCTTCTGATTGTAATTTGATAATTATTCTCTAGTAACAGCTAAAATCTATGTCATGGAAGTATTAGTGACTACCATTATATTGCCATCATGTGTTTCCTTTTCTCTTAACCAAGGAACTTTAAAAGTTTAGATCATTTAGGGTAATTTCTTTCTGTTACAAACTCATGAATGGTAGATTTGTGACTCAAATCTTCTGACCTTAAATTCAGTGAATCTTTCTACTCCTTCAAAATAGTCATGAAATTAAGGGAAAATGTGAAGGATCTGTGAAATCTTCAGCATCTGTAATTCCCAGCAAAGGATTTGCCTTTGTCAACACAGATTACAACTTTCTGGTAACTTAGAAGTAATGTTCTAGGATGGCTATTGTTTTAAGTATTCATGGGATAAGGAAAAAAAATCATTTAGATGTTAAATCGCTTTCCCAGAGTCACTTAGCTAGTATGACTCAAGAGTAATATTTGAACTTCTGTCTTCCTGACTTCAAGACTATAATCAGACTTTATATTTCTCACTTCTAATTCCCCTCAAGGCTGTACTTTTTTTAATACTTCTTTGACTTCTTCACCTTTTGTCTCAGTGTTGTCATTGGTCCTCTTTGAAAATGAAGGATGGAGCAATAACAATAAAAAATATTTCCAGTAAACTCATCATGGGAAAACTCATCATCCAACAAAGTTTAATCAGTCTTGTTATTCCCATCTCATCAGTATCCTCTGCTCCTCTGATTGGAGCCATAAATGCCTACATTTAAGGAGGAGAGACAGAACATGCATCTCCTTTCCATCCAACTATACTCATTTTGAGCTTCTTTGTATTATCTATAATTCCTAGTGCTGTACAATCTTTCTCCCTTACTCCTGCTTTTCAGTTTTCTTTGAAATATTTTCTTCTCCCATTAAATTGCAAGCGTCTTCAGGTCAGTAATTGTCTTTCTTTTTCTGTATTTGTATCCTAGAGCTTAGCATATGATCTAGAACATAGAGAGTAATATTTGACCATTGTAATGATAGCTAACTTTGAATTCTTCTGCTTAATGGCTTATTTTATTTCAAGGAGATCATTTTAATAGATGGCCCAATACTAGTAAAATGAAATATTTTACTGTATCTCCAGTACTTTAAATAGAGTGCAGCATGACTAGCAAAAGAGGTCTTGCTGGATATGAATGAAAGTCTTTAAGTATTTTCATGCTTCTTCAATTCCAGTTTAAAATACTACAATGTTAAAAAAATAATCTTGTTAGCTGAATGAAAATAGGATAAGGTAGCCAGTTTCCTATTATTATTCATGCTGAATCATTTTGAATTCTGTTCTCCTATATCAGAGGTTGGTAAACCCTCACTTCTTAAGCTTAAAAAGGACTTTGCAAGTGTATCACTATAGTTCTTTTAGCCAAAATAAACAAATGAATCTGTACCTGTGTCTTGACTCCTCTCATTAATGTGCAAATACCTTAGATATTACAGGCAATGAATTGCTAGCCCAAGAATTAGAATAGAACTGAGGAGATAATTCCTAGGGCTCTCATCTATCACTTCTCTCTCATTCAATAATGAAGAGGCCTCTTTGAGATGCCTCCTTTTTAGTCAGAAACCTTATTAATCAATGACCTTCCTCAAATATGAAGGTCTTAATGCTCTTATCCTTCCTTTCTCTTTCTTTTTCTTCTTATACCTTATTCCCTCAGAATCAAATAGCTTTGCCTAGTTTCAGTTCTAATTATATCTGGATTTCCCCAGAGTATGCTGTCTGAAATCTATTACCATGCAGATTGACTAGACTTTTGATACTCAGTACCATCTCACCTCCATGAATTTCATCTTACTTCTGATTGGAGGATTGTAGGGTAGAAGATTAAAGACTAAAAACTTTCTTTTAGAGAGGGATCAAAAACTTTCCAGATTGTTCTCTATTGTCCATTAGCAGCTCTCCTTTGTTTTGACTTTAGGAACATTGCACAACCACTCCATGTTGTAGATGTGTTGTTGTTTCTCCTTCAATTTAGGAGAGAACCATGAACATCTATGCATATTGTATTGACTTGCACATGAATTGCATTTAAGTGATGCAGAGTAGCACAGTCTTCAGTATCTCTCTCTTGTTCAGAGTCACCAAAGTTCTATGGAAAGAGGAAAGTCAAGGAAACTTCAAAATTTTGAATAAATTCTTCATATGCTCAGGGTAGACATCCTCCTAACATGCTTGTTAACTTGAAAATATTAATAATTTTTGTATTTTTGATGTATATATGAATCAAATAAAATACACAAAATGGTACAGTTAAGATTGGTTTATAAATCCTCTGGAATCAATTAAATTGCCACTCTTCAAAAGTTTTTATTCGGACAATGTTATAGAAAATAGAACAACATTCTGAAAATGTTAATCTCTTGGGCATCCACATGCATACACAAAAAATGCATGTGTGTGTGTATATGATGTACATATATATGTATGCCAATTATCAGATATTCTTTTAATTGATATTTTAAAAGAAATAAATTGGAACTTACAGAAATTGGATTGAAGGAATTTAAGCATTTTAATACAATTGATAAATATAATTCATGAGACTGGAAATGCACTTTATATGCCAATAATGTTCATTACAGATATGTATACATTTCTATAACTAAGAAAATGTTGCACTTGATATTTTTTAATTTAATTTATTTTGAGTTTTACAATTTTCCCCTAATCTTCCTTCCCTCCCCTACTCCCCCCCCACAGAAGGCAGTTTGTTAGCCTTCACAATGCTTCCATGGTATACATTGATCTAAGTTGAATGTGATGAGAGAGAAATTACATCCTTAAGGAAGAAAAATAAAGTATAAGGGATAGCAAGATTACATAATAAGATAAATTTTTCCCTAAACTTGATCTTTTTTTTCAAACTCCACTATTCTTTCTCTGGATACAGATGGTATTCTCCATCTCATATACCCCAAAATTTTCCCTGATTGTTGCACTGATGGAATGAGCAAGTCCATCAAGGTTGGTCATCACCCCCCATGTTGCTGTCAGGGTATACAATGTTTTTCTGGTTCTGCTCAGCTTGCTCAGCATCAGTTCTTGGAAATCCCTCCAGGCTTCCCTGAATTCCCATCCCTCCTGGTTTCTAATAGAATAATATTGTTCCATGACATACATATACCAAAGTTTGTTAAGCCATTACACAATTGAAGTACATTTACTTGATTTACAATTCTTTGCCACCACAAACAGGGCTGCTATGAATATTTTTGTACAAGTCATGTTTTTCCCCTTTTTCATAATCTCTTCAGGGCATAGGCCCAGTAGTGGTATTGCTGGATTGGAGGGTATGCAAATTTTTGTTGCCCTTTGGGCAGAATTCCAAATTTCCTTCCAGAAAGCTTGGATGAGTTCACAGCTCCACCAACAATGTATTAGTTTGGATTTGCTTTTTTGAAACTATTTCAAAAGTAATTAGAAAGGGTCATCTATGTTATGTTAGAATTTCAAAAACCACTGTCTTATATATTAATAGGTTATCTCTTTGCCACCAATCTCCTTTCCTCTTCAAGTCATTCTTCACATAACTGCCACATAATATTCCTAATGCAGAATTCAATCTATATATTTCCCTGCTCAAAAACCTTTACTTTATTTCAAAATTTCAGACTTAGAAAGGACTTCAAATATCATCACATCACGCAAGAATGTGAACAGAAATCCCTTCCTTAGCCTCACCCAAAAAATGATTATCAAATTTCCAATTGGATATCTCCATTATAGAGAATATACTTTCTAACAGAGAATCCATTCTATATTTGAAAGAAAAAGAAGCATTGCTCAACCTACTGCCATATGCCACATACCATACAGTGTTCTATAGATATCATTTTAATCAATTCCTCCAATAATTCTAGAAAGTATATGCTATTGGTATTTCTATTTTAAGGAAATTGTGGCAGATAGAAGTTAATCGACTTAACCAAGGTCATATAGCTGTAAGTGAAAGAATTTGAATTTTATCTCAGATCTCCCTGATGCCATACAAGTGCTCTATATACTATACCTCCTAGATGCCTTTCTAATTTCTATGAAAAACTAAAAATTTATATAAATACATAATACCTTACATTGATAGATAAAGATAGAAAGTAGGTAAATCAGTGATAGATTACAGATTATAGACATAGAGAAAGAAAGCAAGAAAGAAATGAAAAAAGAAAGAAAGATAGATAGATAGATAGATAGATAGATAGATAGACAGACAGACAGACAGACAGGGCACAAAATTCAGAGTTAAGGGCAGATCTTAGGCTTATTCTAAAAATATCATTTGATATTATGAAAATCACTAGCATTATCTGGTAGTATTTATCAACATTGACAAGATTCAGGATGTTCTTCTTTGTCATGCATCTATTCCCTTTGAAGAAAATAAATATCCCTGTATTTCATGCTGGGTCTTCAAATAGATACTCTGACACCCCTTAGGAAGGATTACTAATTACTACTCATCTCTTCTTTCTCTGATCAACTCTGGATGGCCTCTTTCCTGGTGACAACTGTGAAATTTTAAGAACACTTCATTAGAACATGAAAAGCTATTTCCTCCTCAGAAGTTACTTTACCATTTATAGAAATCTTAAATAGATAACACTATGTAAAGAATTGGATCCATACTCTAATATTCTATATTTCTTTTATTTTTATGATTTTCTTTATTTTTATGAAAAATGATGATCAGATATTGGTTCAATATTATAAATAATTAATAATTTTGCAACAAGCAGCTAACTGGGAATTTTATATTTGACTGATTTTGTGCCAAGTACAATACTGACAGTGAAGAGATATGAAATGTCCAAAAGTAATAGTTCTAGTTGGAAAAGTAAAATTTACATATAAATAATATTTCCATTATACTGTCATCAGAATGTTTTTCCCAGTCATAGATATAAAGATCAGTATTGGGTTTTCACTTTCCCTAAACTGGAAGTGATTCTTTTTGGTTTATTTTGTTTTGCCTTCCCATGCAGGGGGTAAAAATAGATAAAATGCCAGACTTGGAATATAGAAGCCTGTGTTTACATACTGGTTGTGTGAAGGTGAGGCAAATTATTTAGCTTCAATTTGCTCATCTCTAAAATAGAGACAATATCAACACCTAATTTGAAGGGTTGTTTGTCAAGAGCAAGTAAGAACTTCTCAAAGAACTTTATAAACTTTAAAGCACTATATAAATGCTAGCTAATATTAATTATGAATTCTTTTTGGCACTGGAAACTTTGAACTTCAAAATAAAAACTAGCATATTGGACAAAAAGAATATCCTTTCCATCCTGTCTACTTCACTGACTTCATGTTGCAACTAAAATGCCACATTTTACAGGAAGCTTTTCCCAATCCATTTTTAATTATAATGGATTTCATCTTTTATTCTTTTCCAATTTATCCTGCATCCATGTTCATTTATATCATTTGCTTACTATCGCCATGATTAGCCAATGAGTTCTATGAGGGCAGTTACTGTGTTTTGACACATTTTGTATCCCTAGCACATAGTAGGATAGGTATGCTGAATAATATAAGAGAAAAGTTTTCCATTACATAGTTAACTAATACCATAGGGAAAATTCTACTTTTTCTTCTAAAGGAACAAATTTTATTTAAATTTTTAGTTATGAAGAATAATGAACAGCAAAACAATCAATAAAATTTATTTTACAACTTTTTATATCTAAATTAATGAAGTTTAGTATCTTTAATTCACCCATCATTTTAATGAATTATTATTTAGCATTGATTTCAATAATAGATTTTAGATACGTTTATTAATTTTTAATTTTTGTCTCATTATTTCAAAAAAAAGTCCATTTCTAGAGTTTATAGTATAGTTCTATGTAATTTACTTTAATCCTCCATATTATTTTTGTTTGTTATATTTATTCATTTGTACATTACTAACTTAAAAGTATTTTAGAAAAACCCTTAAATCATGGGATAATTAAATTCCTTATTCTTTCCTTTTGAAGTGTCTCTCTTTCACTTTTTGCATTTTTTTCAAGAAAGCCTAAAATACCACTTTTTTATTGAATATTCAGAGACCTGTTGACTATGTCATTGTGGCCTTTAGGTTAAAAAATCTATGCTTTTGGAAACACAATATTTTATTCATTTTCATAATTTAACATGACTAAGGAATACTTTTGTATTTTAAATTTTTTGTTTTCTTTTTCTTTTTAATTGATATTTCTAGATAAAGCCTATATATGTCTTGTGGTTTTAAGCAGAGAATTTTGTTTTCAGAGGTTTCTGAAGATTCTCTTAATTGATAATTTATTATCTATACTCAATTCTAGATAGTATTCTTGTATTATTTTCAATCATTTTTGTCATGTTTTAAAATACTTACATTTAGCCACACATATTGTCTTCAAGGTCAGTTTCTTTGACTTGTATTTAATTCATGGGTGATTTTTGTTCCATTAACTCCTGCTTCTCTTTTTCCAGCAGTTTTTGTTTTCCAAATATATTTTTTCTCTCAGTTATTTAGCAAGATTCTTCATCTTTTAAACTATTAATTGAGTTGTTGATGTTGCTTTTTTAACTCTGCACCAAGGTCTCTAATGCTGACATATTGTCTTAATGTGTTCTTTTATAGATTTTGTTTATTTTTTTTGAACTAATCAGGAGTTTCTGGTTATCCCATGTTATCCTGTGACTCCATGGGAATTTTTAATTCTTCGCTTCCATCTGTATTAGGATATTTGCTTAGAGAGCTTTAGATTTTTGAGAATTTAATATTCAACCATTATTTTGCTTTTCTAAACCATTTTTTAAAGTATCTGTTGCTATTTTTAGCATTTATGGAAACTTTGTCTTCAGTAGACTCTTTGTTAGCTGAACACACACATAGAGGAGGATATGTATGTGTGTGTACAAATATGAATATATATATATATATATATATATTCAGCTATAATTCACTTCATAGGTTCATCCCTTTGATGATAGATACCTCTGTCTTCTCCCATGGTATGACATGCATCCCTGAACTGGTTTCTCAGACCCAAATGGTTTCCAGCCTTCAATCTTTCAGACCTAGGGCTCAGATGAATACACTAGCACATTACTTTAATTCTTTCCTGTATTATTTTCTCCTCTTTTGTGGCCAGCATATATCAGAACTCTGCGTTTTTGCAAGATTTAGATAGGGCATGTATGGGTGGGGTATTCTGTGAAATGTCCCTGTACTATTGGGAGTTGTTAAGTTAGGATTGGACTTTAATAAAAATACATGGGGCAGCTAGGTGATGCAGTGGATAGAGCACCAGCCCAGGAGTACCTGAGTTCAAATCCGACCTCATACACTTAATAATTAACTAGCTGTGTGGTCTTGGGGAAGCCACTTAACCCCATTGCCTAAAAAAAAAAAAAAAAGACAGCGGATTCTTAGCACATTTTTTCATTTTTTTTCTCTGTTCTAGCTTCAGGTGACTATGAAGAACCTGAACTTTCTGCTTCTTGGTGTAGAGAAAGTCATAGTATTGCAACACTTTCTATTATAGTAGCCTGGTAGTATAGAAGGACAAGACAGATCCTACGCATAAACTTGTGAATTTGTGCTCATACCAATGGAGAATGGAAGTTGAAGGAAGAAGTATGCTTAGTTTGTATTTTATGAATCAGAATTATTTCAGTTAATTGGTATGTGTAAGTAATCAGTCTCTGACACAAAATTCTTTTAGAGAATTGCTGAATAGAATTACTTTGGAGAAATCAGTTAATTTGTCACCTTCTGTTGTTCAGTCATTTTCAGTCATGTTCAACTCTTTGTGACTCCATTTGGGGTTTTCTTGGCAAAACTACTGGAGTGGATTGCCATTTCTTTCTCCAGCTCATTTTACAGCTGAACAAACTGAAGCAAACAGGTTTAAGGAACTTGACAAATGTCAAAGTTAGTCAGTGTCTGAGACCAGAATTGAACTTGGGAAGATGAGTCTTCCTGAATTTAGACCTGTCACTTTATCCATTATATAACAGTTCCACACATCTGTCATCTTACTGGTTATATGGAATTGAGATCTTTTGAATACTTTAATGTTACAAAACATAAATTTGAAAGTTTGAGTTTATGAAGAAAAAATCCCAAACAAACGAGATGCTATTTTGGTTAAGATTATAGGTATTTAGGTTCAGTGAATAATAGTTATGCTTTATTTTGTCAGTGTATCATTAAAGTATAAGCTCCTTATAGACAGGGACTATCTTTTACCCCCCCCCTTTTTCATTTCCAGTTTTTTTATAGTGCCTAACACAGAGGAGGCACTTTAACATGTTTGTTTAATTGATTTTTTATGCTCAAGTCATTTTTGTAATGTAATGTTCAAGAAAATAATACAAATTCAGATTTAATCAGAGTAACTAAAGGGAATTCACATGTTGGATCTGGACAAATTAGAAGTATCTGGGGCAGGGGCAGCTAGGTGGCGAAGTGGATAGCACTGGCCCTGGAGTCAGGAATACCTGAGTTCAAATCCGACTTCAGACACTTAATAATTGCATAGTTATGTGGCCTTGGGCAAGCCACTTAACCCCATTTGCCTTGCAAAAACCTAAAAAAATAGTATCTGGGGAAGTGGAGTTGTTGGGTGAGAATGGATGTCCACCTAACCAGCAAGTTTGGGAAGTTATAGATTAATTTTTAGTTTTCCAAAAGAAAGAACAATGGTCATGGTACCTTTGTAGTATGGATAATTATCATTTATTATGTTGTTCAGAAAACTTATTATTCTGTATAAATACAACTTTATATGATTAAAGATTGTTGAAATTCAGTATATCACCTTGACCTTCAGTAACTCTCCAGAAATAGCTAATTCGAGATGGCTACAAAGAATTTTAGATTCTCCCATGTCTTAAATCACTCTAAATATCTTGGGGGGTGTTTTCATACCCAGGTCTTATTTGAGTTCACACAAATTTATGCTTTGCCCCTTATGATACTTAAAGTCATACAAATTTTATTGAATTTTTCCATTTACTCATATCCATATCAATTTACATTGCTTTCAAAGTGACCTCTTTGAAAGAAATACTTAACTGTATAAATGCAGTTTGTATGTGGGTACTGTTTCTTAATTTTATATTAATGTGAACTTTCCAGAGTCTGGAAAAGAAGGACTCATACCTCCTTTATAGTTCACTCTTTTCTACCAGACAATCTAATATATTTTTTTAAAACCATTTCAGATTTTGGGTTCTGTTTTCATGAACAAATAAATCAATTTCAGGGTAATAATAAATAATTTTCCTCATTTTCACATTATGTTTTCCTATCTAGGAATTCTCAGAGACTTAACTGAGAAATTATTGAAATTAACGGTTAAAATCTTGTTGCTTTTCTCTTGGCAGGAAAAGACAGAAGACCAAGACAATGCATAAGCAGAAAATTGCAGTTTCTAAGGCTTTAAGAGACAAAACAACCAAGCTTTTTTTTAAAAAAAAAAAAAACAAAAAAGATTTATTATTAAGTACCTACTACTATGAGTAAGGCACTCCCCTGAGTACTAAACTTTAGAGAAAAAATAAAATTGACCCTGTCCTGTGGGAAATGATATTTTACTCTTTGTACATGTGAGGATGAGAAGTAGGGGTTAGGAGGCAATTTGCACAGCTTCAGTGAAAAGAGAAATGACTCTTTTAAGACAGAGGAGTTGGATGGACATTTTTCCTCTGATACTTACTACCTTTATGACTTGAACTAAGTCACAACCTCCCCACTTCAGTTTTCTCACATTCCAATGACATATTAAATAATGTGATTGACTCATTGAAGGCCACCATTCCACTTCCAAATTTATGAGTGTAACATGCGTGTAAAATAGACCTACTAATTGTAAGAGGTGTTGGATGTTAATAATTTGAGAGGTGGAGGGAGGTGGAAGAGGTTTCATAAATTAAATAGAACCTGAGCTGTATTTTGAATGCTATCAATATTTTAAAGTTTCAAAATAAGTTTTGATTAGTTCTGAAAAGTATATTTACAAAGTGTAATAAATGGTTAGAACCATCTATTTGTGATTAAAAGTTCATTTTCTCAAAAATATTAGAATTCTCAAACATTCAAATTAGCCTAGCTTTTTATCAAAGTCTATTTCTTCTAGTATTGAAAGTTATAATTCATTCATGCCTGTTCATACATGACAACTTTTGTCCAGACTCTCCTTTAAGTTCACCATATCTGCTTAATGCAATAAGTTTTTTTTATTTTTTTTCCCCTTGACATCAAGAAGATACCAGAGAGGTACCTGGATCACCTCTTATTTTTATCATTTGATCAGCCCATATTTTTATTCATATATTCATTGATTTCTACTCTGCATTTTCTTATTAGTTATTACATGAATAAATATTTAGTGTAGATTTACAATAATTAGTATTTAATCAAATTAATAATTTAAGTTAAATTTTGTTAGAATGAATGACTAGATTCTCTTTATTTAGACATTTATACTATCATAATTGAAGAAAAGCACAGAATAAAAGACCTAGATTTGGGATCAAGACCAATGAATTTGAATCTCCATCTCACACATATATGATCATAAATAAATCATCTGAACTCCCAATGTTTCAATGGTTTTTCATTTCTCAGAGCTATTAAAATTATTACATGCTTCTAAGGGTTGTTGTAAAGAAAGCTTCTTTCAAAACTGAGTAAGTTATATAAATATGAGTTTATAATTGTTTTTCTATGACAAACTAGATCACAACAATATTTCATGGGCAACTACCTGAAATGTAAGCAGCCAGACCAATTCACCCTCATTTTGGTAAAAGTGAGTTTATTGTAACTAAGTATTAGAAAGTGAGGAATATTGGACTTCTTTTCTTTATTTCAAAGGTAAAATTTTGAAAAATGATAACTAAAACAATATTTAATTAAATAATGCTTAATATTTTAGAATGGTTTTAATATTTTCCAATACCCAAGAGCATAATGGAAACATTATATTTCTTTAACCTTAGAAGAAAGTCAAGCTTCATTAGTATTACCACTGTGAATTATTTACCATTTTACATACCATTTACATACTCCTAAAACTATGGTTATTTATTCATTCAGAATTCAGTATTTTATTTTCAAAATTCTTAATGTTCTTAACATATCATCATTTGTATTTTGGTTATCTTTGTGTAATCTCATTGCAAATTTCATGAGGGAACATCCTATGGCCGATTTTAGTATCATACCTTTCCCAAACCTTAGCATAGTACTATCGACAAATAAATTGTCTGATAATTTAAAAAATAAAAGAATAGATAATCTCTGATGATGAGGTTTTCTGAATTTAAGTTTATCCTACAGTAACAATCATATTATTCATCAGTGGAATACATTTGAAATATTCTGTCTTGGTAGGACCTGCTGAGATCTCTAGGACAACATTAAGTAATTCTTAGGTCATAGTGTGCCTCTCATTCATAGTTTTCATAGACAATTTGAAGTATTTCCATCTCTCCAGAAGTATATTTCTTTGAACATGGATTGGACTAGATCACAAGTGAAGCCAATTCCAACTTAAAATCCATGTTATTCATATGATTGCTTTAGAACTTGCTAAATAGTAAACGATGTTCAATATTTGCAGTTTATGTAAGAAAATGTGAAAAAATAGCAAAATTAGCAGTAACATATTTGTATTTTCTAACAGAAAATACACAACAGGGAAGTAAACTTTCTTTGTAGTTCAAAGAGGCATAAAAGAAGTTAAAATTAATCCTAAAACCAGCTAATCCTCAGAAAATTAATAATTCCTAAAGCCTCAAATCAAATGTGTGCAAGCTGGTGCTATATTCCCAAACATAGATAAAGTTACAAACATGGCTCTATAAGGCTTGCATCTGGGCACTAAACTCCACAATTAATGCTTTAGCCTTAAAGCACTCAATTCAATTAATTCTTTCAACATTGTAAACTTGATCCAGCAAGAATCATTGGAGAAAGGATGCCAAAAATAATTCTGTGAGTATTACATTTGCAAAATTAATAACATATAATAGACTCTTCTCAAATTTATGCAAGAGTCTGTGGAAAAACAGTTTTAAATATATGCATCTGGTTAAATTATTAGATGTTGTTTAACATATTTACATACATGCTCATATTTATGTGTAAATATATAAATATATATATATATATATATATATATATATTTAAGAAGCAGCATAACATAGTAGCTAAAAAATTGACCTTAGAGCCAAAAAGAAATGAGATACGCTACTGCCTCTAAAAATATATTGTCTATGTCAAGTCTCTTAAACTCTCAATACTCCAGACAATTTTTAAGTGTATAAATTGCAAAAAAAGAAATAGACTAGCATTTGAATGATTTTTCTTTTTTTTATTTATTTTTATTAAATATATTATTTGAGTTTTACAATTTTCCTCCCAATCTTACTTTCCACCCTCCACCCCACCCCCCACAGAAAGCAATCTGTCAGTCTTTACTTTGTTTCCATGTTGTACCTTGATCCAAATTGGGAGTATTGAGAGGGAAATCATATCCTTAAAGAAGAGACGAGAAGTCTAAGAGGTAACAAGATCAGACAATAAGATATCTGCTTTTTTTCTAAATTAAAGGGAATAGTCTTTGAACTTTGTTCAAACTCTACAGCTCCTTATTTGGATACAGATGGCATTCTCCTTTGCAGACAGCCCAAAATTGTGCCCGATTGCTGCACTGATGGAATGAGTGAGTCCTTGAAGGTTGAACATCAATCCCATTTTGCTGTTAGTGTATACAGTGTTTTTCTGGTTCTGCTCATCTCACTCAGCATGCAAATCACTCCAGGCTTCCCTGAAATCCCATCCCTCCTGGTTTCTAATAGAACAATAGTGTTCCATGATATACATAAGCCACAGTTTGCTAAGCCATTCCCCAATTAAAGGGCATTTACATGATTTCCAATTCTTTGCCACCACAAACAGGGCTGCTATAAATATTTTTGTACAAGCAATGTTTTTACCTTTTTTCATGATCTCTTCAGGGTATAGACCCAGTAGTGGTATTGCTGGGTCAAAGGGTATGCACATTTTTGTTGCCCTCTGTGCAGAAGGGTTGGATGAGTTCACAGCAACACCAACAGTGTAATAGTGTCCCAGATTTCCCACAACCCTTCCAACAATGATCATTATCCTTACTGGTCATATTGGCCAATCTGAGAGGTGAGAGGTGGTACCTTACAGAAGCTTTAATTTGCATTTCTCTAATAATTAATGATCTAGAGCATTTTTTCATATGGCTATGGATTCCTTTGATCTCATCTGTAAATTGCCTTTGCATATCCTTTGACTATTTTTCAATTGGGGAATGGCTTGTTGTTTTAAAAATATGACTAAGTTCTCTGTATATTTTAGAAATGAGTCCTTTGTCAGATTCATTAGTTGTAAAGATTGTTTCCCAGTTTACTACATCTCTTTTAATCTTGGTTACAGTGGTTATATCTGTGCAAAAGCTTTTTAATTTAATGCAATCTAAATCATCTAATTGGTTTTTGGTGATGTTCTCCAACTCTTCCTTAGTCATAAACTGCTCCTGTTTCCATAGATCTGACAGGTAAACTAGTCCTTGATCTTTTAATTTGCTTATAGTATTGTTTTTTTATGTCTAAGTCCTGTAACCATTTGGATCTTATCTTGGTAAAGGGTGTGAGGTGTTGGTCTAATCTAAGTTTCTTCCATACTAACCTCCAATTATCCCAGCAGTTTTTATCAAAGAGGGAGTTTTTATCCCAATGGCTGGACTCTTTGGGTTTATCAAACAGCAGATTACAATAATAAACTCCTGCTTTTACACCTAGTCTATTCCACTGGTCCACCACTCTATTTCTTAGCCAATACCAAACAGTTTTGATGACTGATGCTCTATAATATAATATTAGATCAGGTAGGGCTAAGCCACCTTCTTTTGCACTTTTTCTCATTAAGCTCCTGGCAATTCTTGACTTTTTATTTCTCCATATGAATTTACTTACAATTTTTTTCTAACTTGTTAAAGTAATTTTTTGAAGTTTTGATTGGTAGGGCACTAAGCAGATAGTTTAGTTTTGGTAGAATTGTCATTTTTATTATATTAGCTCTACCTATCCTTGAGCAGTTGATATTTGCCCAGTTATTTAAATCTGATTTAATTTGTGTGAGAAGTGTTTTATAATTGTTTTTAAAGAGATTCTGAGTCTGTCTTGGCAAATAGACTCCTAAGTATTTTATATTGTCTGAGGTTACTTTGAATGGGATTTCTCTTTCTAGATCTTCCTGCTGTATCTTGGTAGACATATATTGAAAAATTGAGGATTTATGAGGATTTATTTTATAACCTGCAAATTTGCTAAAATTGCTAATTGTTTCCAGGAGTTTTTTGGATGATTTCTTGGGATTCTCTAGGTAGACCATCATGTCATCTGAAAAGAGTGAGAGTTTTGTGTCTTCCTTCCCAAATCTAATTCCTTTAATTTCTTTTTCTTCTCTAATTGCTGACTCTAACATTTCTAATACAATCCTGAATAGTAGTGGTGATAATGGGCACCATTATTTTACCCCTGATTTTATTGGGAATGCCTCTAGCCTCTCCCCATTGAATATAATGCTTGTTGATGGTTTCAGATAGATACTGCTAATTTTTTTAAGGAACAGTCCATTTATTCCTACACTCTCTAGTGTTTTTAGGAGGAATGGATGCTGTATTTTGTCAAAATCTTTTTCAGCATCTACTGATATGATCATATGATTTCTGATAGGTTTGTTGTTGATATGATTGAGTATACTAACAGTTTTCCTATTATTGAACCAACCCTGCATTTCTGGAACAAATACTAATTGATCATAATGTATTATTCTAGTGATAACTTGTTGTAATCATTTTGCTAAGTCCTATAATTTTCAGGTTGTTTCTCCTCGATCTATTCTCAAGGTCAGTGGTTTTGTTTATGAGGTATTTTACATTTTCTTCTAATTTTTCTAATTTTTTTGATTTTGTTTAACTGACTCTTGGTGTCTTATGGCGTCATTAGTTTCTGTAGACTCCATTCTTTTTTTGGGGGATGAATTTTCTTCATTAAACTTTTGCAACTCCTTTTCCAATTGGTCAATTCTACTATTGAAAGAGCTTTCCATTTGACTGATTGGGTTTTGAGAGAATTATTTTCTGTTTGAATTTGCCCAATTGAGGATCTGAGAGAATTACTCTCATTTTGTAATTGTCCAATTGATGACCTGAGAGATTTATTCTCCTTTTGTATTTGTCCAATTGTACTTTCTAAGGATTTGTTTTCTTGTTGCAAGGTATTAATTGTCTCTCCCAAATTTTTAAGCTCCTTCCTTAATTCTTCAAGGAAGTCTTTCTGTGCTGAAGACCAGATTGTATTCTCCTCAGAGGTTCTAGGTCTTTCTGCGTTAGGGTCCTTCCCTTCCAAGAATTTTTCTATGGATCCTCCTTTTCTCTGTCCCTTCTTCATTTTCCTAAGACCTTGAGTTGGGGAGGGGCTGGTTCACAGGAGCTTTGGACCACTAAAGGCTCTACTCATTGAGTGCAGTTTCTCTGGCTGGCCAGTAGGTGCTGCTTGCTTTCTCTGGAGTGTCTGTGACCTTGATTGAGGCCTTCTCCCTTTGCTTGAAGGGAGGAGTTGGAGCTATTGAATTCTTTTGCCTTCAATCAATGGTGCACTTAACCCTGGCCTGAGGTTATTCCTCAGCTGGGCTGGTTCTTCTGCTCACACACCTGGGCCTGAGACAGAAGTAGTTTGCATTTGTTTCTTAGGGAAGAGGTCTGAGCTGTAATGGGACTCAGAGTTCCTCAGACCAGAGGAGCCCAAAGATAGCATCTGCAGGTCTCCTGCACGGGAACACTCCCCCCAACCCTGTCTGCAAGCTCCTGTGGGACAGCACCAACACCAGCACCTCTGTTCCCTGGTTGACTCAAGCCCCTGCTGTCTAGCCCCACCTGTGATCCAGCAGGTCCGGCTCTCAGGGCCTCAGACTCCCAGCTCCAATTCAGCTGTTAATATGGTCAATCCGGTGCTGATCCTCCCTTTGAGCCCAGACTCGCCTGCCCGAATTTGGCCAATGCTGATGCCAGAGACAAATCCTGAGGTAGATGTTTTTTCTCCTGGCTTTTCTTTCTGGGTTTTGTGCTTTGGATTTCTTTTAAGAGGTTTGTTTCATATGATATATGGAGGAAAGATCAGGAGACTTTAGAACTGTGCCTGTCTTCTCTCCACCATATTGGCCAGAAGTCTCTGAATGAATTTTCTAATGGAGAAATTCTCTTTACCAATTTAATCATAAGAAACAGTTCCAGCTCTCTCTTACCTATGTATTTATATGAAAATATGATTAAAACCCTATTAGTTTAAACTGAAAAAGGGAAGAATGATATACAATTTTATATAACTATCTAGAAGCTAAATAAGTATCAGTACTTGATTAACTGTCCCCATAGGATGACAATATGAATTTTAGTTGGCGTATTCTCCAAGGGGTACTTCATGAAATATAGTTTATTCTCAAAATCTTATTGATAATTATAAAAGTGGAAACTCAAATGTTCATAAAAACCTTACCTATTGAGTTTCCAAGATTGAAGTTGATTGACTGATTTAGATTTAGGGAAACAATGCTTTTAACAAGAATTATCCCCCACTTTGTAAGACTTCAAAGTGAGCAACAAAACTTTTTCAAGTTTTCTATTCTTAGAACTTCAACACTAAAGATAGTAAATGGGGCAGGGAAAAGAATGAACAGAGGGAATTTCTCAGTTCTTCCTTTAGGGACTGTAATGGCGCCTTGCAAGAGTTACTCCCTCCATCTCTCCTTTCCCCTCTCCCTGAAATCATAAGCAATTTAACATAGGTTACATATGTACAATCATGTAAAAAATAGTTCAAAATTAGTTACATTGTGAAAGAAAAAAGACCAAAATGTGTAAATAATATGAAAGAATATGAAAGCAGAAAATAGTAATCTTCAATTTGCATCCAGAAACCATCAGTTCATTCTGTGGAGGTAGATACAATTTTTCATCATAAATAACTTAGAATTTTATTATATCATTTTATTCTGAGAATAGATAAATCATTCAAAGTTGATGAGAATATTTTGACATTTCTAATTACAGTGTCTTCTGATTCTGTTTACTTAACTTGATATTAGTCCATGTAAGTTTTCTGCCTTTTTTTTCAGATCTCATCCTGCTCATCTTTTCTTATAGCAAATTCTTATAGTATTCCACCATTATCATGTACCACAGCTTGTTAAATCATTCTCCAATTGTTGAAAATCTACTTAATTTGCAATTTTTTTGCAACTACAAAAAAGTGGTATAAATATTTTTGTCCATGTGGAACTTTTTCTCACTTTTAATGATCTCTTTGGGCAATTGACTTGGCAGTGCTATTGCTGGATTAAAGGGTTTGCACAGTTTTATTGCCCTTTGGACAAAGTTCCACAATGCTCTCCAGAATGGCTTGATCAGTTCAACAAGTCCACCAGCACTACGTTATTTGTCCCCTTTTCCAACATCTTCTTCAACATTAATTGCTTTCCTTTTCTGTCATATTAACCAAACTGATAGGTATGAGTTGTGTTAATTTGCATTTCTCTAATCATGAGCAATATTAAGTGATATAATAATAACCTTTTTGTCCTTCATTCTCGAAGAAGACCATGACATCAGGGAGGAGATGCCATGACAAGCACATGGATTGGATTTGATTGGATTTGAATGAGAGGATGCTGTGAATAAGTCATCAGTATCACTTTCTCCTCCAGAACCATCTGGGTCCAGTGGCCAGATATGAATCAGGACAACTGGAGATAGTCCTAAATGTGAGACGATCAGGATTGGGTGACTTGCCCATGGTCACAAGCTAGTAAATATCTGAGACTGGATTTGAATTCCAGTCCTCCTGACTCCAAGGCCAGTGCTCTATTCACAATGCCACCTAGCATTATAGTATGACTATAGAAAGCTTTGACTTTTTTCCATCTGAAAACTGTCTTTTTCATAACCTTTGACCATTTATCACTTGAGACATAATTTGTATTTTTATACATTTGAGTCTGTTCTCCATAAATTTGAGAAATGAGACCTTACTCAGAGAAACTTGCTTTAAAATTGTTTCCAAGTTTTCTGCTTTCTTTCTAATCTTAGTTGTTTTGGTTTTGTTTGTGCAAAATCTTTTGCTTCTCTTCTACTTGGATCTGGCAGATACACTTTCTATGTTCCTCTAATTTGTTTATAGTATCACTTTTCATGTCTCAATACTATGAAAGCTATTGGTCCATAGTTTGGCCATATTATATTCCAGTTTTCTAGGTGTTTTTGTTAAAATAGTGAATTTTTATCTCAATATTTCAACTCTGTGGAGTTATCAAACACTTTGTATTGCATGTATAATCTACTTCACTTATTAGCCACTCTGTTTCTTAGTCAGTACCAAATTATTCTGATGATTAAAACTTTACAATATGATTTGAGGTATGGTACTTACTACATCACCTTCCTTCACATTTTTTTCCATTAATTTCTTGCCATATTTAGCTATTTCTTCTTATAGATGAATTTCGTTATTTTCCAGTTCTATAAGTTACTTTTGGTCAATTAAAAAGGCATTCAATAAACAAATTGATTTCATTAGAATTGATATTTTTGTTCTATTTAACAATTAATATTTCTACCCTGGTGACCTGTTCTAGGCCTTGGGACCTAGCTACTGCTTTAATGGGGTATACCTGCTGCTGAATTACCTGAGCACCTCCTTTATTATACTGTGCTACAGTTTTATCCCTGTAACACAAAGTTTTCCTTCTTACCTTCTTATTTGTCTTGGACTGCAAAAATTGCTTCATTCCCACTGTTTTTATATAAATATTTTATTTGTTTTGCATTTACATACAGTGGTACTTTCTAGAATCATTTTTTGCAAGGATTTTAAAATTTTTCTCCCTTCCTCTCTTCCCTCCTCACTCCTCCCAACAGAAAACAATCAGTTATAAATTTTACATTTGAAAGCATGATAAGCATAGAATGAAATTGAATGTGTTGTGAGAAAAGAATTTGATCCAAAAGGAAGAAAGAAAACATTAAGAGATAGCAAAATTTGATATTACATGACACAACTTTTAAAATTGAAGATAATACACTTTGGTCTTCATTTAAACTCCACAATACTTTCTCTGGATACAGATTGGTATTCTCCATCACAGATCCCTTAAAATTTTCCCCCATTATAGCACTGATGGAATGAGCAAGTAATCAGAGTTGATCACCACTCCAGGTTGTTGTTAGTATGTATAATGTTCTTCTGGGTCTGCTCATCTCACTCAGGATCAATTCATGTGGGTCTTACCAGGTTTTTCTGAAATCCTATCCTTCATGATTTCTTAGAAAACAATACTGTTCCATCACATACATATAACACAATTTGTTCATCCATTCCCCAATTGATAGACATTCCCTCAATTTGCAGTACTTTGCCACTACAAACAGAGCTACTATGAATATTTTTGTACATGTGAGATTTTTATGCTCATCCCACCTTATTTTGCTTTTCTGTTCCAGTATTCGTTTTGAATTTTCATTTTAGAATTGTATGGAGGTGAATGTGGGAGAATTCAGGTGAGTTCCTGCCTTTATCCATCTTGTCTCAAGATCTTATCAGTGATGCAGTCCTGTCTTTAAGATCCTAATACTGTTTTGTCCTAGCACTCCTTCTACCTGTTTGACCATTCATTCCCAGTTTTCTTTGTTAAAAGTTCATAGGTCATGACTCCTAACTACTTGTGTGACTTCCAAGGTTCTTTCCTATATTCTCTCCAATTTTCCCTCTGTCCTTTCTTGCTTGAAAATATCATCATTTTTCATGGTGGTTATCTCTTTGCTAGTAATTTTGACATATATTTGCCATATTGCTATTTATCTCTTTACATCTTCTCCATTCTCACATTGACTTCCTGGAGTTCTACTGTCTACTGACCATCTTGGAATATATTCCTCAGAAAAATTTAAACTCTACATATCCAAAATTGAAATCCTTATCTTTTCCCCAAACCCTTTCCTTTCTCCTAATTTCCACGTTACTATCGAAGTATTCTTCCAATAAATAATATTCACAACTTAGGATATGATGTTCAAATTCTTACTCTATTACCCTTCCTATTTAATCTGTCATAAAGTCCAGAAAATTCCATTTTTGTCAATCTCTTCTTTTGGTTTATTTATTTTATATTACAATAATCTTGCTGTGAGAGTAAACATAAGCCTCCCTCCCTCCAGAAAAGATAGAAAGAATAGTGAGAGAGGAAAAAAAGCATATTTCAGTCTGTTCAAATTCCAATGGCTCTGTCTCCAGGATGAGTTGCCTTCTCTAGCATGAATCTACCACAGAAGGTGCTTCAATATCTTTTCCCATATTCACTATTACCAGCTGTATTTCTCTCCACTCTATTTCTCCCTACTCTCATTTATTCTATTTGCTTTCCTTCAACCTCTTCCTGATAAGAAGTGTGTTGCATCTCAGTACCCTCTCCCCCAATCTTTCCTCTCTTCTGTCATCTATTCCTCCTCCCTTCCTCATCCCCCTTAACCCATCTCTTCCTTCTCATTTTTTCTAGTTTAAGATCAATATCTATCCCCTATTAAGTATGTATGTTATTTTCTCTCTGCATCATTTCTGATAAGAAGGAAGGCTCACACATTCCCCCCTTGTCTTCCCCGTTTCACTCCATTGTAAAAGCTTTTTGATTCTTTTATGTGAAATATCTTAGCCCTTTCTTCCTTGCCTTTCTCTTCCTCCCAATACTTTTCCTTTATCACCCATTGACACCATCGTTATACCATATTACACGCTTATATTCAGCTCCCTCCTGTACCTTGCCTAAATATATTCCTTCTAACAGCACTTATAAATGAGAAGGCTCATATGAGTTATCAATATATTTTTCCTATGCAGGAATACAAACACCTCTACATCATTCCTCATATTTTGTCCTTTACATTCACCACCTCTATGCTTCACCTGAATCCTGTACTTGGAGATCAAAATTTCTGTTCAGCTCTGGTTGTTTCAATAGGAAAGTTTGAAAGTTCCCAGTTTTATTGAAAGTCCATCTTGTCCTCTGAAAGAGGAGGATCAGTTTTGCTAGGTAGTTTATTCTCAGTTGTAAACCAAACTCTTTTGCCTTCTGGAATATCATTTTCCAAGCCCTATGAGCCCTTAATGTAGATGCTGTCAAATCCTGAGTAATCCTAACTATGGAGTAATGATAGCTGAATTGTTTGTTTCTGGAAGTTTTTAGTATTTTCTCTGTCTTGGGAGTTTGGTAATTTGGCTATAATATTCCTGGGACTTTTTCTTTTGGAATCTCTTTCAGGAGGTGATCAATGAATTTCCTCAGTTTCTATTTTATCCACTGCTTCCGTGATCTCAGAGAAATTTTTCTGCATAATTTATTGAAATTCTAGGCCCTTTTGCTGGTCATGACTTTCAGGGAGGCAATAATTTTTAAATTATTTCTTCTGGATCTGTTTTCCAGGTCATTTGTTTTATTTTTTAATTTTTAATTAAATATTTAATTTATTTATCTTTCTAACTATATTCAATGGTAGATTTCAACAATCATTTTTAAAGATTTTACTTATTTTGAGTTTTATAATTTTCCCCCCATTCTTGCTTCCCTCTCACCACCCCGTCACAGAAGGCATTTTCTTAGTCTTTACATTGTTTCCATGCTATACATTGATGTCAGTTGAATGTGATGACAGAGAAATCATACTTTTAAGGAAGAAAAATAATATATGAGATAGTAAAATTACAAAACAAGATAACGGCTTTTTTGGTCTTTGTTCAAAGTCCATAATTCTTTCCCTGGATACAGATGGTATTCTCCATTGCAGACAGCCCAAAATTGTCCCTAGATGTTGAACTGATGGAATGAGCGAGTCCATCAAGGTTGATCATCACCCCCATGTTGCTGTTAGGGTATACAATGTTTTTCCTGTTTCTGTTCATCTTGCTCAGCATCAGTTCATGCAAATCCTTCCAGGCTTCCCTGAATTCCTTCCTCTCCTGATTTCTAATAGAACAATAGTGTTCCATGACAAATATATACCACAGTTTGTTAGGCCATTCCCCAATTGAAGAACATTCACTTAATTCCCAATTTTTTGCCACCACAAACAGGGCCAGTATGAATATTTTTGTACAAGTGATATTTTTACCCTTTTTCATAATCTCTTCAGGTTATAGGCACAGTAGTGGTTATTGCTGGATCAAGGAGCCTTCACATTTTTGTTGCCCTTTTGAGCATAATTCCAAATTGCTCTCCAGAAAAGTTGGATGAATTCACAGCTCCACCAACAATAAATTACTGTCCCAGATTTCCCACATCCCTTCCAACACTGATCTTTCACTTTTCTGGTCATATCGGCCAGTCTCAGAGGTGTGAGGTGGTATCTCAAAGATGCTTTAATTTGTGTTTCTCTAATAATTATTGATTTAGAGTAATTTTTCATATGACTATGGATTGCTTTGATTACCTCATCTGTAAATTGACTTTGCATGTCCTTTGACCATTTGCTAATCAGGGAATGGCTTGTTTTTTTTTGAAAATTTGACTCAGTGCTCTATATATTTTAGAAATAAGTCCTTTGTCAGACATACCAGTTGCAAAAAATATTTCCCAATTTACTACATTTCCATTGATCTTGGTTATAGTGGTTTTGTCTGTACAAAAGCTTTTTAATTTGATGTAATCAGAATTACCTTTTTGTTTTTAATGATGTTTTGGTTGGTTTTTCGATGAGATATTTCACATTTTCTGCTAATTTGGGGCTTGGAAATGTTTTATTTCTTTCTGATTTCTCAAAAAGTCATCAGCTTCCTTTAGTACCATTCTGCATTTGAAAGAGTTATTTTCTTCAGAGAGCTTTTAATTCTCCTTTTCCAGCTGCACAATTCTGCTTTTTAAGGCATTTTTCTCCTCATTTTCCCTTTGTTTTGACTTTTCATTTGGCCTAAACAGAATTTTTTTAATTTTAGAAAGGTTTTATTTATTTTGATTTTCACAATTTCCCCCCTATCTTTATTCTCTACCCCCCCCCCACAGAAGGCAATTTGTTAGTCCTTACATCATTCGCATAATTTGCATTGATCTAAGTTGAATGTGATGAGAGGGAAACCATATCCTTAAGGAAGAAACATATACTATGAGATATAACAGAATTACATAATAGGATATTTTTTTTAAATTAAATGTTCATAGAAAGTCTTTGGTCAAACTCCACAATTCTTTCTGAGGATACAGATGGCATTCTCCATCACAGATATTCTAACATTGTGTCTGATTGGTTGCCCTATTGGTATGAGCAAGTCCATTAAGCTTGATCATCACTTAACATGGTATTTTCTTCAGGATTTTTTTGTATTTCTTTCACCAAGCTGCTCTCCTGGTTTTCATGATTTACCTGCATCACTCTCATTTCTCTTCCCAAGTTTTCCTCTACCTCCCTTACTTATTTTTCAAAATTTTTTGTGCTCTTATATTGTCTGAGCCCATTTTCTATTTTTCTTGGAGGCTTTAGATACAGAAGCCTGGACTTTTGTCATCTTCTGAGTGAATGTTTTGGTCCTCCATGGGATCAAAATAATTTTCTATGGTCAGCTTCTTCTTTTTCTCTTGTTTGATCATTTCCTCAGTCTATGACTGGTTTACTGCACTTCCAAGGCTTTGGGGGTTTTTAGTGACACCCTTCTGGGACATTAATTCCTCCAAGGTCTTATGAGAGACTCTGACTTCTCTTGACTGTTCTCTGGTATGTAGATGACCACAGGCTCTACCTTCTGCCCTAGAACTATGAGAAGGTCTCCTGCTCAGCTGTGGTAATGTGACTTCAACCTGGATCTGAGTGTAGCAAGAGAGTCCTGCCCCAGAGAAAACAGAGAGAACACTGCAGTCTCTCTCCACTTCTTTATCTTCTATGGGCCCAGTGCTCTATAAGTGCTGGGTGGCTCCACTAATTCCCATTGCAGTTTCTCACCACTTGGTTGCTCTGAGGCCTGAACTCCATACTCATTCTGGTGTGGCAGAATTCTCTCACTACCCTTTCAAGTTTTCCCCAGTATTCCCTGGGCCAAGAGGTCTGGAAACCACCCCATCTGCTACAGACCCAGGTGCCCCCAGGCACAGGCACCCTACTGGCTTTTCCTAGAAGACTGGAACTGTTTTGTTCCAGTCTGGCTGTACTGCATGACTGTGTTGCATTTTTCTCCTACCCCTGCCCCAGTGAAACAGACATTTCCTGAGGAGCTTCTAGATTGTCTTGGACTTGAAAATTTAGTCTCTCTGTGGGTTTTGGCCCTCTAAATTCTGGCTAGAGTCATAATTTGAATGCTTTTGGAGTTTTGGGAAAATAAGTTTTGGGAACTCCTGCCTACATGCCACCATCTTGGCTTTGCCTCTTGTCAATCTCTTCTTTTCTCAGACATTAATACTACCCTACAATTAACTCTCATCATCTAATGCCTGAATTAGCATAATAGCCTACTGATTAGGATCCTAGAAAGAAAATGTTTTCACTCTACAGTGTTTCATTCATATGTGTGTATGTTTACATGCAGACAAGTATATATGCATATATATGTGTGTATATATGTGTAGCTTACTATATATGTATATATGCATGTATATATGTCTATCTGTATTTATATGGGCATATGGGTAATTGTGTGTGTGGAGATATAAGTATTGTGTATGTATACACAATTGTAAACACATCTGTGTTTGTGTGGATATGTACATTTATGTTTGTGTGTATATATAAATAGCATAAAACTAGTGTGGTATTAAGCAGCTAGAGGACTTCAGCCACATCATGAAGAGGTGAGAAGATCTGTGACCCTCATCAACTCTTCCCTGTTTTTTGTCATGAATGATTCAAATATCGCTAACCTAAGGTAAGTTTACCTTCTGGTAGTTTTAAATTGCTTTGTGTTTCTACATTTGATCATGGGTTCCTGTGAGTTCTTTTTATCCTCTGCATTTTTATGAGTTTGATTAAATAAGCAATGCCATATACCCATTTCTTATGCAGGGCTTTAGGACTCAAACTTAGTTGCATTGCAATTAATTTGGTTCATAAGATTTTCCTTGAATAAAACTGGTGGCAATTAGATAAAGAGTCATTGAATGCCTTGGAATCAAACACTCAGTAATGGACATTATCCATGTAAAGACAAAGTCTTGGAGCACCATGGGCTATAGGTGACATTATGTTCCTCAATATATAGTCAATGTAGGTAAACTAAAAGTTTGTCTATTATGAATAGTTAGAAAATCTGAATTACAGGTGGCCCAAATGGATAAAATCTTACATGTTTCTTCTTACTGAAGATCCTTTAATTATATACTTTACTTTTGAGCAATATGATTATCTTTGCTTTAAAAGTTCTTACTATATTATAGTGTTGTCCCTCTGCAAAAAAATGAAGTTACTGTGTAAAAAACTGGCTTTTTTTAAAGAATGTTATTTTCCAAGTCTCCCAAAATGATAGTGCCCAGGATCCAACATCATTCAGCATAGAACAAAAGTTGAACTCTGGTAAGCTCAGTTAATATTTATGCAAGTTAATATTTATATTATATATATATATGTGTGTGTGTGTATATATATGTGTTTATACAAAACATATATTATATGTATTTGAATACATATGTTTATTCAAGAACACACATTTATACAAAATTTTATCACATTTATTGGTTTACCATAAACAATTCATTTCTCATTTTTGCATAATGACTTCATATGATGCCACTCTAGAAAAATAGCCATGTTTAGATATATATGCATAATGCTAATTTAAATCTCAGAAATTAACCAAGTGAATTTTTCTCAGATTAAAAAATACCATGATTCAGAAATTCTCAATATGATTTAATTTCAAATATTTGAAGACCTAATGCCATCCTAGAGTATAATAAACTGAGGTCCATCAAGTTTGAAATTAATCATTAACACACACATTTATAGTCACAATGCATGCATATATATATACATATACACACACATATATATATATACATGCTATATTAAAATATATTTAGATTAAATTCTAAATGTCATCTGTTTAATCCTTATTTGAAAATATGAAGAACTTGAAATTTCTGACAATTCTTTACCATGGATAACAACAATAGTAACAAATTTTATTTATAAAACATATTAAGATCTGCAAAATGATAGAAGGTATAAGGGATAGATATACATACACATATATACACAGTCTGTATATACATAAATATGTATCTATACATATATATATATATGTACATATGGAATATAACATACATGCATACATGTATATAGATTATCTTTGTAAATTTTTCACAACAACCTTGTACAGAATGTGCTATTATTTTATATATTATTTATTGTACAAATTAGAAAAGTGATACTGAGGAGATTTAAATGACTTGTCCAAAATTATACTGCTAAGGAAATGTTTGAGGCCAAATTTGAACTCATATCTATCTACTCTATACTAAACTATTAAAACATACAATGGAAAAGGAATTCTCTATCTTTGTATGTGTTTTATTTTTATCCATATTTAATTATTAGGAAGATTAAAACAAGTCTTCCTTTCTATAATCTAAAATAAATTTATTTTAAAGTAAATTGACTTTCAACTATAGTATTTGTATTTCTGCTCCGCAGAATTATCTACTATTTTGGGAACTGAAATATTTAATATTCATATAGGACTTAGTTATTATTAAATCTCATCCTTTAATTTTGCAGAAGAAAACACTAGAGTTTAAAAGTGCTGATGAGTTGTAAAGGATCACATCACAAAAGTAAGAATTTAATTTCAAATCATCTCACTTTTGGCTAGTCTGCAGGAGTCTTTTATTCAACATGGTTAATAAAGCATATATATATATATATATACATATATATATATACACATATATATATATATACATATATATGTTCTAATTCAAAGAAGTGACAAATGAACTATATGACCTAGACTGAAGAGTAGGATTTTTTTTTATCAATTAATTTTCCTAGTTTTGTCTGTTAGATCAACCTCTCCTGAAGAGTCATGGATCTCTTTAAGATTTTTTCTTGGGGCCTGATGTAATTAGAACAAAACCTTGCACAACAGGAGTATCTTATCAATTAGAAATGATCTCTCTTCAGTCATATCTCTGGATGAGACACCCTTCTTGATAGCAGAAAATTCTTGCCCTCTGTTCTCTCATCTCTAAATGCCTATTAGGCAGTAGACTGTTGACTGGTTTGCCTGTCACAAGTATCTTTCACATCTTTCATTCAGTTGAAAAAGTTATTTTTCAAAAGCATAGGTCTGACCATGTCACTTCTCTACTTAGTAAAACTCCTGTAGCTCCCTATAATCTATAACAGGGCTGTCCAAAATGTGGCTGTGGGTCACATGTAGCCTGCAGGACTATTTTATATGGTCTACCCATAGGTTTACTAAATTCTTTCATAAATGAAGTCAAGGTATCACAGCATTCTCAAAAAAATGGCAAATCAAAATATATGTCTATTGTTTCTATAAAAACTTTTAAAAGTAAAGTTGGACAGCTCTGATCTATGGTATCAAAAATAAAAATCTTTCACTGTTCAGAGCCCTTTATTACCTGATACCTCAAATCCACCTTTCCAGTAGTCTTACTTACACTTCTTTTCCCCTCCTCTTTCAATGTATTTCTTGATCCAGTGACAATGGCTCTTTTTGTAAATCCTTGAATAAAACATTCTACATTCTGATTCCTGGCATTTTTGAAAATTGGCCCTCATCTCCTTTTGGTAGTTCTGACTTTTTTAAAAAAATGAAGACTTTCCTTATTCATCTTAATGCTTATCTCTTTCCTGGTTTAAAATATTCTTTTTATCCTCTGTTAGGTTTGGCTGTACATATTTGTACTATATTCTTGTCTTTATATGGTGAGCTCCTTAAGGACAGAGAATATATCATTTGCCCTTCAGTATCCCAGCACTTAGCAGAATCTATGAAACACAGTAAGAATTAAATACCTTTCTATTCATTAACAGATTTTGGTGAGTATAAACTCCATTTGTTAAAAATGATATGTTTAATACTGATTAATGAAGAATCATTGAAAAAAATAAATGGATACAACTATTATTAAAAATGGTCTTACTAGATACTAGAGATGCCTTGTGGAACAAGATATTCTTTTTTGCTTTTCTAAATCAAATTATTTTTAAGCAATAAATAATGAACATGATATATAATATTTTATTTCATTTACATTTATTAAGTAACTAGAATTTTCACAGCAATGCAAAAGATTTTCAAATACTCAAATACATCTTGTTTCATCAGTTTGGATATTAACTCTAATTATATAGAACACAACCCTTCTAAGTCTTCTCAGCTTTTCAACTTTAGTCCAAGTGTTCTCATGAGTTTATCAAAAGGGATCTATCCAATATGTAATAGATTACATTATTTTTCCTATTGTTGCAAAGATAACCATGGAACATTGAAGCAATCTGTTACTCTTGGTTCTTCCTAGCTGAGTAGGCCACCTTCTTTTCTTATCATGCATTATCTTAATGTTTTATTTTTGCAATTACCTTTTCTAAAGTTCATTATTTATTAGACACTACTCCCTCAGGAATGTCTCTATTATCATTTATGTGATATTAATATCCATTTTTTCCAGATACATTGACTCATGCAAAACAACACTACCAGTATATTGTTTAAAAATCATTCTGGGACAGCTAGGTGGTTTGGTGGATAGAATATCAGCCCTGGAGTCAGGAGGACATGAGTTCAAATGTGGCTGCAGACACTTAATAATTACCTAATTGTGTGACCCTGGGCAAATCACTTAATCCAATTGCCTTAAAAAAGTATTTTTTAAATTTTTATTTAAGGCAGTGGGGTTAAGAGTGACTTGTCTAAGATCATACAGCTAGGCAATTATTAAATGTCTGAGGTCAGATATGACCTCAGGTCCTCCTGACTCCAGAGCCAGTGCTCTATCCACTGAACAACCTAGTTGCCCCAATAAATAATTTTTTTTTAAAAATCATTCTTTGTATCCTGGTGAAGCTTGGGATCAATAAAGGTTTTCAGTTTCATGAAGTGAATTCTTTTCTTCCTTGATTATGTTTTTTTCCAGTTATTTGACCAATTCTTTTTTTTAAGGTGTTGACTTATGTAATATTTTGTAGCTATTTTACCATTATTAGTTCACATTTTGCAATTTTCTTGCATTACACTCATTTCTTTTCCAATTTTTTCCTCTATCACATATCACTTTCTAAACTATTCCATGAATTCCTGTTGGGCTTGTATCCAACTTTTATTTTTTTTTTTCTTTGAGTCTTTCTTTCTGGATGGCTTATAGCTTTTTTCTGAGTTGCCTCTTGGTATTCCCTATTTGGTACCATGACCCAGGAGAAGATTCTCTTATTTAACTCTCTCTGAAACCACATAAGGCTTTCTTTTCTCTCAGCCTGCATCCTTCAAACACCTAGGAAGATTTGACAGGATTTTTGGGGGTCCTAACCCCAATCTAACCCTGAACCTAGAAAAATTTACTCTACAGAGGATGCTTTATGGAAATTCCATGTTTCCCTCTTTGCAGGTTGTGACATGATAAGGTAAGTGACTATAGAAGGGATTCCTCAGACTTAGGGCAAAATGGGTGAGACCTCCCTCCCCAAAACTTCTTCACTAGGCTAATGCCTACAAAATTGGAGCAAACTTGGTCTACACACCCATAAAATGAGATGCCTCAGAGGTTACTATAATTGGGTCAATATAAATTAAAAGATCAAGTCCAATAACCTGTTAATAAGACCATTATTATACCATCATTTTTCTATTAGGATTATAGGGAAGAGATGCATAAGATATAATTTTTATAAACTGTTCATCAGAATCTGAAGGGTTGTTTTTGTTTTCCTCTGGATGGGGATAATATTGTCTATAGCCAGTCTAATACGGTTTTACTAACTCTCTAAAGTGATGAGAGGAGCTGCTTCCATCAAGGGTAGTCATCTTACAGCATTGTTAATGTGTAAATTGTTCTCTTGGTTCTGCTCCATTTGCTTAGCATCATATCCTGTAACTCATTTCATGCTTCTCTAGAATCTGACTATTTATAAGATCTTGTAAAACAATAATATTCCGTAGTATTCATGTACCATAACTTGTTTAGTCATTCCCCATTTGATGAGCATATATCACCATTTTTCAAATTATATCTTCTGCTTCCATGAGGGAAAGGTAAACTGAAATTCCATATGTCCAAGCCATTATTATTCTCTAACTAAATTCAACCCTGAGACTACAGGGTAGCCAAATTTAATCCAAAGAAAAGAAAAAAAGAGCTTGCTAGTCATCTTGATGACCTCCTTCTTTCAACTCCTGGAGTCGCTGCTCCTATTCTACCTGCATCTTGCAACCCCTGTGTTCAGTCTCCTACAGGATCTTACCTTTTACTCACTGAATCCTTTCTCTCACTTTTCCCTCAGACCTGCAAATCAGTGGGCAGACTCAACAACTTCTTTTTGCAAACCCCAATTCTTAGTCACTCCTTCTCCTATTTAACTCTCTTATTCGCCCAAACCCCCTAAACTCTGCCCTTTGAGAGAAGTGACAAACTCCGGGGAAGAGAGGGACAATAGAGTTCACGTCCCCTTTGTAATGTCGGATCTTTCCCAGGTTAAGGAAAAATTTGGTCGTTACAGTGACGACCCTACTAAATTCAATGAGAGTTTTTTAAATTAATTAATTAATTTATTTTTTAATTTTATAACTTTTCTCCTAATCTCACTACCCTCCCCGCCCACAGAAGGTATTCTGTTAGTCTTTATATTCTTTCCATAGTATACATTGATCTAAGTTGAATGTGATGACAGAAAAATCATATCTTTAAGGAAAAAAAATATAAAATATACAAGATAACAAAATTACATAATAAGATAACTTTTTAAATTAAAGATAATAGTCTTTGGTCTTTGGTCTTTGGTCAAACTCAACAATTTTTTTTTTCTCGATACTGATAGTATTCTCCAATCCAGATATCCTAAAACTGTGCCTAATTGTTGCACTGATGGAATGAGCAAATTTGTTAAGTTTGATCATCTCCCCCTTGTTCTGTTAGGGTTTACAATATTCTTTTGGTTCTGTTCATCTCACTCATCATCAGTTCATGAAAATCTTTCTAGCCTTCCTTGAATTCAAATCCCTCCTGGTTTCTAATAGAAAAATAGTGTTCCATGACATACACATACCACAGTTTATTAAGCCATTCCCCAGTTGGTGGACATTCACTCAGTTTGTAATTCTTTGCCACCACAAACAAAGCTGTCATGAATATTTTTGTACAAGATGTTTTTACCCTATTTCATAATCTCTTCAGGCTATAGACCCAGTAGTGTTACTGCTAAAGGTATGCACTTTTTTGTTGCCCTGTGTGCATAATTACAAATTGTTCTCCAGAAAAGTTGAATGAGTTCACATCTCCATCAAAAATACATTAGTGTCCCAGATTTCCCACATCCCTTCCAACATTGATCATTGTCCTTTCTGGTCATATTGGCCAGTCTGAGAGATGTAAGGTGATAATTCAGAGATGCTTTAATTTGCATTTTTCTAATAATTAGTAATTTAGAGCAATTTTTCATATGACTATGGATTGCTTTGATTTCCTCCACTGTAAATTGCCTTTGCATATCCTTTGATCATTTGTCAATCAGTGAATGGCTTGTTTATAAAAAAAATTGACTCAGTTCTCTGGATATTATAGAAATGAGTACTTTGTTAGAAGGCCTAGTAGTAAAAATTGTTTCTGAATTTACTAAATTTCTGGGACAGTTCCAAATGTTTTGGTCAAGTCCCAGGGAGAAATTTGAGAGTGCTAAAATTGAATGATAGAAGTTTGATGTTGCTACACTTCCAATGGCCACTGTTATTTGTTACTACAGTGTGCAGTCACGGTTAACCCCTTTCCAGTGACAATCTTGTAAATTGTTTTGGACTGAAAAAATGTCCTAATCTGATTTTTTTTAAAGCTATGCCATTACAGTATATGATTTGATGAATTATTTTAAAGATAATTGAAGTGGAATAACGGGATAGTTCAAGGAGAATGGTGCCTGTATTCCATTATCTTGTCCCTTCCAATTCTTTATTCTTTTAAATAAGTTTCTACAGGCCATCTTAAGACAAATAATGGGAAAATTAAAATAAAAAAACACCTTTCTAATTTAACTGACAACCAAAGCTCACATAATTAAACACAAACTATCTTAGCTACGTTGGGAATATTCTGAATACAAATCAATCCAAGATAATTCAGTTTTGTAGTATTCCACTAGAGAAAACATTGTATTATCAATAATTCAGTTCCTGAAATTTTATTCAGACACAGCAATCTGTGTGATGAATGTTCAGAGGATAATGGTTGAGCCTAGGAAGATAAAAGAAAAATGCTGAGAGAAACAATAATAATAAACATTTATAAATAGTAAATTTATGATCAGGAAGAAAATTCTGTATATTGAAGACAAGTCAAACTGAATCTTTTCATTCATCAACAACCCTGTTTATAGTTTTGAATGTTTTGCTTTTTTCATTTTTATGACATATAACACAATCACAATGGCATGAAATCATAATATGATTTATTTTACAACTAATTCATTATTTTTCTCTCATGAAATGAAATAGTTTAAGCAATAAAGTAAAATATATCACTATGGAAAAAAAGAAAGAAGAAACGCAAAAGGATAGTAATAGAAAAAACAAGAGTTATATACTACCCAGAAAGAAAGGAAAATATAAATATGAATGACAAATTATTAGGGGAAGAAAGTAATGAGAAAATGTGCTTTGAATATTGAGTAATAACAATTTTTGAAACAACTAATTAAATTTTATGACAATAAACCCATGAAGATAAAGGTGTTCATAACTTTCATTTTCCATTTACTTAGTCACTATCTAACTTGAATATGTAGATCTAAATAGATATAGACATAGATATAATTTCTCCCAAGTATGTTTAATTACAATATTTAATATTTTTTTGACTTTCAAATTTTCTTAATCTCACTGTCACCTTTCCCTTTCCTGAGAGGGTAAGTAGTTTTATAAAAGGTATAATTGTTCAATTATGCAAACTTATTATCATATAAGTCATGTTGTAAAAGAAACACAAAAAGGGAAAAGTAGCAAGTTTAAATCTTCATACAGACTCTGACAGTTCTTTCTTTGAAAGGTGATATCATTTTTCATCTTGAAAGCTTTGAAAGTGTCTTGCGATATTGTATTGCTAAGAATAACCAGGTCATTCACACTTGATCATTACAGTATATGGTCATTACTGGATGCAATGTTCAACTAGTTCTGTTTACTTCCTTTTGTATCAGTTCATGTATATCTTTCCGGGTTTTTCTTTTTATTCTGAAATCAACCTGCACATAAATTCTTATAGCACATTTTGTTCTATACCACAATCATATACCACAACTTGTTCAGGCATTTCCCATGGGTAGCCCCTGTACTTATATAATTCTTTTCAACTACATCTTGCAACTACTCTGCAACTACTTCTTTGCACCTCCTTCTAAATCTTTGCGACAACAAAAGAGGTAATAGATTGATAGATAGAAATATATATAGATAAATAGATATAGATATAAATATTTTTCCTTTTTAGATTTTTTTTTGTGATACAAAACTAATAGTGGTATCTTGGATAATTCTTTAGGCATAGTTCAAAATTTTTCTCCAGAATCGCTGGAACAATTCACAAAGTCAACAAAGAATTGCATTCATCCCAACACTGATTACTTTTCTTTTCATCTATGATAGGTTGGAGTTCTGTTAATTTGCATTTCTCTAATCACTAATTATTTCAGATATTTAAAATATATATATATATATATATATATATATATATATATATATATATATATATGATTTATTCATCTGGCAACAGCCCATTTATATCATTTGACATTTTTCACTTGAGAAATGACTTGTATTTTTATATATTTGAATCAGTTCTCTATGAATGGGAAATTAGGTCTTTATTAGAGATATCTGCAAGTAAAAAAAGTTTTCCCACTTTTCTACTAATCTTCAAATCTTGGTTGCATTGGTTTTATTTGTGCAAACCTTTTTCAATTTAATAATATCAAAATTTTCCATTTTCTTACTTGTATTGATCTCTATATCTTGTTTAGTCATAAATTTCTTCCCTTCTCCACAAGTCTAGCAGGTATACTATTCTTTATCTAATTTTGCTTTATGTAGCATTCTCTATGTTTAAATCATGTACCAATAATCTTGGTGTATGGTAGAAGATGTTGGTATATACCTAATTTCTGTTATTCTGTTTTCTAACTTTCCTACAGTTTTTGTTGACTTGGCTGTTCTTATTCTAAAAATATAGGTTTTGCGGTTCATTAAAATCAAGGTTACTATAATCATTTACTTTTGTGTCTTCTTTGAATTTCTTCTTA
This sequence comes from Macrotis lagotis, assembly GCF_037893015.1. Lineage (NCBI taxonomy): Eukaryota > Metazoa > Chordata > Mammalia > Peramelemorphia > Peramelidae > Macrotis > Macrotis lagotis. The sequence goes on from NC_133666.1 coordinate 490,790,234, forward strand.
TGGTACTTAACCTGGACAGGACTTCCTAATATTTTTTTTCCTTTTTTTATCAAAACCTATGCAGTCTAAGTCCCATAACTTTAGGGTTTTCCTCTATGTTTCATAATATAATAAATTAACACATTAATTTGGGGCAGAGTTTAGACCTGTGAGGGTCTTATTGGGAGTTATATATAATAGAAAGATGATTTTGAAGCTAATAAGATTTCTGTTCAAATTCTACTTTTGATACATACTGGTCTTATAATCATGGCTAAATCAAATAACCATTTAGTACTTAAGGCAATTCTTTAAGACCATAAATTATATTATCCACAAAGCTCAGAAACAAGAGATAGAAAGAGAAATTTCATTTCAAGTAACTATTGACAACATAAAATACTTGGGAATCTATCTGAAAAGACAACTAAGAAACCAAATTAAAACAATTACAGAACATAAAATCAGATCTATATAATCAGACAAATATGAATTGCTCCTGAGTAGGTCGAACAAATATAATAAAATGACAACTCTACCTAAATTAAATTATTAATTCGTTGCACTACCGATCAAACTACTGAAAAATTATTTCCTTGAGCTGGAAAAATTGTAGAAAATTTTATCTAGGGGAATAAAATGTCAAGGATATCAGGGGAATTAATAAAAAAATGCAAAACAACATGTCCTACCCAAACCAGTTCGAAAATTATTTTATCAAGCAACAGTCATCAAAACTATTTGTTACTGATTAATAAATAGAATAGGCACAAAAGAGTTTTGTACAATATTAGGTAAAAAGAAAACAGTAGTAAATGAGTATAGCAATCTACTTTTAAATAAACCCAAAGCTCCTGGGAAAAGAACTAACTCTTTGATTAAAAACTGCTGGAAAAGTTGGAAAATATTATGGCAGAAATTAGACATAGATCAACATCTCACATACTATACCAAGATAAGTTCCAAAAGGGTAGAGGATTTATACATTAAAAAGTGGTACCATAAGCCACTTCATAAAACAAGGAATAGTTTATCTTCAGATCTATGGGAAAAAAGATGAGTTTATAATTAAAGAAGAGATAAGGAACATTATAAAAAATTGATAATTTTGATTCTATTAAATTAAAAAGATTTTATTTATTTTCATTTTTTAAACAGAAACAAGACCAATGCAATCAAGATTAAAAGGAATGCAGTTATTTGGGAAATGATTTATATAACTAGTGTTTCTGATGGACATATCTCTAAAATATGTAGAGAAATGTCAAAAATTTATAATAATATAGTTCATTCCCCAATTGATAAATGGCAAAAAGATATGAACAGTCAATTCTCAAATGAAGAAATTAAAGTTATTTATAATCATATGAAAATATTTAAATCATTTTCATTCGAGAAATGCAAATCAAACATCTCTGAGGTATTGCCTCACAACTATCAGATTGGCCAATATGACAAAAATGGGAAAATTTTGGTGTAGATTTGGGAAAATTGGGACACTAAGCTTTGTTGGTGGAGTTGTGAACTGATTCAAACTTTTTGGATAACAATTTGGAATTACACTCAAGGGAACAATAAAACTACATACTCTTCATCCAGCAACACGACTACTATGTCTATATCCCAAAGAAATCACAAGAGAGGGTTAAAAATCCACAAGTACAAAATATTCTTAGCAGCTTTTTTTAATAGTGACAATTATTTGGAATATGAGGGGATACCCATCAACTGGAGAATGGGTAAATAAATTGTGACATATGAATGGGATGGAACATTACTTTTCTGTAAGAAATCCTGTGGAGTGGAACTTCAGAAAATCCTGGAAACACTTACATGAACTGATGTTGACTGAAGTAGAACCAGAAGAACATTGTACACTTTAATAGCAACATTGTATGATAATTAACTATGATGGACTTGCTCATTTCTGCACTGCAATAATCAAAGATAATTCAAAAAGACATAATAGAAAATCACATCCAGACTCTGATCTATCATCCAGGGAATCTGATTGCAGACCAAAGTTCCCTAATTTTCTTCTCTTTTTTTTGCCTGCATTTATCTATCTATCTATCTATCTATCTATCTATCTATCTATCTATCTATTTATTCCTTTATTCCTTTATTTATTCATTTATTTTCAGCCATATGCACATGTGGATTTTTTTTTATGTTACAAAATTTCCTTCCACCCTCCCTTCTCACCCTCCTCTCCTCAGTAGTGAACAGTCAGGTTAACACCATGCATACATATTTTTGATAAGCATGTTTATAGATTAGTCATTTTTGGTGAGGAATTAGGATTCAGGGGAAGAGATACATTAGAAATAAATTTAAAAGGTGTTCATCAGATTTTGAAGGATTGATTTTTGTTTCCTGTGTTTTAATCCTCTGGTTGGGGATAGCATTGTCCATAGCCAGTCTAGTCTGGTTGTGCTAGCTCTATGATCTGCTGAGAAGAACTCCCTCCATCGAGATTGATCATCCTAAAATGCTGTTTTTAATGAGTACATTCTTCTCCTCATTCTATACCCTTCACTCAGCATCAGATTCCATAAGTCATTGAAATGCTTTTCTAGAGTTTGGCCATTTATTTCTTATAGAAAAATAATATTCCATAGTATTCATGTACTATAACTTATTTAGCCATTCTCCAATTGATGGGAATACCCTCAATTTCTAATTCTTTGCCACTACAAAAACAGATGCTATTAATACTTTGTAACATTTTTTCCATTTTTTTTGTAATCGCTTCTGGATATAGACGTAGAATTGGAATGGCTGGGTCAAAGGATATGAACAAAGCTTACTAGTTTCAATTTTAAAAATTTATTTTATGTTTTATGGTTTTTTTCCCCTAATGTTTTTCCTTTTTATTCTGATTCTTCTTTTACAACATGATTAACATGAAATATAAATGTATAACCTATATTAGATTGCTCTTTCACAGGGCAAGGGGGGGGGAGGAAGAGAAGGAGGGAGAAGATTGTGAAACTGAAAACTTTATAAAAACGATAGTTGAAAACTATCTTTGTTCATAGCTGGAAAAATAATTAATTCCTTTAAAAGGCTATAAGTAGGGGCAGCTAGGTGGTGCAGTGGATGGAACACTGGCCTGGAGTCAGGAGTACCTATGTTCAAATCCAGCCTCAGACACTTAACAATTACCTAGCTGTGTGAACTTGGGCAAGCCACTTAACCCCATTTGTCTTGTAAAACACTAATAAAGGCTATAAGTAGGGGCAGCTAGGTGGTGCAGTGGCTAGAGAACCAGCCCTGAAGCTAGGAAGACATGAGTTCAAATTTAACCTCAGACACTTAATAGTTGCCTATCTGTGGGACTTTGGGCAAGTCACTTAACCCCATTGCCTTAAATAAAAATTTTTAAAAATTGTAAAAAAAATAGTCTATAAGTGATTTATCAACCTGCAATGGTGAATGGAATATTTAATTCAGTTTTCTTTATATTCTTAATATTGCCAAAATCATAGATGCAAAGCCTATTGCATTCCCTTAAGAATATTACCTCTAGGGGCGTCTAGGTTGTGCAGTGGATAGAGCACCAGCCCTGGAGTCAGGAGTACCTGAGTTCAAATCTGGTCTCAGACAATTAATAATTACCCAGCTATGTGGCTGTGGGCAAGCCACATAACCCCATTACCTTGGGGGGAAAAAAAAACCTTAAAAAAATATTACCTCTACCAGTAAAGTTAGACAACTATTCAAATAATCTTAGAGAGCTGCCTGGTAAATTGAAATGTTTAACGACTTGGTCTTCGTTCCCCCCGCCTGAACAGGTTAGAGATAGGTTAGATGTCTTCCTAACTCTTAGGTCAGCCTTCCATTCATTATGCAATATTGACTTTGCTAAGGTGTTTATAGTAATGAATGTCTTTCCCCTAATTATATTCTTTCCACATAATACTTCTGCATTTTCACAAGAACTTTTAGTGACATAACTTAGATGTCTAATGTCAGAGTATTAAGACACCATGACAACTGCTTGTGATTTATTTTTGGCCCCTGAAATTACTTGGAGTAATTACTCTGAGTATTCTGATTATAACCAAAACCAGTCTTGGAAACAACATTACATAAAAAGTAAACAAGAAATTAGGATAGACTTGAGGGGAAAAATACAGGAAAGATGCTAGAGTTTAATTTACACAGAACCTCCCCTTTCTTCCCCCCAGCCCCGCAATTCCCCATGGTTGACTTTATGGAGAGTCAAAGACTGGTTAATCATCCAAGGGCCAAATTAAAGCCTAATTTTCTTTTTTACAAGAAACAATAAGGAATTGAAAATAATATCTTTTTATCTGGCCATGTCAAATGCAGGTGGGCCCAGGAGAGGAGCAAACAAAATTTCTAAGTAAGAAGTGAAAGTGCAATCCTTTTGAAGGAGAGTTAGCATTACAAAAATAAGAAGAATATAGCCTGTGTGGGGTGGGGAAAGGCATAGTGTCAGGACAAGCAGTGGGAGCAGGTGTTACAAGCACTGCTCACCCCAAAAGAAACCTGGACTGGTCTCCTTTGGAAAAAAAAAAAAGTTGGGCACTTAGTTCTTCTCCCTGATGTAAGAGCAGATGTAGTCATCAAAAGTTCTGGTCACATGGACCTGGTAACAGAGAATATGAGGAAGAAAAGAGACAGACCAAGGAGAACAGTAACAATCACTAGCATTCCTGTCTTATCTAGGATCCCTTAGAAGCAACTCACTCCCAAGATTAGGAACTCATAGCAGAACAATTAAAACCCCTTAGACAAATGAGGGGCTCAGGGCACAGACTGAGACATGGAGACTTTGGACATAGTCAATTCAAATTTTGTTTTATTGGAAAAAAAGATATTGTTATTGTGATTTATTTTGCTTTTTTCCCCCCAAACAGGTTGCTGATTTTTTGAAATTAAATTTAAACTTAAAAAAGTTAAGCACTTTCTGCTTTCATTAATACTTTAAAAGTTACCCCCTTAACACCTAGCACTCAATTTCTTTATGCCTTATTTAAAGAAATATCATTTCATTCTTATTATAAGAATTCAAGTATAATGAAATGAAGTCATAGTTCCTGAACACTGCTGAACATTAACATTAATTTATGATAAGATGGATCTGAGTGGTAAAGGGACTTCTGATAACAAAAAAATTAGCAGTGTCTTTTTGCTTAGGCTTTCTTAATGTTTCAGTTGAACTCTTCCTGCCTTAATCTTCTAAGTGAAGTACCATGAATAAATAAAAAATTTAAAAAAAGGAATTATAATCACTTTCAACTATGAACATCTTTGAAATCTTTGTTTTTTAAATGTGCTTTTCATAAGTAACAGATTCTAGGGTTTTGTTTTATTATTCAATCTGTCATTCTTTTTAATTTTATTGTTTTGGTTAATCCATTCACATTTAAATATATCTAAGTGAGGTTTATATTTTCTTCCATCTGTATCCAATATTTTCACTACATATTTTCCACTCTACTGCTTGGAAGCACAGTAATATTTTTTTCAGTTACTTTAGTCTTTTTATGGTGGCATTATTCTGGCTGTATCTCATCCTTCTTTTTCTTTTTCTCTCAGTTATTCTCTATTTTCAAAGTTTTGCTTTTTAGTTCCTTTTTCTTTCATGCTTTATTTGCCTAGCATATAATAGGAGTGACTTTGCTACTTGTTGAAGTATTGAATGGTATATTTAGCAATGTGTAGGATATATTTATCATCTTTCTAATGAAGACTTAAGTATATTTTACACAATAGGGACTCCATAAATTGTTGAATGAAATGATGTTTTCTTTTAGAATTTATCATCTCCCACCCTCTTTTCTTGGCATGTACTTATGTTTTGAATAACATTTCAAGTATTGCACTGTCAGTTTTAACTGCAAAAGAGAAAACAAATTAAAAACATTTATCTTTACAGGCAATTTGATTGCTTTAAACAGTTTCTGGCATTAAGATTTTTCTAGAAGTATAAGATGTGAAATATGACATTTTATCCCTGGAAAATGGCAATGAAAATAAACCGTATTTGAATATAACAGACAAAGGCTAATCAATCCTCTCCTTTATGCCAGGGAGCAGGAGATATAAAGTCAAAAATGACTTAGCCCCTGCTCTCAACATAATTATATTCTCTCAGGAAAGGTATCCAGACAAGAAGAGCTAGTTAAGATGATTTATTATTGTATAGAAGTGCAAGAGGGCCAGCTAGGTGATATAGCAGAGAGAGGGTCAGATCTGTAATCAGATAAACATATCTTTCTGTGTTCAAATCTAACCTCAAATACTTAGAAGTTGTATGATTCTGGGCAAGTCATTTAATCCTATTTGCCTCAGTTTTCTCATCTGAAAATAATTTGGAGAAGGAAGTGGAAAATAACTTGTATCTTTGCTATGGAAACCCCAAATGGGATCCCCAGAACTCTAGCAGGATTTAAAGGAATGGCATGTAAGAGTAGAGTCAATCACCTTTCATTTTTTGACCACTTCTGAATATGAATGGCTCAAGAATAAGTTTAAAAGGTAGCAAAGACAATAACTACTCCTGGTCCTTTATTTTTCTTTCCTTCTGATTAGCATTTCTGTGAATTAGACATAAAAAATAGAAAGATAAAATACTAATAAAGACTTTGCTGTTTTTATTTTTTTTTTCAGTTTTTGCAAAGCACTGGAATTAAGTGAATTGTCCAAGATTACACAGCTAAGTGATTATTAAATGTCTGAGATCACATTTGAATTCAGGTCCTCCTGAATCCAGAGATAGTGCTCTAGTCACTATGCCACCAAGCTATCACAAGACCTTTCTTTGTTGAGATTTCAAGTCATTAGATCTGGCTACAAACATTCTATCAAAACCTTAGCAAAGATCAAGTTCATGCTATACCCTCTTAGGAAAAAAAAGTCAAACTGTCTGTTCCAAGACAGTCCTATTTTAATAAGTTGCAAGATTAATGGAGCCTATACTACTCAATTGTGAAAATTTCATTTGGGCTTTCAAATTCATATTTCTAGATAAAAATACAACATCATAATTGTCTCTTTAGGATTGACTTCCTTCCAGATTGAGATCAATCATCCAAGGAACAGATTAGCTAATGGATATATAGTACTGATTCATCTAAATACAACCCAATTATTCCAAATATAAAAATTTTGTACCATAAGCTAATCAGGAACAGATTTCTAGAACAGGTAATCCTAAATAATATCATACATAATAATATTCATCTCTCAAAAAATGTCATATTATGCAATTTAAATGAATTGTGCTTTGTACAGGTGTCACTTGCTATAAGAAAACAAAAAATACATATAATTTGGCTGATATATTATACTGGTAGAAAACAAAGAAGCATTCTTTTAATACTGGACTCTACCAGGTAGACACAGATATTTGTTTAAAGATTATTTCCTAAGAGATGAAAAATCTATAGTGAAGAGAAACTTTAGGATATCATTTTATTGCCAGCCAAACTAAGAAGGGAGCAAAAATGACTTTATCCAATCTCAAAAAAGAAATTAGTGAAAGAATCAGCTAATAGAAAAATAATTAGAAAAAAATAAAAAATAAATCTCTTGAAATTATCATGTAAATTGAAGTAGTGTGATGAAGGAAAAAAATCTTTATACCCAAAACTTTTCAGAAGAGTGGTTATTCTAAAGCACTTGAGAAACCTGAGTAAAGGCAGGGACTCCCCCTGAGCTCTCCCTTCCCCCAGACCCCTGCAAATACCTATAAATAATGAAGCTAAACAAATTCTAGATGCAATGGAAGAATTTTTCAGTGCAAGGCAACTTGGGCATTTGACAGGAAAGGTCTGGTGCATTAGGGTAATGCAAGAGCAGATACCACCCATGTCAAGCCAGTAGAAGACTGGAACCCAAGAAACCAAGAGAAGACTGTAGGGTGATTGAATCAGTAACAGCAGTGGCAGTTTCCAGACTACTCAGCCCACAGACACAATAGTCAACCTGGAAGGACAGCAGGAAGAGGCTTTTTCACTTGGGTGAAAGTAGCACACAATCCATTGAAGCCCACACCTGGGCAGACCAGGATGCAACAAACCAGGTAGGAGTCTCTCTGTTAGCACTGAGATAGAACTATTGCTTTGCTGTTCTCAAATCCTGGTCACTGTACTGTATGACAGTCCCAAGAAGGAGCATTAGCATCATAACTTGAGGTCAGTGTACAGTAGGGACCCTCCTTCCAGTTCCAGAGAACAAAGGGGTACTTGTAGTTATTCATAGGCCAGAGCACAAGACAGGAGAGTAGTAAATACAGCTCTCCTTAGATAATACCACCTTGGAAGAACTGAAAAGTTGCAGGTGCCTAGATATAACTCTGGAAATTAGCTGCAAAATCCCAGACGTTTGGAACAGTGGGCCTTCCACCATGAAAGCAGGGCTCTAATTTTAGAAGGAATTAAAAATCAAGTAACACACTAAAAAAAAAATCTCAACATGGAAAGTTATTAGGGTGAAAAGGAAAATCAAAACATACACTCAGAAGAAGATAATAAAATCAAAGTTCCTAAATTCAAAGCCTCCAAGGGAAGAAAAAAGAATGGTCTCTGAACATGGATGAACTGTGAAGTATAGCTGTGAAAGTAAAGTAAAGTAAAACTGTGAAAAAAATAAGTAAATTTCTCTTATAAAAACCTTTCTTGCCAAATATACAGAGAATGGAGTCAAAATTTGATAAAAATAAGAGCCATTCTCCAATTGATGAATGATCAAAAGCTATAAACAGTTTTCAGATAAAATATTCAAAGCTATTTATAGTTATTAAAATTGTTCTGGCTCACTATTGATTTGAGAAATGCAAATTAAAACAGTTCTGAGATACTACTTCATACTTGTTACATTTTCTAATAGGATAGGAAAAAGAAATTTAAAAACATTGGAAGGAAAAATGGGGAAAATGAGACAATTATCCATTTCTGGTGGAGTTGTCAACTGATTTAATCATTCTATAGAGCAATTTGGAACTATGTCCTAAGGATTATAAAGTCATGTGTATCCTTTGACATACCAATATAACTACTAGGTTTTTTCTAAAAAAAGATAAAACACCAAAAAAAATGATTATAGCACCTTTTTATTGCTCCCAAGAAACTGAAAATTGAAGTACGGTCCATCAGTTGAAGAATGGTTGAATAAATTATGGTATTCACATACCACAATCATGATGGAATACTCTATCCTGCTATAAAAATTGATGAGCAGGATGCTCTCCAAAATACATGAAAAGACTCACTTGAACTGATGCAAAGTGAAATATGTTATTTGCAAGGTAATATAAATTTTGAAAGAATCTACTCTGAATGACACTTATCTAAGACAACTCTAAAGGACTTAAAATGCGATAAAAATAATTGGTGTCATTGAAACATGCTTTTTTAAAAACTTAATTTTTCTTAAAAGTTTTTATTTATATTTTAGCAACATGAATATTATGGAAATTTTTGCATGACTACATGTATATCTTACAATGAATTTCTTGACTTCTCTTTGGGTTTTGGGTGAGGAAAGAAGAAAAGAAAGAATTTGGAACTCAAAGTTTTAAAAATGAATATTTACATTTTATATGTAACTATGGAAAATAAATGCTAAATAAAGTTTGAAAAACATAAAGCACTTGAAATCAAGTCAGATTATTTTATTATGATATTAAAATGTTTTTAGATGATAGTACCTTAAAAAAACTAAGTATTTAAGGGAAATAAGAAGGAATGCGAGGTCAAGAAAGGAAGGGAAGAATGTATCCCTTTCACTAAGTTGAATTTTAGTTGAAAAATTGAGACAGATGAAAAGCTTGAAAGAGAATTTCTGGATAATTTAGAATCAATTTATTACTTAGGCTAGCAAAGTTCAATAAATAAAAAAAAATCATTGATTTCTCTCAGTAACCTGACACCTAATAGAGACAATAAATACCTTAAATAATTTTGAAAGATCATGCCTCTAATAGAAAAAAAAATGCCCTGATTAGTGGACAGTTAGTAAGTAGGTGACTTTTTTGAATGAGATGGAAGGCACAAAGCCTTCAATTCCTCCTGCTGAGAACATAGCTTGATCATGAGATGCAACTGATCTCCAGATACCTCAACAAGTGAATCTATCTCTACCCAGACACCATTGATTGGTTTTCTCCTTCATTAGGTGAGTTACCCCAAACTCTATAAAAGAGGGGAAACAAGGGTAGGGGTTGAATGCTTAGGGACTGGAATTTAACTATATTAGATTTCATTTATACTCTAAAAGGAAATGAATTTCCTAATTGGGTATGGTCCAGCTCAAAATTCAGGAACAAGTTGCTGGAGGATTTGAGCAATCTGATCTATTAGTCTTGTCCTTTAAAGACTAGCTGACTGACCCACAAGATCTGGTCCCTAAATGAAGAAATAAAGAGAAAAGGTTTTCAACTGAACTTTAATTAATTAGTGGTTATTAATATGATAGAAAAACAATGTACCTCTGTGTTTTTACTTCAGAACATTCTATGAACAAGGGTTTACTCAAGACAATCTTTCATACATATTTTGGAATATGTGGAACCCTTCCCATTTTTTTATGATTTCTTTTGGCTATCGGCCTAGTATTGTTATTATTGGTCAAAGGGTTTGATCAGGTTTATTGCTTTCTGGTAATAGTTCCATATTGTTCTCCAGAATGGTTAAATCAGTTCTCAACTCCGCCAACAATGCATTAATATCCCAATCCTCCCACATCTCCAACCACTTTCCTTTTTTGTTATCTTAGCCAAGCTCATAGTTGTAAGGTGATAACTCAGAGTTATTTTAATTGGTATTACTCTATTCAGTAGTTAATTGGACCTTTTTACATATCATATATATATATATATATATGTATATATATATATATATATATAGAGAGAGAGAGAGAGAGATAGTTTTATTTTGCTTCATTTGAAAACTGTTTGATAATATCCTCTGAAAATTTATCAATTGAGAAATGACTTGCAACCTTTAAAATTTGATGCAATTCTCTATATACTTTAGAAATGAGACCTTTATCAGAATCCCTAGCAATAAAAATTGTTCCCCAGTTTTCTGTTTTTCTTCTAATTTTGGCAGCATTGGTTTTATCAGTGAAAAAGTTTTAGTACAGTCAAAATCATCTATTTTGCAGTTTATAAGATACTCCATTTATTCCTTGGTCATAAATTTCTCCCCTTTCCATAGATCTGAAAGATAGAGTATTTCTTGATCTGTTAATTTGTCTATGGGGTGACACTTCATTGTGTAAATACTGTACCTGTATGTATGAATGTAACTGGAAAAATAAAATATCAATTAAATAAAGCATTTTAACCTATAGTGATTGATGTTATTTTCGTATAGGTTATGAAATGTGGCTCTATGACTAGGTTTTCCAAACCACTTTCCAGTTTTCCAAACAATTTTGTCAAATGTTTGTACTTATCTCAGAAGCTAATGTCTTTGGGTGGCCAAACATTGGATTACTATAATCATTTCCTACTGTTTCTTTTGAACCTATGATAATCCACTGATCTATTACTTGATTTCCAGGCAGTTTTGATGAAAGCCACTTTCTAATATAGCTAGGTTACCTTCCTTTACATTTTTCCATCATTTTCTTGATATTCTTGACCTTTTATTGTTCCAGATGAATTTTGGCATTATTTTTTTCTAGCTTGGTAAAATAATTATTTAATAATATGATTGGTACAACACTGAATATGTAATTTAATTTGAGTAGAATTGTCATATAATAGCTTGACCTAACCATGAGCAATTGACATGTTTCCAACTATTTAGATCTGACATTAATTGTGTGATAAATGTTTTGTAATTGTATACATATAATTACTGGGTTTGCCTTAGGAGGTACATTCCCAAGTATTTAATGTTGTCTGCAGTTACTGTAAATGGAATTTCTCTTTCTATCTCTTGCTCTTGGGCTTTGTTGTTCATATATAGAAATGTTGATGTTTTATGTGGGTTTATTTAATATCTTGCTACTTTACTGAATGTGCTAATTGTTTCAAGTAGTTTTTTTAATTGATTTTTCTCGGATCTCTAAGTATACCATCAAGTCATCTGCAAAGAGTGAAAGCTTTACTTCCTCATTGCCAATTCTGATTCCTTCAATTCGTTTTTCTTCTATAACTGCTAAAGCTTACATTTCTAATACTATGTTGAATAACAATGGTGATAATGGGCATCTTTGGTTTAGCCCTAATCTTATTGGAAATGCTTTATTGGAAATGTTTGTTACCATTACATAGAATATTTATTGATGGATTTATAGAGACATCACTTATTATTTTAATGAAACCTCCAATTATTCCTCTACTCTTTAGCTTTTTTAATAGGAATGGATATTGTTTTTGTTACAGGTCTTTTCAGCATCTGTTGAGAAAATCATAGTTTTGTTTTTATTCAATGATGTTGAGTGTTTTCTTAGTATGGAACCATCCCTGATTACCTGGTATAAATCCTATCTGATCATGGTACATTATCCTAATAATAACTTGCTGAGACTCTTTGCTAAAATATTATTAAAAAATTTTGCATCAATTAAGAAGATTGGCCTATAATTTTTTTCTGTTGTGGTACTTCCTGGCTTAGGTATCAGCATTATATTTGTGTCTTAAAACAATTTGGTAGAACTCCTTCTTTACCTATTTTTAAAAATAGTTCATGTAGAATAAGAATTAATTGTTCCTTAAATGATTGGGAGAATTCACTTGTAAATCAATCTGAACCTGGAGAGGTTTTTTTTAGGGAATTTATTGATGGTTTCATCAATTTCTTTTTTTTGATACAGACATTTAAGTATTTTATTTCCTCTTCTGTTAATCTTAACAGTTGTGTTTTTGTGTATATATTCATCCATTTCATTCAGGTAATCAAATTTTTTGGCATTCATTTTGGCAAAATACTCTGAATTATCTCTTTTCTTCCTCATCTGGTGGTTAGTTCACCCTTTTCATTTTTGATACTGATAATTTGATTTTCTTCTTTCTTTAAAAAAATTTTTAACCCAAGGGTTTATCTATTTTTTTCACAAAAGTTTTCATAAAATTCTTAGTTTCATGTTAGATCAATGTCTTTCTTGCTTACAATTTTTTAATCTCTTTCTTGATTTTCAGAATTTCTAATTTGTATTTAATTGGGCATTTTACTTTGTCCTTTTTTAGTTGCATATCCAATTCACTGATCTCTTCTTTCTTTATTTTATTCACATAAGCATTTAGAGGTATAAAATTTCCCCTAAAAACTACTTTGGCTTCATCCCATCAATTTTGCTATGATGTCTCCTTATATTTTCTTGGATTAAATTATCAATTATTCCTATGATTTGTTGTTTGATTCATTCAATATTTAAAATTAATTTATTTAGTTTCCAATTAATTTTTGGTTTATCTTTCCATGGCCCTTTATTCCATGTCGATTTTCTTGAATCGTGATCTGAAAAGAATGCATTTATTTTCTGTCTTTCTGCATTTAATTAAAAGGCTTTTATGGGGCAGCTAGGTGCCACAGTGGATAGAGCACTGGTCCTGGAATTAGGAGGACCTGAGTTCAAATCTGATCTCAGATACTTAATAAAAAAAAACAAACAATTACCTAGCTGTGTGATCATGAGCAAGTCACTCAACCCCATTGCCTTGCAAAAAGGGGAAAAAATGTAATACAGAAGCAAAAAGACTTTTATACCCTAGTACATGGTCAGTTTTGGAAAAGGAGCCATATACTGCAGTTAAAATGATATATTCTTTTCTATTTTCATTGATTTCTCCAGAAATCTAGCATATCTAAGTTTTCTAAGATTTTATCCACCTTCTTAACTTCCATCTTGTTTATTTTGTGGTTAGATTTATCTAGTTCTGAGAGGGGAAGTTTGAGGGCCCCCATTATAAAAGTTTTGTTTTCTTTGTTTCCTTGTAGATCATTCAGCTTCTTCTCCAAGAATCTTGATGTCATTCCACTAGGTGCATACATGTTTAAAAATGGTATAACTTCATTAACTATGGTACCTTTCAAGCAGGTATAGTTTTCTTCCTTATTCCTTTTAATGAGATCTATTTGTTTTTGGGTTGTCTGAGATCCGCAATGCTACCCCTGATCATTTTACTTCAAATGAAGCATAATATCTTTTGCTCTAGCTATTTACCTTTACTCTATGTGTATCTCTCTATTTCAAAATGTGTTTCTTCTAAACAACATATTATTGGATTTTAATCCATTCTGCTAGCTACTTTTGTTTTATGGGAGAATTAATCCTATTCACATTTTGCAGGTAATGATATTAATTTTGAATTTCATTCCACACTATCTTTCCCCATTTATATACTTTTCTTACCTTTGCTCTTACTCCTCCTCACCAAAGTTTTGGCCCTTTCCCCTTTTATTTTTCTCTTTAATTTTCAATTCCATTTTATTTTCCCTTATTCCTTTGCTTTCCCTTTTATCTGTCCCTTCTTCCTGTTTCTTTCCTTTCCTCCCCCACCACTTACCCATTGAGTGGGATAGATTTTTATAGTCAAGTGGGACCCCTCTCTGGGTCAAATCTTTTGAATAAGATTTACTCAATGCTCACACCCTCCCTTCTTTCCCTCTACTATAATAAGTTTTTGTGCCACTTCTTCGGGAATTATTTATTAGTATAAGGACTACTAATTAAACTACTATCTAAGTATCAGACAAAGGTTGATAAATTGCTTGCTTTCTTGATTACTTGATAAGTTCAAATTACTATCAAAGGATAATCACAGATTGAGTGATTGAATGCTTGCTTAATTGAGTGATGAGCAACATTGCCTAATAGTCACTCCTCTGTCTTATTGGAAATATACTACTCAAGAGTCATGAATCCATAAAATTATAATCACATTATACCTTACTCCCTTTTCATGTACCCTCCATGGGTACATAATTCTCATGAGTTCTCATGAGCCAAGCCTGCAGTATTTTCCCCTTTATTTGAAAATTATGGAATTTGGCTATGATAATTCTTGGAGTTTTTAATCCTGTGGTATCTTTCTGGAGGAGTTCTGTGTATTCTTTCAATGACTATTTTTGTCATCTTGTTATAGCAGATTTGGAAAGTTTTCACTGATAATTTCCTGAAATTTATTGTCAAGGCTCTTTTTTTGATCTAGGATTTCTAAATTCCAATTATTATATATATTGTGTCTCCTGGATCATTATTTCATGTTGTTTGTTTTTACTAAAAGGTATTTTAAATTTATTTTATAAATTATTTTTAAATTTATTTTCTGCTTTTTCCTTTATTTGATGGAAGCTTGTCTCATAAATTCATTGGCTTCTATTTGTCCATTTCTAATTTTTAAGGTTTTGTTTTATTCAGTAGGCTTCTGTGTTACCTTTCCCAGATGGTTTATTTTACTTTTTTGCTGACTTTCATTTCTTTTCCATTTGGTTGATTTGAGTTTTAGAAGAATTGCATCCCAAAAAGTTGTGCACAATGAGTTTTAGACGAGTTGTTTTTTTTTCTACTGGTTGATTTAGGTTTCATATAAAAGTTGCATTTCTTTTTAAATTGTTTAATGTTATTTTTTGAAGAGTTACATTCTTTTTCTGGTTGGTAAATTTTATTTTTAAATGAATTAATTTCTTTGGTTATTTTATCATAATTTTCTGACTTGACCTTTCTTTTTTTATTTTCTTCTCCCTCTCTTCTTTGCTTTTTATGTTCTTTTTAAGTTCTATGAGCTTTTGGATTTGAATTTTCATAAGACCATTTTGAGACTTCCAATGTACGTAATTGTTTTATTGCTTTTTTCTTCTGAGATGATGTTATCATCTTCAACTACTCCTTTAACTTTTTTTTGCTCAATTTGTTTGTTTGAACTGTGCTCCTGCTGTATATGTGATATAGATCCAAGTATTTTTTTTTTTTATTCTGGGGCTAGAATCTGATCCCTTATCCTTGGTCAAGATTTTGACTATGCAGCTCAGGCATTGCCTTTGCAGAGTTCTCCTCCTTTATGTGTAGGTTTTACTTAAGCAGTGGTTTGTTCCCAAGACTGTCTTGTCTTTTGTTCCAGCATTCCCAGGATTCAAACTTTGTTTGGGATTAGAACTCTCCCTGCTGATTTGTTATCTAGCTGCTGGGACTGCACTGTGACTAACATCATTCTGTTGACTTTCCTGCTCTCCCACCTAGCTGAATTTTATTTCCCCTTTTCCCCCAAAACACACAAACCTTCACTGAAGATCTTACATGATGTCTACAATTGATAACTTTTTTTGATCTTGTGTTTTTTTTTTTTGTGGGATCTGCATATCTGTAATGATTGTGTAGAGGCTTCATTTAGCGTTCTATAGGGAAAAGCTCCCAGAGCATGCTAGCCTCATACAACCATCTTGGCTCCATCTTGGAAGAATATTGGTTAAAATGTTAAAGAGAACAAGCAAAGCTTCTTAAAATATTTATTGATACATGAATTTGTTGCTTAATAATTTCTGATGGGTTATTCTATCTTACTCCTAGACCAGGAAGTTCATTAATGAATCTGAACTATCATGGTCTTTTAAATACTTGTCTCAGACATACTTCACTATCCTAACCATTACTTTTTCATATATATCAAGAATCCTTTTTTGAAGGGGCAGCTAGGTGGCGCAGAAATAGAGCACCAGCCCTTGAGTCAGGAGCAACTGAGTTCAAATCCAGCCTCAGACACTTAATAATTACCTAGCTCTGTGCCTTGGGCAAGCCACGTAACCCCATTGACTTGCAAAAAAAAAAAAAAACATAACAAAAGAATCCTTTTCAAAGTTCATGTAAAGGAGTTGCTAAAGATAGGAATGATAATAATGCACTCAAATGTATTTAAAAGGAATGGTCTTTTCAATAATACAAACTACATTCATGCTGCCTTTTAGGAATGATTCTTGTACATTTCTTACCTGTTTTGACATAGTGTCACTATATATTGGGGGTCTTCCTAAATTTCTTTGACCAATAGATAACACATTAATAGACATATAACTTTTAGGGACAAGGTGATGCTTCTCCTGGATTTTGCTCTAAATAGCTTATATCTATTAGATTTTAAGTATCAAAGTATAAGAAGGATATAGAAAAGTTAGAGAGTCTACAAAGATGACTACAAGTTAATTCATTTAAATATTAGGATCACAGGGAGGACAACAGAGAAGTATACAATAAGTCCTAGGAAAAGCCCACTTTAACATAAATAAATAGATAGATAATAGATGATAAATAATTAACATGGATATATCAATTTTACATAAAATATATAACACATCAACACATGTATATTCGTATATATAGATGCATATGTATATATGAGATTTATTTTTTGTATATGCATATGTATATATATATATATACATATATATATATACATATGTTACAAAGACTTCATTGGATTCCTCATTCTCCCTAATCAGGAACCACTCCTCATCAAATGTACAGCAATGTGAAATCACCAAATATAACATCAATTGATAATTTGTGCTGCCTTTGAGAACATATTAAAACCAATTTTGCCAAATATTTCCTTTGTTTCTCCAAGGAGGACATGTGATCCTACCTTTCATTTATCTTAACTTTTTTCCACTCTTGTCACTTATATTTTAGGAGAAGTTATTAAACTTCTATGATTTGGATCCTTCAATAAGATGTCCTCTTTGGTCATTGGACAAAAATCCCACATTTATATAACCAACTAAAATTTATAGTTAATTCACTAACTTTATGAATGTTTATCGTCCTCTGTGAAATTTTCCATTAAAACATTGACAGAACAGACTACACAAGTCTGAGGAATATTTGGTATCAATTTTGCTTTTTTATAGCCTAGAATCCAGCTATTGTATTATTGATGAACATCTCTTTAATTAACCAAACAGGCCATTTAAAAGAAAACTTAATCTACTTTTTTTTTAGGTTTTTTTTGCAAGGCAATGGGTTAAGTGATTTGCCCAAGGCCATACAGTTAGGTAATCATTAAGTGTCCAAGGTTGAATTTGAACTCAGGTACTCTTGACTCCAGGGCTGGTTCTCTACCTGTTGAGTGGGCCAACTAGCTGCCCCCAAACTTAGTCTATTGCCAAGATTTTGCTTGCAACTTTCTAATTGATAAATCTATCAGACTTCATATTGTACTGACTTAGTCTTTAAAAATCTATGGTCAATTCCATGTCATAATGAAACACTGGATAGAAATTTATGGAAGAAATAATACCTACTGATAACTAAGATTAAAGAGACTTAAATGGGTTAATAGAGCTGACTCTGGAGTCAAAAAGACCCAAGTTAAGGTTTCACCTGTAATAAATATTGTTGTGTGACTTCACCAACTTACTCAGTCTCTCAGTTAGTCCAGACAACTCTCTCAGACAATAAATTGAAGAACTAAGGTGCTAGTTATTGTTGGAATGAATTCCTCACATGGAGCTAAAATCCTATCATCAACTTTTTTGCCCCTTCTTTCCCCACCAAAAAGAAAAAACAAAACAAAACCAAAAACGCAAAAATCACACTTTTATTAGGTATTCAGGTTCAAAAATTACTTTACTGATATTCTCAGTAACTCCTCCCCAAACCCTCGAAAGTAGGTATTATAATCCTCCTTTTACTAAAGCACAGATGAGTTGACTTGTGATGCAGCATATGTAACAAGTAACATAATCAAGATTTGAATTCAGAAATTAGTTCTGAAATCTTTACCCTCATTATTACTTCAATAGATATTTATTTAAATAATTATGGTATTTTTATGTGATAACATTCCTTGATCCACTGAAATTTGCAAGACAATATTCTGACTGCTTTGCGGAGAGGGAAAAGAAAGAGTAAAAAAAAAAAGGTTTCATCTGTTAGGAAGCTTACAAATTAAATGTACCACAAATATGTAATACAGAAAAACAGCATCTCAACACATTTAATTAATGAAAAACTAATTATATGCAGTCTTACAAAATGCTTGAGTGAAGTGTTCTTGAGTGAAAGTCTATAACAATTTAAATGAATTTGAAATCTTCACATTTTCCAAATCTTCAGTATAGTTTTGTTTTGTTTTTTGGCAAGGCAATGGGGTTACATGGCTTGCTCAAGGCCACACAGCTAGGTAATTATCAAGTGTCTGAGGCATGATTTGAATTCAGGTACTACTGACTTCAGGGCCACTGCAACACTTAGCTGCTCCTTTCAGCATAGTTTTGAGGAAGAGAAGCATGTCTTATGGCAAAAAAAAAAAAGTTAAATACAAGTACTTTCCTTGACTGGATGCTTTTGTGCAAAAGAACAGTTACTGTGGTTCATATATACATGAAATTTTGAAACATATATTTTAGGGAAATAATTGGACAACTTCATTACGTATATGGAGAGGGGATGATGCAAATTGGAAAAAAGGAAAAAAAAAACCCTCTCAAAAGCATTTCTAATCGGCACTAACCGTGACTCTTAGGAAATAAAATACCTATATTCACAGAATTGCAAAGAAATTACATTTCATGCCTTTGTTCAATTTTCACATCTTTTCTATGTAACTCACAGTGAGTTCTAACTGAGCACAATATTTAAAAAATACATAGGAAACTAATGTATGTAAAGTAAACTTGTACAGAAAGTTATCTACTAATCATCTCATTGGTAGGATCTCTGTAAGATATTTGACAGTGAAAAAAATCAAACTTTAGATAAGTATTCCTTTACTCAAGGATTCTCCACTGTTTAATTTTTCCTTAATTTTTTTCTTTAATTTGATTTGCAAATGCATTTTAAAAAAATGCATGCTATATGCATTGCATTCTACTTTAGTATGTACTAGCAAATTTTAACAAAATCCCTATGTTAGGTTGTGTTTGAAACAAATCAACAAATTGTCATTGCCTCAATAAGCTGGCATTCTAAGGTCATGAGGTTGAGGAAGGAGGGAGGGGGTGACAATCTGAAAATATAAATGTACAAAATTAACAAAAAAAAACAAAAATAGTCTCCTCAAAAATATACACTTAACGTAGGGTGTAAAGGGCCTTTTTGGAAAGAAAAAACAAAATGTTTTATCTCCTTTGGATGTATTTCTCTCTCTCTCTCTCTCTCTCTCTCTCTCTCTCTCTCTCTCTCTCTCTCTCCCCCTCTCCTTTCTTTCCTTTTCTTTTTTTTCACTCTACTGATGATTTAAATAAAATCATTCCTGTCATTTCCTCATCATACATATATCCCCAATATATCATTCCCTTTATTATATTTTAAATATATAGAGCAGCTAGGTGGCACAGACTACAGAACCTAGAGTCAGGAATACCTGAGTTCAAAAGTCAAGTTGCAACACTTACTATGTGACCCTGGGAAAGTCATTTGCTGCCTCCCTCAGTTTATTCATCTATAAAATAAACTGAAGAAGGAAATGACAAAGGATTCTTGTATCTTTGCCAAGAAAGCCCCAAATGAGGGCAGTCAGACATTACAGAAATTATTGAACAGTATAATTGCTATATACATACATATATAGTCTATATATGTACATATTACATGGTATAAAAATACTCCTACCTTCTAAGGTTTTGCAAGGTAAACAATGTACATGGAAATGCAGAATGTTAAGATTTATTTTTAAAATTCTACATTACCTACTCTTCATAGGTAAAAGGAATTTTCATATTTATAGTTCCCCAAATTGTTCATCTAATATATATCAGAAGCTAGACTTTCACCTATTTTTTTCTATATTCAGCAAAGCTGACTCTACATCCCTATTATGACATATTGACACTTTGAATAGGCTATAAATATGCATAATGTGAGCAGAAAAACTATAATATCAACAATTTCCAAACAGATTACCTATATTCATCCACTGATACATTCATTAAGGATCATTTTTGATACATAAAGATATATTCTCTTAAAAATAGCTCTTAAAAAAGGAATCTATAGCTGATTGTAATACCTACATATTTAAACCCCCCAAATGATTAAACTAATTAATTTTCAATATTTTATATTAAGTGTTATCTCCAAACACTATGGATTTTCTTCATCAAAGTAATATTTAAAAAATAATTTCTATATTGATAATATTATAGAATAAAATATTTATCTTTCATTGCATATTTTCAGAATATTTCAAATATAAGATATAGAGCTATAATTTAATTCAAATCAGGAGTAAGGACAATTAATGATATTTTGGATTTCTTTTTTGTAAGATTTCACATGTGATTTCATGAGTACATAAATCTCTAGGTCAGGAAACTCCCTCTACCAATTCACTTCTTTATGTCTCAGAGACTTGTCAGGGACAGTCATGTGTTTAAGTAGCTTGTCCAAGATTATATAGCCAGTATGTGTCACAGGGTTTCCTGATTTCAAGGCCAGTTTTTTATCCATTTTATCATGTTAGATGTGGGTGTGTAGGAAAAGGAAATGTTGGAGAAATATCTAGAAATCAATAGCTATTTTTAAGTATCAAAACAATAAATAACACACATAATCACATGAGAAGTGAAAATGGATAGGGGAAAAATGTGCTTCAGGCAATGCTAAAAAAAATAGAAGTTTATGTCATACCCTTAGATAAATCCATAATAGAAACTAAATTCAAGACTAATAAACAAGGCTTCAGTATTGTGACAGAAGGAAACATAAACAATGAAAAAATAACAATAGTAAATGTGTTCACATAAATAGAACATACTGTCCTAAAATAAAAATTAGGTGAATTCCAAAAAGACAGTGATAATAATGCAATGTCATAGAAAGTTTTCAAAATACTGTCTAAGAAAATAGAAAAGTTAAATAAGAAAAAACTATACAGCTGAATTTTTGGATAGACAAATTCACAACTTTATGGTGAGTTCTGAATGGACAAAATGAATACCTTCATATTTCTTAGCTCTTGTAGAACCATTAAAAGATTGTAGCCTATTCTTTTTGAAGAGACCATAAAATGTTTTTTTTTTGTTTTAAAGGCATATAAACTTGCATCTTTTGAAGAACATAATAAAACTTTTAATGAATGAAGAAAACATTATACAGTGATACATAATTAATGTGAGGAAAAGTAATGAAATACTAATTAAAGAATGGGGGGAGCTAGGTTATACAGCAAAATTGTGCATAATCTTTCAGGAGAATAGACATTTAATTAAACAACGAATTTTCAAACTTTCCTGATGAAAAGATCTGAGTTGTGAGGAATCTCATCTTCAAATTCAGGACTCAAAAAGAACATAAAAAAGTAACAGAAAAGGGAAAAAAAGAACACATAATATTCAGTAACTCAAACTATTCCATTCCTACATGGGAAAATGACATTTTTAACTCTTGAGAAATGTAACTCCATTACAGCAATTAGAAGGGGTATAAATAGACGGAGGGTATTAGTATAAGTTCATTTTGATATACAAAATAAAAAAAAATAAGAGGTTAAGAAAGATCACACTGGGAGAAGAGGAAATGGGGTAGTAGAATGGAGTAAATTGTATAACATGGTGGGGTGCAAAGTACTCTTTACATTATAGAGAGGAAAAGGCAAGATGGTGAGCATTCTTTGAACCTTATTCTCATAAGATTTGGTTCAAAAAGATAATAATGTATACTTTCAAATTAGGTACAGAAACTTATGTTACCTATGAGAAATTAGGAGGAGAAAAAGGAAATTAAAGTGGATAGATAAAAAAGGAAGACAGAAAGGAGTGAATAATTAAGAGGGAATTAAGTAAGGAAAAGAGAGAAGGCTGACATAAAGGAATACAGATTGAGGGAGGGGAGGTGGTGGTCAGAAGGAAGCATTTATACAAGGTGAAAGGAGAAAAAAGATAAACAGGGGTGATAATAGAATGGAGGGAAATACACAGTGAGCATACCAATAAATGTCAATGGGAAGAGCTATCTCATAAAACAAAAACAGAATCAATTAAAATCAGAATTCTACAATATGTTGTCAAGAAGAACTCAGATGAAATAGACACACAAAATGAGGATTAGGGTTTGAGTGGAATCTATTGTGCTTCAGATGAAGTTTTAAAAAAAAAGCAGAGGAAGAAAACCTGATCTCAGATAAAAAAAAAAGGAAAAATAAGTCTAATCAAATGAGATAAGGAAGAAAATTACATCTTGCTAAAAGGCACCATATACAATAAAATAATATTAATATTTAATATATTTTTAATCAAATGCCAATTTGTATATCATCCAAATTCTTAGAGAAGTTTAAGTGAGTTATAGGAAATAATAGAGAGCAAAACTATATTAGAGGATGATCACAACCTCCTTCTTTCAAAGCAAAATAAATATACCCACAAAATAAACAAGAAGGAAGCTAAGGAGGTGAATGGAATTTTAGAAAAGTTAGATATGACAGAAGTCTGGAAAAAATGAAAAGGAATAGAAAGGAATATAATTTTATACATGACACTTAAAAATTGATCATGTATTAGGGCATTAAAACATTTAAATTTTTAATTTTTTTAAATTTTTATTTAAGGCAATGGGGTTAAGTGACTTGCCTAAGGTCATATAGATGGGCAATAATTAAATGTCTGAGGCTGCATTTGAAATCAGTTCCTCCTGACTCCAGGACCAGTGCTCTATCCACTGTGCCACCTAGGTGCCCCAAAACTTCACAATTAAAAGCAGAAAGGCAGAAGTATGAAATGGATCCTTTTCTTATCATTATGCAATAAAAATTACATGTAATTTAGAGCTTTGAACAGATAGAAAAATTTTAATTGTAAACTTTTTAATATTATCATAAAGAATGAGTGAATCAAACAAGAAATCATAGAAACAATCAATAATTTCATTAACAAGAAGGAAAATAATGAGACAACATATCAAAATTTATAAGATTCAGTCAAATTAGTACCATGAAATATATTTCTAAATACTTAAATGAATCAAATAAAGAACAGATCCGAAAATTGAGCAAACATTTAAAAAAGAAGAAAAAGAACTAATTTAAAAATCTTCAATTGAATACCAAATTAGAAATTCAGAAAATCACAGGTGAGATTACTAAAATTTAATGAAAAGGCAGAGCCAATATGGCAGAAGGAATACAGGAATTTCCTTGAACTCTTCACATTTTTCCTTATAAACAATGCTAATCAAGCCTCAAAATGAATTCTGTACTGGATTGAAACCACAAAAAGACAAATCTGTCCAATATTCCAGTTTAAGGAATGTTGGATGGACTTCAGGAAAAAGTTTGTCTCTCAGTCATGGCAACCACTTTGTTGTAGGTCAACAGCAGTGCAGGTAAACTAAGAGGCCCCCAGGCCTTCCACAGAATGCAAAATATAAGCCCTAAACCCCATTACAGACAGTGCAAATAGGCCGGGCTGCCCCAACACAGTGGGGAAATTGCTAAAAATCTGCGATCCCAGCAAGAGAACATCAGTAGATAGGCCTATATAATCTCTACTACAATTAACTTGGGACAGTGACCCCCCCCCCCGTCTAGAATCAGAGCTGTTGCTTTAATATTGCAGAATATGCTAAATATTTGAAACAAACAGAAAAATATCTAACCATAGAAAGCTATGATGATAAGGAAGTTCAAAACACCATAAGAAAAGAACGTTGAAAAAAGACTTTTATGAGAAACCCCAGAAGGGTATATGAATTCAAAGTCTTAAATATCCTCTTGGAAGGACTCAGAAGAAATTTAAAAATCAGGTAGAAAAATTAGAAATGGAAATGAGAGGTATGCAAAAAGGATTCAACAGCTTTGAAAAGGAAGCACAAATAAACACAATCCAATTAAAAATATAATTGACCAAAACAGGAGACAAAGCAACTCCTTTAAAAAAAGGCATTGACCAAAAAGAAAAGGAAAACCAAAAGCTAACCCAAGAAAATAATTTTCCTTATCATGGAGAATTGGGCAAGTGAAACCTAATGACTTCATGAGAAATCCAGAATCAATTAAGAACATTTTTATTTAAAGTGAAAAAAATAGAATATGTAAAATACTTCATTGAGAATAAAAAAACTGACCTGAAAGAAGAGATAATTTAAGAATTATTGGGCTAACTAAAAAGTCACACACACACACACACACACACACACACACACAAACAGACAAGCCAGGACTAAAACTTTAAAGAAATCAGCAAGGGAAACTGTTCAATATTCTAGAAGTAGAGGGTAAAATAATTATTGGAAGAATCCACCAATCACCTTCTGAAAAGGATTACAGAAGGAAAATGCCAAGTAATATTTTAACCAAATATTAGAAATATCAAATCGAGGATAAATATTACAAGATACAGAAAGAAAAATAACTCATATCAAGGAGCTACCATCAAAATTACATATTGACAGCTTTAACATTAAAGAAATTGTAGGACTTGGAATATGATATTCCAAAGGACAAAGGAGATGGAATTGCAAAAAAGAATCAGCTACCTTGCAAAAATAAACATAATCTTTCAGGGGGAATTAATGGGCATTCAAGGAAGCTGGGGACTTTCAAACTTCCCTGTTAAAAAGACAAGAGCTGAACAGAAAAATTTCTCTTCCAAAACAAGAATCAAAAGATGCAAAAAAATTCAACAGAAAAGAAGAAAAATAATGTTACTCAATAAGACTAAAATGTATGCATCTCTGCTTGAGAAATGGATCTCTAATACATGAAGTATATTTAGACAAAGGGTGTTAATATTTAAAAAAATTAAGGCATGAAGAAAAGGACAGCATTGGGAATGAACAGTGGAAGGCAGAATAGGATAAATTGTGTCACATGAAGAGGCACAAAGCAATTATTACAGCAGACTAAAAGAAGGGAGGGGTGAGAATTGCTTTAATCTTATTCTCATCAAATTTGACTCTAAAATGGAATAACATGTTGCCTAAGATGGGTTTAGAAATTCATTTTATCCTACAGGGGAGAAAAGAGAACTAAAGGAGGAGGGATGAGTAGAAAGGACAAAAGAAGGGAGGATAGAATGAGGAGGGAAAGGGAAAGAAAAAAGAGACATGGGACTGAGAGAACAGAGGGAAGTTTAGGGAGGCAAGAGTCAGAATGAAAACAGGAGAAAAAGGGTGAAAGAAAGAAACTTAGAAATGTGGAGAAGTTAGGAGAGAAGGTAAGTAATCAAAACTGTGAATGTGAATGGGATGAAATTTCCCATAAAATTAGAATGTATAACAGAGTGGATCAAAAAATATATTCCTAAAATATGTTATTTAAAAGAAACAGATTTGAAACAGAGAGATACAGAGAGGAAAAAGTAAAAGGCTGGAGCAAAATACATTATAATTTAGCTGATGCAAAAACAGTAGGGGAAAGAATCCTGATCTCCATCAAAGAAAAAAGCAAAAATAGATCTAATTAAATGAAATAAAGAAGGAAACTACATCTTTCTAAAAAGTATCATATAAAAGGAATTATCAGTAGTAATCATTGATGCGCCTTATGGTATAGTATCTAAATTCACAGAGAAGTAACTAAATGAATTCTAGGAAGAAGTAATACAAAAACTATGTAACTGGTTGACCTCACCCTCCCTCTCCCAGAATTAAATAACTCTAACCACACACACACACACACACACACACACACACACACACACACACACACACAAAAAGGAAAAAGAAGAAGAGAAGAAGAAGAAGAAGAAGAAGAAGAAGAAGAAGAAGAAAAAGTTAAGGTGAATTAAATCTTTAGTTCTATTTTTATTCATTTACTTATTTATTTTCATCCATTTGCACATGCATGTTTTCAAGTTAAAATTTTTCTTCCACCTTCCATACCAACTCCCTCCCTTCAGCAGGGAGCAATCACCTTAGCATTGTACATACATATTTTGATAAGTAGATTCACAGATTAGTATTAATTATTTTTGGTGTGAAGAATTAGAATTATGGGAAAGAGAGATACTTAAGAGATAATATTTATTAAGTGTTCATCAGATTCTGGACGGTTGTTTTTGTGTGTGTGTGTGTTTGTGTTTTGTTTTGTTTTTCCTTCCTCTGGATGGAGATAACATAGTCTATAGCCAGTTTAATACAGTTGTCCTAGCTCTCTAAAATGCTGAGAGGAGCTGTTTACATCAAAGTAGTTCATTTCACTTTGCTGCTGTTGAGGTGTATGTACATGATTATCTTGGTTCTACTCCCTTTGCTCAGCATCAGATCTTGTAAGTCATTCCATGCTTCTCTAGAGTCCAACCATTTATGCTTTCTTATTGAATAATAGTATTCATGTATCATAACTTGTTTAGACATTCCCCAATTGATGGGTATACTCTCAATTTCCAGTTATTTGCAACTACAAAAAGTGCTGCTATGAATATTTTGTAACATACTGGATTTTTCTTATTTTTTTCATCATTTCTTCTGGATATAGACCTAGACTTGGAAATGCTGCCTTGAAGGGTACAAAAAGTTGTATTACTCTTTGGGCAGGGTTCCATATTACTCTCCAGAAATTGTATCCATTCACAATTTCACCAGCAATGCATCAATGTACCAATGCTCCTACAACCTCTCCAACACTGCTCATTTTCCTTTTTTTTCTCATCATGGCTAATTGAATAGGTGACAGATGATACCTCAATGGTGTTTTAATTTGCATTTCCCTCATCAAGAATAATTTGGAGCATTTTTTCATATGTTTATATATATATATATATATATATATATATATATATATATATATCTTTAATTTCTTCATTTGAAAACTGTCTGCTCATATCTTTTGGCCATTTATCAATTGGGGAATGACTTGTGACCTTGTAAATTTGATGCAATTCTCTATATAGTTTCAAAATGAGACCTTTATCAGAACTCCTATTTGTGAAAATTATTTCCCAACTTTCTGTATTCCTTCTAATTTTGACAGCATTAATTTTATTTGTGCAAAATTTTTTAACTTAATATTATCAAAATCATTCATTTTTAGTTATAATATGCTCTAATTCTTGTTTGGTCATAAATACTTCCCCTTTCCACAGATCTGATAAATAGAGTATTTCTTGGCCTATTAATTGATCTATTCTGTCACTCTTTATGTCTATATCCTGTAGCCTGTTTGAACTTATTTTGGTATAGGGTGTGAGAGGTGTATCTATGCCTAGGTTTTGCCATACTATTTTCCAGTTTTCCCAACATTTTTTTTGTCAAATAGTGAGTTTTTTCCAGAGGCTGATGACTTTGCGTTTGTCAAATAGTAGAAAGATCTGGTCATTTACTTCAATTGCTTTTGAACCTATCCTGTTCCACTGATTCATTACTCTCTTTCTTAACCAGTACCAGGTAGTTTTGATGACTGCTGCTTGACAGTATAGTTTTAGATCTGGTAGAGCTAGGTCACCTCCCTTTACATTTTTTTTCATTAGTTCCCTTGCTATCCTTGCCAGTTTTGTTGCTCCAAATAAATTTTGTTACTATTTTTTTCTAGCTCAGTAAAATGGTTATTTGGTCATTTTATTGGTATGGCACTGAATAAGTAATTTAATTTGGGGACAATGGTCATTTTTATTATATTACCTCAATCTAACCATGAGCATTGACATTTTCCCAAGTGCTTTATGATTGTGTTCATACAGTTTATGGGTTTGTCTTGGGAGGTGGATTACCAAGTATTTAATGTTGTCTATAGCTATTTTAAATGGAATCTCTCTTTCTATCTCTGGCTCTTGGGCTTAGTTGCTAATATATAGAAATGTTGATGATTTATGTTGGTTTATTTTAATATCTTGCTAATTTGCTAAATTTGTTAATTGTTTCAAAAAG
Source organism: Macrotis lagotis (assembly GCF_037893015.1). Lineage (NCBI taxonomy): Eukaryota > Metazoa > Chordata > Mammalia > Peramelemorphia > Peramelidae > Macrotis > Macrotis lagotis. The sequence goes on from NC_133666.1 coordinate 490,818,938, forward strand.
TTTTTTAGATGATCTCAAGTTCTCTAAGTATGCCACTATATCATCTGGAAAGAGTGAAACTTTGCTTCCTTGTTGATAATTCTTATTCTTTCAATTTCTTTTTTTTCTCCTATTGCTATAGCTAGCATTTATTTCTAATACTATACTAAAAACTAATGGTGATAATGAGACTATTTGTTTCACCCTTGATTTTTCTGGAAATGCTCTGGTTTATTCCCATTACATATAATATTTGTTAATGTTTTACATATAGATGCAATTTGTTATTTTAAGGAAAATTCTATTTATTCCTAACCTTTCTATTATTTTTAATAGGAATGGAGTTGTATTTTATCAAAGGATTTTCAGCATCTACTGAAATAATCATATGATTTCTGTCTGTTTTGCTATGGATATGTTTAATTTTGTTGAGTGCTTTTCTAGTGTTGAACCATCCCTGCCTAGCTGGCATAAATCTTACCTGATCATGGTATATTATCTTAGTAATAACTTTCTTTAGTTTCATTGCTAAAATATTATTTAAGATTTTTTGTATCAATATTCATTAGGGAAATTGGTCTGAAATTTTCTTTCTCTCTTCTGGTTCTTCCTGGTTTAGGTATCAGCACCATGTTGGTGCCATAAAAGGAGTTTAGCAGAACTCCTTCCTCTCATATTTTTTAAATAGTTTATGTAGAAAAAGAATTAATTATTCCTTAAATGTTTGGTAGGATTGACTTGTAAATCCATCTGGACCTGGAGAAATTTTCTTAGGGAGTTTATTGATTGTTTATTCAATTTCTTTTTCTGAGATGGGGTTAATTAATTTATTTTCTCGTTTGTTAATCTGGGCAGTTTTTTTTTATAAATATTCACCCATTTCACTCAGGTTATACAATTTATTGGCATAAAGTTTGGCAATGTAGCTTTCAATTATCTCTTTAATTTCCTCCTCAATGGTGATTAGTTCACCTTTTTCATTTTTAATACTGATAATTTGGTTATCTTCTTTTTTTTTTTTAGTTTTTTTTTTGCAAGGCAAATGGAGTTAAGTAGCTTGCCCAAGGCCACACAGCTAGGTAATTATTAAGTGTCTGAGATCGGATTTGAACCCAGGTACTGCTGACTCCAGGGCCGGTGCTTTATCCACTGCAGCACCTAGCCGCCCCTCTCTTTATTTAAAATCAGATTAACCAAAGGTTTGGCTATTTTATTGGCTTTTTCATAAAACCAACTCTTAGTTTTATTTATGAGATCAATGGTTTTCTTACTTTGAATTTTATTAATCTCTTCCCTGATTTTCAAAATTTCTAATTTGTTATTTAATTGGGGTTGTTTAATTTGTTCTTTTTCTAGTTCTGTGGTTGCATACCCAATTCACTGATATCCTTTTTCTCTATTTTATTCATATTGTCATTTATAGATATAACGTTTCCCCTCAAAATCACCTTGGCTGCATCCCAAAACTTTGGGTGTGATGTCTCATTAGTATCATTTTTCTTGGGTATAATTATTGATTTTTTATATTATTTGCTTTTTGATACATATTTTTTAAGATAAATTTTTTTAAGTTCACATTAGTTCTTGCTTAACTTTCCATGACCCTTCATTACATGTAATTTTTATTGCATCATGGTCTGAGAAATGTGTACTTGTTATTTCTGCCTCTCTGCATATGATTATAAGGTTTTTGTGTCCTAATACATGGTCAGTTTTCGTGTAGTGCCATGTACTGGCTTATATTCTTTCTTTCTCCATTAAGTTATCTGCAGAGGTCTATCATATCTACGTTTTCTAAGATTTCATTGCTCTTCTTTACTTTCTTCTTGTTTATTTTGTTGTCAGATTTATCTCCTTCTGAGAGAGGGAGATTGAGGTCTTCCATAATTAAAGTTTTTCTGTCTATGTCTCATTGTAATTCACTCAACTTTTCTTCTAGGAATCTGAATGCTGTAACACTGAGTGAATATATGTTCAGTAATGATATTGCTTCATTCCCAATGGTGCCTCTGAAGAAGATGTAGGTTTAATAAGATTGATTTCTGCTTTTACTTTATTTGAGAATAGAATTGCTACCCCAGATTTTTCACTTCAGCTGAGTCATAATATATTTTGATCCAAACTTTTACCTTTACCCTGTTATCTCTGCTTCAAAAGTGTTTTTTTTTTTTTTTTTTTGTAAACAACATATTGTAGAATTCTGGTTTTTAATCCATTCTGCTATCTCCTTCCAGTTTATGGGACAGTTCATCCCATTCACATTTACAGTTAAGATGGCTAATTCTGTATTTCCTTCCATGCTATCTTTCTCCATTTATATTTTTCTTTCCTTTTTTCATATTCCTCCTCACCAAAACTTTACTACCTCTCTCCTTTTACCTTTATTTTAAAAACTTAACTTTTAGTTCATTTTCACTATACCTTCCCTTTCCTTTTATCAGTCCCTTCTTCCTTTATCTTTCTCTTTCCCAGCCCCCCCCCCCTTCCCTGAGATTAGGTTAGATTTTTAAACCAAGTGGGAATGCATGAATATATCTTATTCCCTCTCTGGGCTAAATCTATTGAAGAGAATTTACTCAGCATTACTATTCTTCCTTCTTTCCCTCTTAAATTATATATCTTTGTGCCTCTTCCCTTGGTGTTATTTATCACTCTAATGCCATTGATCATGTATCATCAATCACAGTTTGGTTATTTGCTTGATAAATTCACATTATCAGGATATTATCACAAATTGCTTAGTGTGTTGTTTGACAACCACCATTGACTCAAATTGCATCAAATTATAATTATAGTCATTTTTTTACCTTACCCCCTTTTCAAGTATCTTTCAAGTACACAGAATCCTCCTCATGAGCCAAAGAACCATCCAAACCATATCATTTCTTGAACTATTTGTGCCTCTCCTCCCCAGGCCTATTTCACTCTTTACCCCTCCTCCCTCTCCCCCACCCAGGGTCAGGGTATTTAACCCCTTGTTAAATGAATCAAGGCTTATTTTCTTTCACACTTTACCTACTCCCTCCCCACCAAAGGTACTCAACATTTTGTTAAGTGAAGCAAGGCCTATTTTTCTCTTCGACTTTGACTCCCCTTCCTCACCCAGGGTATGTAACACCTCATTAGGTGAAGAATCCTTTAAATAAACCCCTGATCTAATTAATTGTAGGAAACTGAAAGATCTCCAAGTACTGGGAGGCTCTGGAGGTCTCACCTGAGAACTTTACAAATGATGTAAATTACAAAAACACTGATTAGGGTCTTTGCAGTTTATGATGCCCTCATTAGACATGGTACTAAACACAATGGGATTAAAGTAGGTCAAAGGATAATGAGACACTTAAATTTAAAGTTAACACTCCTGCATTTCTTCAAGCCTTTTTGTCTCAAACATAGTGATATTATCTTGCACCTCTTCAATTGAGAGATAAGACCCAGTTATACTCATATACTTTAAATTCATTCTCTTCAGTTATATTCCACCCTTTAAAAATCTTAAAAGAAGTAAAGTTCTAAAGAATTAGGATTGCTATATCTTCCCTTTTAGGGCTATATATAATTTGATGGTCTTGACCAACTTTTGTTTTGTTTTTAGGTTCCCCTTTTCATTAACTTTTTTTTTTAATGCAACTCTTGAGTTATGTATTTGGCAATTGAATTTTCCATTCAATTCTGCTCTCTGTATCAGGAAATTATGGAAGTCCTTCATTTATTTGAACATCTATCATTTTTTCCTGACACCATATGCTGAATTTCCTAGGGTTTTACATTCTGGGTTGTAATCCCAGGTTCTTTGTTCTCCAAACTATGCCAATTCAGGTCTTCCTAGTGCTTTACTGTTGAGGCTGATGGATCCTATGTGAGTCTTATTGTGTTTCCTTTGTATTTGAATTATTTTCCTTTTGCTGCTTGCAATATTGTCTCCTTTATCTGAGAGTACTGGTATTTGGTTATTACAATACCCTTGAAGTTTTTATCCTAGTGTCTCTTTCTAGAGGGGGTCTGTGGATCCTTTTAATGGTTACATTATTATCTTGTTCTAATAGATTTGGAAAGTTTTCCCTTATAATTTCCTGAATAATATTTTCCAGGCTCTTTTCTTTATCTAGGCTTTCTAGTAGTCCAATAATTCATAGATTTTCTCTCTCGATCTATTTTCAGGTCATTCATTTTCCCGAAAAGGTGTTTTACATTTTCTTCATTCTTTTCAGCCTTTTTATTTTGTTCAGTGGAATCTTTTAGTCTTTTAGATTCATTGATTTCTATTTGTTCAATTATAATTTTTAGAGTTTTATTTTCTTCAATTAGTTTCTGTGTTTCCTTTGCCAGTGAGTTATTTTCGCTTTTAATGGAGTTGATTTTTTTGGTCATTTTATCATAATTTTCCAGAGATGAATCTTTTAAAAAGTTAGATATGATAGATATCTGAAGAAAATTGACTGTGACTAGGAAGGAATGCAGCTTTTTTCTCAGTGATACATGGAAGCAAAACAAAAACTGTCTATATCAGGGAATAAGACCTCACAATCAAATGTAGAACAGTAGAAATATTAAATGAATTATTTTCACATCATAATGCAATTAAAAATGACTTGTAATAAAGGGTATGGAAAGTTGACTAAAATATTTAGAAAATAATAACTTATTATTACATACTATGCAAGGACAATAATGAGACAGTATACCAAAGCATATAAGATTCCTGATAATACAATTTTTAGGGAAAATTTTGTATCTCTAAATGCTTACATAGCTTAGAGAAATAGGAGATCAATGAATTGGATATTCAGCAAAAAAGGTAGAAAAACAAATTAAAAATAATTACCAAATTAGAAATTCAGAAAGTATATAGTGATTAATAAAATTGGAGGAAAGAAAACTATTGAACTAATAAATGAAACAGTTAATTTTATGAACAAATCAATAAAATAGATAAACCGCTTCTTAATTTGGTTTTATAAAAAAGAAGGAAGAAAGCCAAATCATCAATATCAGAAATGAAAAAAAGGTGAATTCACTAAGAATGAGTAGGAAATTAAAGTAATTTGGAGATTTTTTTCACAAGAATATGTCAATAAAGCTGACAATCAAAATGAAATGGATGAATATTTAATAAAATATAAATTTCCCAGATAAACAGAAGAGGAAATAAATTACTTAAATAACCCCACTTTGACAAAAGAATTAAAGTTATTGAATAAATTGAAAAAAAAATCTCCAGGGCTAGATGGATTTACAAGTAAATTCTACCAATCATTTAAAGAACAATTTCCAATTTTATATATGCTATTTGAAAAAAATAGTTGAAGAATTTCTACCACATTCCTTCTATGACACCAATATGATGTTGATATCTAAATCAAGAAGAACCAAAACACTAAAGTAAAATTATAGACTACCTAATGAATATTGATGAAAATTTTTTGATAAAATATTAATACAATATTTAATATATCTAATAAAATATTAGCAAAGAGATTACAGAAAGTTATTACTAGGATATACTTTTTGATCAGATAAGATTTATGATAGGAATTCAGGGTTTGTTCAATATTAGGAAAATGATCAACCTAATTGACCACAAACCATCAAAACTAAGAGACATGGTTTTATTATAACAGTAGAAACTGAAAAGCTTTTGACATGATTCAATATTCATTCCTATTAAAAAACACCAGAAAAGACAGGAATAAATGGAGTTTTCCTTAAAATGATAAGCAGTATCTTTATATATCTATCAGGTAACTAGGTGGTCCATGGACAGAATACTGACCCTGGAGTCAAGTGATCTTGTGCTTAAATAAAGCCTCAGCTATTTGCTAGTTGTATTAACTTAGACAAGTCATCTAAGGTCATCTGCAGTCATCCTGGTTTATATCTGGCCACTGTAACCAGGTGGCTCCAGAGAAAAAGCTGAGACTGGTGACTTTGTGCAGAAGGGCAGCTAGGTGGCACAGTGAATGGAGCACTGGCCGTGGAGTCTGGAGAATGGGAGCTCTAATTCATTCTCAGATGTTTGACATTCACTGGCTGTGTCACCTTAGACTAATCATTTAACCCTATTTGCCTTGCATTCAGACCAGTCATCCTGATTCAAATCTGGTCGCTGGATTGAGATGACTCTGAAGGAGGAAGTGAGGCTGGTGACTTAGTACAGGTACCCCATCAACCAAATCCGATTCATAAGTTTTTTATGCTATCAACTCTCTCATGTCATGGCTTTCTTCAAGAATAAAGGGCAAAACACTATACATCCATCAACAACATTATATGTAATGAAGATTAGTTAGAAACATTCCAAAAAAGATCATGGGTGAACCAAGGGGATCATTATTGGCATTACTATTCAATATTGTATTAAAAATGTTAGCTTTAGTAATAAGAGAAGAAAAGGAATTTGAAGGAATTAGAGTAGGCAATGAGGAAACAGAATCATCAATCTTTGCAGATAATATGAGGGATGCATTTAGAGAATTCTAAGGAAATCAACTAAAAAAATTCTTGAAACAATTAACAACTCTAGGAAAGTTACAGGATATAAAATAAAATCACATAAATCATGAACATTTCTATATATTGCCAACAACACTCTACAGCAAGTAATAGAAAAAGAAATTCTATTTAAGGTAAATTTAGACAACAGGTAACTTTAGACAACATAAAATGCTTGGAAATCTCTCCCAAGAGCAACTGAGAAACTGAGAAATTGCAAGACACTTTTCAAACAAATAAAGTCATATCTAAATAACTGAAGAAATGTCAATTGCTCTTGGGTAGGTTAAGCTAAGATAATAAAAATGACAATTGATTTAAATTAAATTACTTATTAGGTACTATACCAATCAAAGCACCGAAAATTTATTTTACAGAGCTATAAAAATAATAGCAAAATTCATCTAGAATAATAAAAAGTCAAGAATGTCAAAGAGATTACTGAATAAAATGCAAAGGAAAGTGGCCTAGACATACCTAATCTGATGCTATTTTATAAAGAGGCAGTCATCAGAATTTTTAGGTATTGGCTAAAAATAGATAAATAAGTCTGTGTAATAAAAGAAAAAGCATTATGTGACTATAGTAATCTACTGTTTGATAAACTCTAGTTTCTGTTAGAAATCACCTTGCACAAAAAGTGCTTACAAAACTGGAAAATGGCATGACAGAAAATAAGTAAGATCCATATCTCACACCTTGTACCAAAAACAAGTGGGTACAGGAGTTAATCATAAAGGGTGATGCCATTAGCCAATTATGAAAAGAAGGAGTTGTCTTTCTTTCACATCTGTGAGGAAGGGAGGAGTTTATAATGAAACAAGAGATAGAGAACATCACAAATTAAAAAGGGATAATTTTTGATGCATTAAATTTAAAAGTTTTGCATAAAAAACTCAATGCTACCAAGATTAGAAGAATTTCAGAAAGTAGGGAAATAATTTTCACAACTAATATTTCTGATAAGGACTCATTTCTAAAATATTTAGAGAATTGAGTCTATTAGAATTCATATCATTTTCTAATTGAAAAAATGGTCGAAGGACATGATCAGGCTATTTTCAGATGAAAAAAAATTAAAGCTTAAAGGTATCCATTGTAATTTGAAATAAATCATTATTGATTAGAGAACTGCAAATCAAAACAACTCTGAAGTACCACCTCATACCTATCATATTGGATAAAATGATTAGTGCTGGTAGGGATATGGGGAAACTGGGACACTAATGCACTCTTGTTGTGAACTGATCTAATTATTCTGGAGAGCAATTTGGAACTACGCCCAAAAGAACAATAAAACTGAACATACCTTTAGATCAGGAATACCACTATAAGGACTATTTCCCTTGTATTTTTGTAAATGTGAAAAGATTCAGAGGTACAAAAATATTTAAAAAAGCTCTTTTCATAGTGGCAAAAACTTGGAAATTGAGAGATATCCATCAATTGGGGAACTGATGAATAAGTTGTGCTATAGAAATGTAATATAATACAAATGTCCTATAAGAAATAATGAACAGACCAATTTCAGGGGGGAAAAACAAACAAATTTGCAAAAGTTTACATGAACTGATATTGAGTGATGTAAACAAAACCAAGAGAACATTGTGCACTATATCCGCAACATTGTGTGATAATCAATTATATAGCCTTAGCTCTTCTAAGCAAAACAATGATCAAAGTCAATTCTAAAAGACTTGTGATAGTAAATATTAATCACATCCCAGAAAAGAAATATGGAACTTGATTGCAAATTGAAACATATTATTTTCACTATTTAAAGTTTTTGGGGGACACCTAGGTGGCACAGTGGAAAGAGCACCGGTTCTGGAGTCAAGAGAACCTGACTCAGACATTTAATAATTGCCTAATTGTGTGATCTTGAGCAGGTCACTTTAACTCAATTGTCTAAAATAAATCTAAAAAATAAATAAATAATAATTAATTTTTCCCTTTCTTGTGTTTTTTTCCCCTTTTTGTTCTAATTCTTCTCTCAAAACATGACTAATATGAGCTATGTTTGACATGACACTCAGGTTTGACTTTGTCAGATTGCTTGTTGTCTTGGAAAATGGGAAATAAGTGAAGTAGGGAGCAAAATTTGAAACAATAAATCTTATACAAATGAATTTTGAAAACTATCTTTACATGTAATTGGAAAAAATTAAATACTATTATGAAATTAAAAAGATTATCTGGAATTTTCTGCAGTTATCCCAATATGTTAAATCTCTCAGAGTTCATGGCATCTTTCTTTTGATTGAACCAGATTGCAGACTCCGCATTCTATTGGAAATGCTTCAGCCAGATCAAATCATTGAAAATGACCAGGTCCTCTTGCCCACGACCATATAGGGATGGGTTTCTGTGTGTGTGTGTTTGTGTGTGTGTGTGTGTGTGTGTGTGTGTGAAAGAATGCTAAGTCCTGATTGTGAAGGTGACACTCTCACTACTTTACCATGCTGCTGTATTGGAGCATGTTATAAAATGCAATTGGAATCACAGTGATTCAGTTGGCATATGAGGAGTAGGTCTCCAAGTTTTAGCCTCCAGTACACTCAACATGTATATGAATAGCTTTAAACTGAATGATATCCTTCACTAAATTTTTTTCCTTCAAAGTTAACTTGAGTTTTATCCTTTTTGAAGTTGAAATTTACATACATGATTTCCATAGAAATCATCTTGTTATAGGATTGGTGTCAGGAATGGTATATGTCTTTGTGGGTTATAAAAAAGGGAAAATACAGGAAACAGGTAGGGGGTTATGGGGTTGGATCTTGTCCTTTGTTATGGAAGAAGAGCAAAATAACATCACTACATTTGGGACAAATCACAATGTATCTGATTGTGGCTGATCAGACCAATAGGAGCTCAAAATGCTCTGGAAGCTTACTCTAAACCTACTGATCTCTCCTATCCTCCTCCCCCAAATTAATAATGTTAAATACAATAAAATAAGAGTACTTTAAAACTTTTTTCTGGGGCTCAAACTATTTTTTTTCCATTTAAAGGAAAATTATATTTGGGAGAGATTCAAAATAGTGATTAGGAAGGCAATCTCTAGCATGATCTAGTTTTAGAAGTATCTAGGCACAGCTCTGTTTGATAAACTTTTTTTTTCTTATTTTGGAAAGTTATTTTCTTCAATTACATGAAAAAATGATTTTCAACATTCATGTTCTTTTCTACCTCCCTTTCTTCCCTCCTGCTCCCAGTGATTGTGAGTAATCTGATAAAGACAAAATATTTGCAATCATGCTTGACATATTTTCATATTAGTTATGTTGTGAAAGAAGATGCAGAGCTAAAGGGGGGGGGGGGAAGCACTAGAAAAAGAAAAGCTGGCAGAAATTTTCCAGGTTGTATGGCATGAAGAAGTTATCCCCTAAGAATTCAAGGATGACTCCATCGTTCATCACTATAAAGGCAAAGGGAATAGATTGTCCTGTGATAGAAAATAACAATAATGATAATAACTAATGTTTACTGACCCCATTTGGAGTTTTCTTGGTAAAAATATTGGACCGGTTTGTCATTTTCTTCTCCAGCTCACAGATAAAGAAACTGAGGCAAAAAGATTCAAGTGACTTGCCCAAGATCAAGTCACTATTAAAAGAACTAAGAAAGAAGAGTCTTTTTGACTCCAGGTCTAAGACTCTATCCACTGCTGTCCCTTGCAACCTTACCTGGTATCATTATTCCCTAATGTGAAACTTCTCCAAACATACTGATTTAGTCTTTGTAATTAAAGTGTTCCTGGTATTTTTCAATTTATCTCCTTTTGCTCTTAGCATTTTGTCTAACTGGAAAAACCTTGTTTACTACCTATTTCAATCCCATTCATTTTCAGGATAGTTTTCACATGTCATCTCTCCCATTTTTTTTCATCTTCTCTCTGAACACCTTGGCATGATGATCTCTCCATGCTCTGAATTCCTCTATTCCCCACTGATGGGATATAATAAATTGTAAATAAATATTTTGGAGTAAATTCACAATTTAGTTATGTGTCAAATTTCTGCAATTATTAAAATGCTCAAGATAAACATCTTTGTTCAGAAGAAAAGGTGGAAATAACATTTGATAAAGGAAAAAGGAAAAAATCAGGAAATGATTGAGCTGTAACTATATCTATAATAAAGAAATCACTACGTCTGTGACCCTCAATCAATAAGGACATCATCTTTATGACATAGGTAAAGTAACTTTGCAATACTCTAAAATTAATGGATCACAAAAGGCCATTTTAAAATATATTTTGAATTTCAAACTCTCTATGTCTTCAGTATTAGGGACATGCCTAATAATGATAGCATTTGAAATAGTAGGATCTTTTAAAGTTAGAGGTCAAATTATAAAACCAAAGCCCACCAACAGAAACCATTGTTAATATCATTATTGACAAGAGTCATATCCTACCTATTAAATTAATTATCTTTTCAAATGGCTCTTCCATATCCTTATATCTAGAGGACAATAATAATGATGTAAAGGAAAAATTAGTTAATGAGGGTCAAGTCCTCAGAGCACACATAATTTTTCTGCCTATACCATATTCTTTATTTTTTTTAGGTTTTCACAATTCAAGTGGGTTTAAGTGGTTAAGTGGCTTGCCCAAGGCCACACAGCCTGGTATTACCTATTAGGTATTGGGTGTCTGAGGCCTGATTCGAATTCAAGTACTCCTGACTCCAGGGCCAGAGCTCTATCCACTGTGCCACCTAGCCACCCCCATTCCATATTCTTATGGAAATTGATGAATCTGCTTCTATACATGTGATATAAAAGAGATCTTTTATTCTTTCTTCAGAGTATGTAGAGCCCTATTTCTCATCATCTTACTGTATGAAAACAATATGACTCTCAGTTGTCTGTTGAGTATGCATATATGACTCAAAAATATAAACTTCCTCCCTCCCTTTTTCATATCCAGCAATTGAATGCTGTTATTGAGTTACTTGTGGTGAAAGCATAGACTTCTCACCTATTGCTTTGTGACCAGTATTAATGGAGTTTTTGTTTCTTCTTTTCCATTTTTGTTTATCCTTTCCTTATTTATATGAATATCAGAGAAAGGATAGATGTGGTTATAAATGAACTGATTGATATGTGTAAAAAGCTTGGAGGAGCCATTATAGATTTCCTCAACAAATGGACCTAGTAGCTCCAATAACCATGTATCTGAACCATCAATGATTAATAAGAGTTGAGGAAATGTATCTGAAAAGCAAGAAGGCATCCTCCATCATACATTTCTAGAAGCAGTACTACCAAGCCCCTATGTGTATAGACAGACAGCAAGCACCAATCCCTCTCTATTATAAAATAACATATTTAGTTATTGTTTCAAATTTTGCGAAGTACCTCACATATGTGATCTCATTAATCCTTAAAATAGTCTTGTGAGATAAACTCTATGGATATGAAATTTGTAATAATTATACTATATATATATATATATATATATATATATATAACTTACTTTCTTCATAGGGAAGTAAGACAATAGAGTTACAAAATTAATGAAATAGAATGATTTCTGAGACTTAGAGATCACATAGCAGTGATCCTCTGTCAATTAAACTTTAAATAAACTTGGATATTACTTTACTGGCAAACGAGTAGCAGCTACAAACTTGTAAACATTTTACTCCCTGGATTATAATATCTATAGCCAAATTCTCCCTTAAGCCTTCTCTCTCCCTCCATAAACCTCTAGGAATTATATTGCCTCAATGTTTTTCATTAATACACATTTTTAACAAATATCAAATAATTTGCTTTATCAGTAAAGGAGATTGGAGTTGGAGAAAGGCAGAGAATTCAGAGCTTGGGGGTTTTAAGAGTGAATGTTAATACTTGTTTTTTAAATATAATTGAGGGAGAATAAAATAAAGGTTAAACAAAAAAATTATAAAGCCTCATCATTTTCCTCTCCCCTTTTGAATAGATGAGAACTCTTTCTACCTTTCTGCTCCCTTATAGCATCTTCTCTATCCAACACTACTATTTCTCAGACCAAAAATACATTTAATTGGTCTATCAGACTCTATTTCTTTTTGGATTCTTTATGAGTGCTTGAGATAATTTATTAATTGGTCTATAAGAACTAATGTCCAAAGTTTAAAACAAAACAGATAATAAATAACTGAGAATGAATTCAAAAAGATATTTTCCTGATTCCAGGGTAAAATATTACCCAATCTTCCATACAGGATTTTAAACCCTTTCTAGTCAGAGATTAAATCATGTTTTTATACAGCACTGGTCATAATACATCCAAGAATGTGCTAAATTAATATTTATTATGACCATTAATGATTATTTTATGTAGTATTAACTTTTAATTATTTTTCAATATCATATTCCTTGGTTATTAGAGCAATCAATATATGCTTTCAGCATCAAAGACCTAATCAGATGTGTCAAACATATATCCCAGCAACCCTTGTAACTATATCCCAAATCATATTAAAACATAATTGGGAAATATATAATCAAATATTTTAATTAATTAAATAGAAATACATAAACATATGTGATTTTCTGAGTCAATATGTGTTCTGCTTGGATCCTTATGAGCAATTTAATGGTTTCTTTTTAAGTTAGAACTGGTATAGATCAGTCTCCATTCTTTATATCACTATGGTACACATACAGAAACAACCTTAAAACTAAATCAAAATTCAGGCATTTTGGTCTATTCTCCTATATTTCTCCATTAATTTCTTGGCACAGATCTAAAATGTTCTTTACTGACATAACGTAATTAGTATCTGTGAAAGCTTATTGATTTGCAAATGGTACATTTTATTTTGAATGTCATCATTATCTTCAAAAAACAAAGAAAAATATAAAAATTAGCCATTGACTTTTTGATGCAGAAAACAAGAACTAGAAAATTGGTCAAATAGCTAAAATGATGCTCTAGATATCCAAGAATATGAACTAATTGAATTGCAAAGAAATCAGATATAGAAATCCATGGACTAAATTTAGGAATTTTCAGATTTATTGACAATTGCAAATAGATTTAAATTCCATACAATTGATTCAATTGATTTTAAAACCACTCCTCAAATCTATCTTCATTCACTTTTTTTTCAAGATATCTTTCTAAGATTCTGCAATGGTTGGGTCTAGAACAGCAAAAGCTATTTATCACAATCTGAACTCATGTTAGTGTACAACCTCAGTAGTTCATTCAATGGTATTTGTAAACAGTCTTTTATTTTACAGTGGTAAATGTCATTATAAAATTAGATTCATAAAAATACACTAATTGTTTTAGGCGTGAAAATACTTTAAAGTTTAAGAGAGAAAAGGAGATTGTGTTTGACATCCCTAATTCACTATTGTTAGTTTGTTTTTTATAAAATAGAAATATCCTATTTATCAAGATAATTAGCATAACAATATACTAATCTCTCCTAACCTTCTCCCCAACTTAATAGTATTAAGTATAATAAGGTAAAATACTTTACAACATTTTTTTCTGAGTGGATTGTGTAAGTGAGGGATACATTGGAATAGGCTCAAACTAATTTTTTTTTTCCATTTAAAGGAAAATGTTAGTGGGGAGAGGATCAAAGTAGTGATAAGGAAAGCAGTTTCTAGCATGGTCTAGTTTCAGAAGTATCTAGGCATAGCTCAGCTTGTTAATCTTTTTTTTCTTTTTATAAATGTTGTTTTTTTCAATTACATGAAAAGATAGCTTTCAACATTCATATTTTCCCTTCCTTCCCTCCCCTCTCCATGAGAGGAGTAATCTGGGGGAGAAAAAGAAACAAACAAACATCCTTAGGTCCATTTCTTGGAAATGGGGCAAAAGAAAGGGATAGCAGGGGAATAAGTCCTTGACATCTCATTGGTTCAACTCATGGAACCTGTGCTCTGATTGAAGTATATTATTCACCTTCAGGAGAGAACTGGACAGAAAGAAGAAACACTTACCCAATATAGTTAATTATAGTCAATTAAAGTGACTTTCAGCCACATGATAGGAAAAGATGAATCTTTCCTAGAAGCAAATTCTCTTCATATTAGTGTCGATGTAAATCCCATTACTTGAGAGCGAAAAAAAATGTCACTTACCCTTCTCTGTTGTTTCTTTTCTCCTGCTAAATTAGGTTGTATTCAGATGGTAATGATTAAAAAGTCAGCATAAAAACGGAAAAGATCAGTTTACTTACCTGTTTTATATATATTGAGGTCCTATCAGTTTAGTCTATCTTGCACAGAGACAAATAAACTTTCTGAGAAATTTCACCTTTGCTCATCAACTGTACCTTCTCTTCCAAGATTACCAGGTTCTTATATTGAATATCATTTATATGTAACGATATATGCAAAAAGCCTCACCTCTATGTTCCCAACAATATGAACCACCCCAAGAAATGCTCTTTTTCTGCCTTTATATTTCCAGGGTCTAACCCTTTGCCAAACCATTATTAACTACTTACTAATTGACTAAATTTATAAATAAAGTTGCCCAAGCAAATAGAGTTCTGAGTTCAAAGTGATTGTTCCAGGGTAGTTAAAGTCCCTTAATCTAATTGGATCACAAAGCTAACTGATACTTGGTTGCCAATATCCTGAATTTGCTCATAAGAATCATAGCTATAGGGCATCTAGGTGGTGCAGTGGATAAAGCACCTGCCCTGGAGTCAGGAGTACCTGAGTTCAAGTCCAGCCTCAGACACTTAATAATTACCTAGCTGTGTGGCCTTGGGCAAGTGACTTAACCCCATTGCCTTGCAAAAAACTAAAAAAAAAATCATAGCTATATTAAGCAGCACAGTTCTCACATGTTCTGTCAAATAAGTAGTCCTCTAGAAACTAGGCTTACTAAAACATACTTGGAGATATATACATTGTTCCTAATTCATTGAGGAAAGGGGAGTCAAGAAAATGATAGTTACTGAAGAATCTTCAATTCAAAATTCTAAGAATTTTAGAATTTGTTAAGAAATTGCTCCCTAGAAAAGATCTTCGACCAAAGTCTGGATAATAACTTGTCAGGGATGTTTCAGAGAGTGATTAAAACATGTATGATTTGAATTAAATTCCACGAATCACTAATATACATAACATATGTTGTAAACATGCTGGAATACATTTTATAGACTAAAATTGGGGGGGAGGCAGCTAGGTGGCACAGTGGATAGCCCCGGCCCTGGAGTCAGGATGACCTGAGTTCAAATATGGATTCAGACACTTACTCATTATCTAACTGTGTGACCTTGGGCAAGTCACTTAATCCCCATTGCCTTGCAAAATTCAAAAAAAGAAAAGAAAATGAAAAAAGATTAAAAATTGCCATTATGCCCCTATTAGTCTAAGATAGTTCTAATTTTCTATCATCTATTATTTTTTAACCATAATAAGAAATTTTGATGAATAACAAATCTAAAGGTTAATTTTTGCCAGGTGTAAAATAGTTTAGTTATATAGAAAATCATTATAGCATAGTGAATGGAGAATTGCTTTCTGAGTCAGAAAGACTTCGGTTCAAATCTCATCTATGACAAATATTGGTTGTGTTATTCTGTGTCAGTGGTTTCATACTTAGTGTCTCAGGCCACTCCTAAAAACTATAAATTCAAAGAAAGTTTTGATTTGCTGTGGTAAGGAAAGTTTTCTATTTGGAAATTCCCTTACCAATGAAATCATATATCTAATTGATTAATACACTGACATAATATTTTCCCCTTCTATTTTGGTAAATGGAGTAGTTTTTAAATATCCATGTCAGTGTCACATATGGCTGGGTGATTTTAGTAATTCTCTCAATGTTCATTCCTTTTGGTGTGCAAATAAATGAAAACAGCAATGTTTTTAGACCTTCAATTAGTGATGACACACACAATGCTTAGAATGACCACTTGATGATTAAATTAGGTGTTTTCATTATTACAGAAGCATTTTTAACTACTTCATGGAACTCTGGTTTCACTGGTTTCTCTATACTCTGATCAAAAGCAGAATATTATATTAATAGATCATAGACGACCTCGATTCATGGACAAAGAAAAAAATCTGATGATGATAGACTATACTTAAATTAGTCTGAAAAAGGCAAAACAATCCATCACTAGGTCCACATCCCAAGCCATTCCAGATTTGTAGGAACTCCTATGGTCAGTGTTACATTGGGATACTGAGAGCTACCTCAGTGACAGAAATTGAAATGGAATATCAGTGAATAAGTGATATAAATACTTTATTTAAAATAAAAATAATCAAAAATATATGCATGAGTTTTAAGAAGAAAACTAATAGTATCATCTAATTATATAAAATGTTTGATCTTCATTCAGTTAGTAAACATTTTGCAACTGCTGAATAAATAAGACAGAATGAAATAATGAATCAAGAACCATCTTAAAGTTAAGAAAACCTGGATTCATATCCTTCCTCTCAAGCTATGTTTCCCTTAGAAAAATCACTTATTATCAGAGAGGAGAAGCAATATATACATATAGATTATATATTTATATATTATATACATATATATATAGATTATATAATATATATGTATATTTCAGAGATTTGTCCTAGAAACTAAGAATATAAAATGTGCACATATATATATACATACATACATACATATGTGCACATGTATATTTATTCCAGATATTTTAAATATATTTTTATTTATATGCTTAGCTATATTTATCAATTTTTTTACATATGCTGCACTTGAATGCATGTGTATATAGCTGGTGATTGTTTGCTTATGGTAGTGTATATTTAATTCATAAGAGATTAAGATACTCTCTATTTGATAATGCATCCCCATCCCTATGAGTTCTGTGTTACCAGTTCCTGCCTTACCAGTTCCTGGTTTTTTCTTTAGTCTTTGACTTTCACCCTATCCCTTGGAAGGTTGGACTTAACATTAAATTAATTAATTGATGATTAATTTGTGCAATTATGAAATAGGAACAGGCATACCTGGTTCTTTGGTTACTCTTTGGAAATCACTATGATTGGCAGTAGGAAAGAGGGTAGTAATCAATCACATTTTAATTAATGCAAAGGGTATGAGAGCAGAAAGACCATAAAGGCAGAGACAAACCAGAGAGGGGCAGAGGAAAATTAAGATGTGAAATAAGATATGAGATGGTAAAGGATGGCAGACAGCATGAAGAAGAGGATGGGAAGGAGAAAAGAAAAGTATTAGTCAAGGACGCATAGATGAGAGTTAGGAAACTAGGGAACATAGAAAAAACAGATATGGACAAGTTTGGGGAGGAGTCAGAATTTCAGATCTCATTTCTTTAGTTTTTCTATAGTAACAGTAAGATCGTATTTCTATATTAACAGATCAACTCCCATCTGTACCTTTAATTCATTAACATATCCAAATCATCTCAAGTTGTTTTTAAAACTTCGTAGTTATCAGTATCTTTTTGATGTTCTATTTGTCTGGGACTGTGGAGATCTAGACTTCTTCTGGAATTTCTGAAAATTACTTATTACTGCTCTTTACAACAACAGTGAATATTGCCACAAAGTGCATTTTGGTCCCTCTTATCAATACTTCCTAGTGATTTCACTTTATAATCCTTTCCTTTATAATCACTTTTCCTTATACCTTATTTAATATATTGACAAGAAGTAGATGAGCTGGTCAGGGGGATTGGAACAAAATACAATTATCAAAGTTAATGGAAATATCAACTTGAATACTAGAGGCAGTTTATGGCAAAGTCCATATCTAAGAGGTTTCAGATGAATTTGTTCTCTGTATTTAGTAATTTATAAGTATATGTATCAATGAAATGTTTTTTGTTCATCCAAGTTCATAAGTAACAAAAGAAAATCTCCCTCTTTATGTTTAAGCATCTGACTAATGTTCCTGTATGTATGGCTATACAATCCTATATTTTTGGCTGTGCCCCAGGGTTTTTCCCCATCTCTCTTCTCTTTCTTCACTGTTTTGTTGATATTGTCAATTTCCTTGTATCTTTCATATATAGGACTTAGCAGACTACACATACAGCACTCTCCTTTTTCATGAGTTCCAATATCACATCATCATGTACCTATCACACAGCTCCCCACGCCCCAGATATCACATAGGTATCTTCAACTAGGAATGTCCTAAATAGATCTATTTTCTTTCTCTTTAGTGAATCCTTACCTCCAAACCCCCTTTTATTCCTGTCAAGGATACTGGCATTTTCTCAGGATTCATGTTCATAATCAATAACTGAATAGATAGTGCCTGAATGGTCATCTCTTTACTAAATTTATACCATCTCCTTCATTACTCAATATTCACTAAGTTGTCCTTAGGTCTTTGTCACCTCTCACCGGTGCTATTGCTATAGTCTCTTGATTGATATCCCTGAATCTAGCATACTTCCCTCTGCTATTCATCTTTCATAAAATAGAGAACATGACATTTTTTAAACAAAAGATATAAGCATGCTACTCTCTGACTCAAGGATTATTGTTGAATTCCCATTGCCTCTAAAGAGAATATACAAATATCTATGTGTATGTATTTATGTTTATTGATATACATAGATGTATAAATTTTAAATGCCTTCATAATATTTTCCTAATTAACCTTTCTCGGCTGACACATTTCTCTCCCCCATGCAGTCTTTATGTGAGACCAATCAGTCTATTTGCTATTCTCAATTTAATTCCATTGACCACTGTTTTTTTTCATCAGCCTTCCCTCATGTATAGAATGCTCTCCTGCTTCATCTCCATTGCTTGAAATCTCAGAGCATTTTGAATGCTCAGGTCAATTTTTATTTCATTCGTTCATCTTAATTTCTATAGCTGTTAGAAGCCCTCATCCCAAATAATTTAGTATTTGTTATAGAAATACCTTCTGTTTACTTACCTGTGAACATGTATCCTGTCAGAAGAATTTTATTTTTACCTTATCTCATGAGAACAAGAGCTGGGATTTGAACCCAATCCTGTCATTCTATGTCTACCCTCTTAGCACTAAGGTGTCCCTGTGTCCTAACATTGTGCTTCACAGTGTATTATATCCTTCAGAAGGGACAAGTACAGATTAATTATAGGGTATTTTCCCCTCTCATTTAGTTTTAAAATGACTAAAAATATCCTCAAGCAAGCTGACATTTTGAATAAGCTTTTGTGGTGTAATTATGTTTAACTAAATATTTTATGTAAGCTTTCAGCAGAGAAACTATGTTTAGTCACAGGGCACTGATAAAAATACCAACAGTTCTTGGCTAATTTGGATATGTAAATGAACACTAGCTATGGTATTAAAATGAAATTTGCCATCAATTACATATCATATTATTCTTTTTAGCAATCTTTTTGTCTTATGAAAAACCAAGGAAAGAAAAATAACAGATTTTTTTCCATGTTAGGTAAACTCAGCCTTGATAATAGCTAATGAAATTACATTTATGAAAATAATTAATATAAGCTATTAGTTTCAGGAAAGGAAAACAAAGTACATGAACACAAACTGCATAGATATTTATGAAGAACTAAATTCCATTAGGACAAGAATGCCATATTCAATCAATAAGGGGAGGAATAGAATCTTGGGGATTTATCAAAAAGGAATATTTGACAGTTATTTTGATACGGGATAAGCAGAGATTTTTTAAAGGAAATTCTACTAGTCTAACATATGTGTTTGCAAGAAGATAAAGAATTGACCTATAAATCAGGAGATGGGTTCTGCTAATGATTTTCCTTTATTCCCTTCTTTTTCTACATTTCCCTTAATAGCATGCCACAAAATTCATAATTATTCCTTGAAGATTGAAAGGGCTAAGAAAGAATTTTAAAAAGCTTAGGAGAATTATTTTATTATAAATTTTAAAAGTGATATTCTTTTTTTCAAGTAGATTGTCTTTTTTTCTGGAAAGATAGGAATGAGAGTTAATATGAAGTGGGCCTCAAAGGTTTTCAAGTCTATCTCCTTCATTTAACAAACAAGGAGACTAGATATCAGAAAGTTAATTAACTTAGAGTAACAAAGTCAGAACATGAACCAAGATCCCTTATTTCTAAATCTACTATCCATACTATTATAGCACAGTCTCTCAAAATATAGTTTACTTAAAAACTTACTTCAAATATTCCTGATTTTACTTTTACAGGTAATTAATTTGAATAAAAATATTCCAATTCATCTTCTCAAAAGAATCTATGAATGTCTGTGGTTTGAAAAAATTTCAAATTTATTAGACTAATCTTTACACAATAGTCATATTATAGTCCATTTTAGGGTTCATACATAATGAATCTAAATATTTATTTTAAATATCTTCATAATCTTTCCTCCTAACTTCTTGACCCAGTTAAATTAATAATCACTATTACCACCAAAAACATCTAAAATAAAACCTTCAAAAACTAATTCACACATGACCATATATGGAAATCCCTGTCACTTATTGAATTTTAAGTTCATCATTCTCTGGAAAGAAATGTGTGGTGCTTCATTTTCAATCTTCTAAATTTAGTATTTGCTATTGGATTAATTGGAATTTTAAAGTATTGCAAAGTTATTTTTTCCTTCCTAATGCTGTTGTTATTATATAAATTCTCACTTTGCTCCATATTCCATATCAATTAATACAGATGTTCCAACTTCCTTCTACAACTATTCATTTTTGATAAATAATATTAATTTCACATGTATATCATAATATGTTTAACCATTTCTCATTGAGAGATCATCATAATTTCCAAACTTTGACTACCATGAAGAGAAACTCTATAAAAATTGTTTACAAAAATATTTGATTAGATATAAACAATTACAGAGAGATACCTTGACAGTGGTTACCCTCCTATTATTATTGCCTTGGTCTTATTTTAGGGGAAACTAAGCTGCAGGACCTGGCTCAAGAATCCTCAAATGAGGGGCAGCTAGGTGATGCAGTGGATAAAGCACCTGCCCTGGAGTCAGGAGGACCTGGGTTCACATCCGGTCTCAGACACTTGATAATTACCTAGCTGTGTGGTCTTGGACAAGCCACTTAACCCCATTTGCCTTGCAAAAAACCCTAAACAAATAATAATCCTCAAATGAGAAACCTAGAATTCATCCTTTCAATTTTTAAACGTAGTATTTTTCATGGCAATTTTAAAAAGTGCAAAACAGTATAAGAAGCTCTCTTTTTAGGGGTAACTAGGTGCTGCAATGGATAGAGCACGACCTTGACTTCAGGAGGACATGAGTTCAAATGTGACCTCAGACACTTAATAATTAGCTGTGTAACCTTGGGCAAGCCATTTTACCCCACTGCCTTACAAAAACAAGAAAAAATAAAGAAACTTTTTTTTTCACAAAAGGGGAGGAAGGAGATTTATTTTTTTTTCACTTCCAAAAGTAAAAAAAATTAAACAGCTGAAAAAAATCACAACTACATACATATACATATATATGTATATAGATATAGATATATATACACACATGCAGATATAAGACTAGTAGTGGTGTAGATGATTCAAAGTATGTGCACAGTGTAGTCAATTTGAGGACACAGTTCCAAATTGTTTTTTAGAATGACTAATCCTATTGACAGCTGCATGGATATCACACTAGTATATCTGATTTCTGGTCAGTGAATTTACAGTCCTCCTTCACCTAAATTCAATTCAATTGTATAACATGACTTCACATCCCTGATATTATGGTCCTCTTGAATACAAAGGACAAATAACAAAAATGTTCATGATTTCCTGTATCTTCTACAATATTTGTCACTTTCCACTTTTGTTAACATTGTCAATTTTATGCATGAGATAAAACCTAAAAGTAGTTTCAATTTGCATTGTTTTATAATTACTGATTTAGAGAATTTTATATGCTTGTAGATTACTTGAACTTGTTCCTTTTAAAACAGCAGTTCATAACCTTCTTTGACCAATTACCATTTGGGGAATGACAATTTTTAGATTTTTAAATTATATCCTTATATATTTTAACTAAGAACATTAACTTTATCAGGGAAATTTGTAGCAGAGTTATCACTTTTCCCTTCACTCTTAACTATAAGATTAGTATTTTGTGATTCTTCAAATCGCTTCTTAAGTCATGAACTTGTCATATCCATAGATGCAAAGGATAATTTAATTTTGGGATGACTAATATTTTTAAATCTAGGTAGTGTTTACATTTAGAAGTTATCTTGTTATATAGTGTGAGTTGTTGATCTAAACATAATTTCTGCTAGACTTCTATTTTCTCAGTTTTGTAGTGGTTATTTTGAGGGGCAGTTATTGGATGCCTTTCTTTCTTGGTAGGAACTGTCTTAGTCTACATAACATCATGTTGAATATTTTAAAAAGACTTTAAGAAGACTTCAAAATATAAAAATGTTTTCTATGAGCCTCTTACTAATTAAGCATCAACATACATTAAATTTACTTCATATTAATTTGAAACCTTGAACCATAAGACAATTAGGAAGTCATTTTCAGTATCAAATGTGACATCATATGCAGTTTAAGAATATTTTTATTTGAAATATGGCTATGTCTAAAAACTTCTGTTGCATATTTGCTATTATTTATAAGCAGTGGTATTAAGCTATTACTCAACAAATGCTTGATAAAGAAGTATTTTTTTAATGGCCACTGGGAGTCTTATAGAAGAGGAAGTGTGTTATAGCTGGTCTCAGAGTTTGATGGCTATGGGATCCTAGGAAAGGTACTTTACCATTTACTGAGGCATGTGTCTCTCCCCTACTATTATTTACAGAGTTGAAAATAGCCTTAAAGAAAAGCTGCAATCAAAGGTCCAATTTTTTAATGTTAAGTAAAAGATTAGGAGAAGTGATGAATCAATCACACATTAAGAGCAAGGGATAATAGATGGATAATGCTGTAGTAATGGGCACAGAATATTAAAAGACTGAGACGAATTTTAGCACTTTGCGTAGATTCTCTATGAAAAATCTGAATGAAGTTATACACCAGAATTGGTCAGGATTAGAATTATGTTCATGAGTTTGACTGTGTCCTTAAAGAGAATAGGAGTATAGGTTTCATAACATTTTGCATCTCTGGAAGTGCCATATATATTTTAAATGCAATATGTCCAAAACTGAACTCATTATTTTTCATAACAAATTGTTCTATACTCCTAAATTTTTTTTTGTTACTAAGAACAACACTGACTTCTCAATCTCCCCAAATCATGAGCTAGTTGTCATCCTCTATTCTGTACCCCTTCTCAATCCCCATATTTAGGTGGTTGTGAAATTTTCAATATCTCCTCTGAAAAGCTACTGCTTACCTGGGGCAAAGAAATATTTATCTTAATTTATAGGACTCTGGTTTTGATGCTTTTTTGATTTGCTCTCTTTCTCTGAACAAAGGTAGTGATCTGGAATTGGATATTCTTAGCCTTAGTAGTAGTTTTGCTAGTTTGAGATTTTTGGTCCCTCCTGGGTTCCTCAGCAGGGGTCAACTGGATATTTCCTGAACTGGAGATAATGATTATGGATAATATGGGAAACCCAAGGTCTACTATAATTGAATCTAATCATGCACCAACCCATGTGGAATTTTCAGATCACATCAATTGTACAGAACAAGCCAGGATAGTGATCCTATGACATGTAGCACCTTGTTCCAGTATTGCAGGAATGAGTCACTCCCCAATAGTGGCAGAAATGACACTAAAACCTACTCCATCACTCTTCCACAAAATATATCAGGAGAGTACAGGTACCAGAGGTAAAAGTTGTCCTACCTCAGTTTATTTGGGTAGCAATTCGCCCAGCACAAAGGAACACTGATTAAAGACCTGGGTTACTTTGGCAGTGACAGCCCCAGTGGGGATGACATTAGGGATCTGGTGCAAATATGGGCCCCATATGAGTTGACTTGAGAAGCAGAATAGACAGCAATAGACAGTAAAGTAATTCCCAGAGACAGTGGAAAACAACAGAATAATTGTCAATTTGTTAAGTATGAGATAAAACCTCAGAAATGTTTTAAATTGCATTTCTATCATTATTTAGTGATGTGATCAAAAGTATTTAATAGTTTGCTTTTCTTCTTTTTTCAAAATATCTGCTTTGTACTAGATGGCTCAGTGGGTAGAGTGCCAGAGATGATTTTATATACATGTATTAACACACAAAGATATTCCCCAAAATAGATTCTCTAAATCTTTCTATGGCAAACCATTTGAATTCTCTGGGTCTTATCAGAGGGTTTGACTTCAAAATTAAAAATTTTTTCTCATGTTGAAAAGCTGATTCCATTATTTTAATTCTATGATTTCTTCTTTCTTATTGAGATCTATAAGTTTCCCTTATAGTACATATAGTCTTAAAAATTGTCTGGAGTATTCTAAGTCTTCTAAGGAAATAAACATTTGAGAATGAATAAAAATTGCCTTAGCATGATTACAGGAAACATTCTGTGTGGGTGGCCTGCAATCAGAGTCAAAATATTATCTAATATAAAGAGTTTCTCTAGGAAATACTAATTCTAATGTCTTGCCCCCACACACACAAACACAAAGACATATATATATATATATATATATATATATATATATATATATATATATATATATATATGGACACAAACACATACATGCTCTCAAATTGTGGTTTTAAAAAGTTGCAAATTATTTTCATCTTCATCCTAACAAAGTAGCAACTGTATTATAAGTAGAATTTAAGAAAGTTCTCTGATTATCAAGGGCAGAATATTTTTTCTGGAATATCTATCTATTTCTAGTAACATCATGAGAATAATTGTCTTAGATCTTTTCTAAATCTTTATAAGTAAATGAGTGTGTCTGCAAAATTGAATATATGAACCCTATTTATTGTAAATATATATAAAATTTCAAAGCCTAAAATTTTCTTATAGTTTCCTTAGGTGAGCATATATCACCTCCAAAGAAATAATTTCAGAAGAGGAAAAGTGATCCTTTTTATTCTATTGTCTATAATCTGATTCTAGTAACTGAGATTTCTGTGAATTGAATAGAGAAAATATTCCACTTTAAAAAGAACTTAGATGCATAAAAGAAGGCATGTTCTTATATGTTCTCATACAAGGCTAATTAATATCAAATCAGATGATGCCAACAAAGATTTATAAAGTCCCCTACTATGTAATAGGCCTATGCAAAGTTCTGGGAATACAAAGAAAGGCTCATCCAGTCCTTTCCTTGAAGGAATTCACAAACTAATGAGAGGGATAAAAAGAAATTGATAATGAGTTTCTAACTATGTATAGATAGATAGATAGATAGATAGATAGATAGATAGATAGATAGATAGATAGACATGTATATATATATATATATATATATATATACATATGTGTGTATGTGTATAAAGTGGAAACAATCTAAAAAAGAAGGAAATAGGAGTAATACAGATCGAAAAAGTTTTCATAGAGAAGAAGGACTTCATTAATGAAATCAAGGATGGAACAGACAGGAATAAGGAGGAAAACCAAGGGAATAAAACCAGTGAAACTATAGAGCTTGGATATGGATTGTTTTGTGTGACATTCAGCAAGGAAGACAGTTATCGTAAAATCACAGTTTATCTCGCAAAGAATAAAGTAGAATAAGACTAAAAGTTGGAACATTCCAGCTTATAAAAATTTTTGAATGACAGAAAAGGAATATATTTGATCCTGTGAATAGAGATTCATTTATTAAAGGAGAGGACCTAGGAGGGAGAGTGACACGAACTCTTAGATCATTTTGAAAGTCAGGTGGAATATGAACTAGAGTTAGGAATGACTTGAGACAGGGAAGCAAAGGTTAATGCTATAATAATAATCTGGATCTAAGGTGATAAGGAACCAAATCAAAGTAGTGGAGTCTTAGAGGAAATAAAAGGACATACATAAGAGATATTGAAAATTTGGAATAACCAGGACTGACTTGAGAGGGAATATGCAATAGAGATGAATAACTAGTTTATGAGTCTGGGAAACTTAGAATATAATGTTGCTACTGACAGTAACAGAGAAGTTAGTATTTGGGAGAGTTTGGAAAGAAAGATAATGAGTTCAGTCTTGCATGTTATATTAAAAATGTCTCCTATACATTTCAGATGTACAATAGGCAGTTAGAGATACAAGACTGAAGGTCAGACATGTCATTTCTATCTAATCATATTTATAATATCCATTTATAGAACCAAAATCTAAAACTTTACACTCATTAATATATACAAACTCCATTGTACACATGATCCATCTCACCTATACTTGAAACTTATTTCAGATTAAATGAACTTCATGTGTCTTCATCTTGTTTTAATTAATGAACCCTCAGTAAAATATTTATTTGGAATAACCAGGCAATAGTTTTTCAAAGCAAAGACAATCAAGTAATAGTATTATAAATAGCAATAGATCAGTCCCCCACCTCAAATTTCTCCAAGAATCATGAACATCATAGCACACAGAGAAAACACATTTAGGAAAATAGATACCTAGGAAAAATGGTTAGGGGATACATTTGGGATATCCTCTATAATTCTACTAGTGTGTGTGTGTGTATATATATATAGTCAATATAAATTTATGACTAATCCTTGAACATGATATAGAGTATCCTCCAGTTTTTATTTCCCTAGAGAACTGAAAAATTATTGAATAACATTCTGAAGGACTTCTGGCCAAATGTACCTATTAGTATTCTGGCTGCTGAATTTCTTTTTTCTAGGAATATCTGGATTTCTTGACAATAGATGCAAATTAGATAGAACAAAATTAAGGCAGAGTGTACCTAAGGTAAGATTCATTTTGACTTTTTTCTTTGTGACTGTGATTTGATTATTCCTTTATCCCAAGCAACTATATGATTTGATCTCAGAAATGATCAAGCTTTTTTTCTAGCTTGTCAGATAAATTAATTTATAGCCAGAACCAAAGTTAAGTGAAGAGGAAATGGTCATTGTCTTACACAATCTAGACTGTTTCTGTCATTATTTTGTACAATGAAAAACCATACCCTAAGCTTTGACCCACACTACACCAATAAAATTTCATTAGTAAAGTTGTTGTTTTTTTTCTATATTCTCATAATTACACATATTTTGGCTTCCACAACTTGTCCAGCTTTGTAATACCTATAAATGTGCTAAGAATATCACCCATATCTTTATCAAAATACTAGAAAACACTTTGAAACAGCACAGATTTCTGGAATACTCTACTAGAAAACTTCGCAAGTTGAAATAAAACTATTAATGATTACTCTAGCCCTTGTCCTGTAAAACATAGATTTTATTGTTCTATTTTTTGAAAATAAACTATATAGTAAAATTGCAAAAGTTTTCTTTGATCTTCTTTTGCTCCCTAGTATAGGTAAAGAGCAAACCATTTCCCCACAACTAACTAACACATTGTGGGGAGAATCAGATCTAGAAATGGTTGTCTGCTTATCAGTTATTCAAACTTTTGAAGGATGAAATTCACATTAAGACAAATCAATAGACCATTAACAGCTCTATTTTTATCATTAAGAGAGATCCAACAAATTTTAGTTAATTTTGAAAATATTTGCCACTAGTTTTTACTAGAATTTCTTTTAAAATTATTCAGAGAAAAGAAAATTCATAAATTATTTGGTTTACTACAAATTTTGTTTACACAATACACAAAATTTGCCAGTTATAATATTCACAAAAACAGACATGCTATCACAAGAATTTCCTAACTTCAAAATACTGAGATCCAAAAGAATTCAACAAAAATATTATTTTTGTTTTCAGTATGAAATGACTCCTCAAAGCAAAGGGAACTGTCATTACCAAAAAGTATTTGAGAACCACTGGTCCAAAAAGATTGAAATCTTCATCACTAATGTATAATAGTTCTGGACCAGTATTTATTTTTGCAATTGCTGAACACCAGGAGGTCATACTGAAGAAGGAAGGAGAGTGTAGCCAGTGCTCAAGTAATGGCCTGGGAAAGAACTAAGGAATGAAGCAATCAGAAGTCATTGTGAGGACAAACAAAAGATTTTGGAGTTTCAATAGAGAAAGGCACAGAGAAATTTCAGGGTTCATGAACATGTAAATGAAACATGATACATGACTACTGCCTTCAAAGCTGAAGCCTAGAGAGGTCTTCTGTAACGTAGTATCTATTGTGAGAATTCTTCATGTTCTATCAAACCGTATCACCTTTCTCCCAGAATGAAGTACTTGACCCAGTCCCACATCATATGTCCATGATTA
Source organism: Macrotis lagotis (assembly GCF_037893015.1). Lineage (NCBI taxonomy): Eukaryota > Metazoa > Chordata > Mammalia > Peramelemorphia > Peramelidae > Macrotis > Macrotis lagotis. The sequence goes on from NC_133666.1 coordinate 490,847,611, forward strand.
AGCTATCCTAATGCCATCACATTTTTGCAATTTTATTTTTATTCTCTTGACATCTTCTACACATCACATAAAATGAGACAATATTTGTATGACTATCCTTCAGTGCCTGGAACATAGTAATTGACATATAAATGCTAATTTCCTGCTTTTCTTCTTTTTCCCCTTCTTTCATCAGGAGTTGTATTTTTTTTTTCCCTTTGGATTCATTGAGCCAAATTTTAAAAGTCATCTAGAAACCTCACTTATAATTCTTATTATATGAGGTTGCTTCCTTTCTAATTAATTAAGAGACTTGTATCTCATAATGGGATGTCTTTGTGTGGTGATATTTTAATAGGCAGTTAAACATATCTGCTCTTCTTTCTATGAAGTGCTTTCATGAAGGTAAGAAGTAACAACAAGGATTCTCTCAAGGTCTATGCTTAAAGCAGAATTATACTATCTCTGTGGAATGTGCAAATTTAAAGATATCTCCAAATGTTCAGGTAGACTATGCCAGATATGTGGCAGAATCTTCTGAGCTCATATTGTTCTGATCAGTCGGAGTCACATATACTGTATCTTGACTTCAAAATCGTGATATAATTTTGGTCCTCTTTGAGAAAAAGAACACCAAGCATAGTTTTTGGTTTCATTTCCCTGAAATCTTAGTCAATAGTCAAGTTTAATGAGAAAAGTAGATTCAGGACAACATCTTGAACTTCAAAGAGGAACAATACTAGGCTCTAAAATTGATAAGATCACAGGCCACTGGGAGTGGGCAGCCCCTGTCACATAAGCAAATTGAACATGCAAATTTGGGAGTTTCATGTATATTTAAAAAAATGTATTTCACTGCTATCATGGTCCTTGTCATCTACCCAATCTTTTAAATTATCTTTACTAAAAAACTGGTAGATCTCCCAGAACATTTGAGTTTATAATTTCCACCAATGTTAGAGTTATCTTCATAGGAAATATCAACCTGAACAGAACTAGAAGCATACTCTGGATTATTAACTTGTCCCTTTGCTCTATAATAATTGTTACATTACTAAGCTCTATTTTAGACCATGGTTAAGAATATTCACATAGCATATCTGCTCATTTAGAATAAATATGATAATAATTTTATGCTTTAACTTAAAAAGCACATTACAATCGATGAATAAAGATGCCATAAAATGAAGGAAATTTTTAATTTGTTGGTGGGTGGAGCCATGCTCATCAAGCTATTCATTTAATTTTTTAGATAGAATTCTTTCTGTTACTAGGCAACAATATTAAGTTTAAAGAGACAGTAACAGCATTAAGTCTAGGCAAAACCAAAATGACGTTAAATTTCTCTTTTAAAGATATCACATTTTGTGAAGAAATGCTAATGTTCTCTAAGAAACCATGAGCAGGCAAATTTTAGGAAAACCTGCAAAGATTTACTAGAACTGATGCTGAATGAAGTGAGCAGAACCATAAGAACATTGTACACTGTAATAGCAACATTGTGAGGTGATCAACTATGATAGACTTAGCTCTTATTCATCAATACAATAATTAAAGATAATTTTAAAAGACTTTTGATGGAAAATGCTATCCACATCCAAAGAAAGAACTGTGGATTCTGAATGCAAATCAAAGCATACAATTTATACTTTTAATTTTTTTCTTTTTCATGTATTTTCCCTTTTGTTCTGATTCTTCTTTCACAACATACTAATATGGAATATGTTTGGCATGATTGCATATGCATAGTGTATATCAGAATATTCACCATCTTGGGGATATGGAAGAGAATGGAGGAAGGGGAGAAAAATGTGGAATGCAAAATATTACAAAAATAAATATAAACTATATTTTCATGTAATTAAAAAATAAGTTGCCTCTTATATTTTTGGAACAGGACATATGCTACACAAAATTTTCCATAAGAATATCAAATGTTCTGGGGCTCTAGAGCATTTGTTTTACATTTTGCTGTACATGAATAATCCATGAGTATAGAATTGTTCCCATATTTATATACCGTTTCTCTTAAAAAAAAACCAAAAAAAGCATAGTTTACCTTTCTATTTTAGAGAACAATGTCAAAAACTATGATGATTTGATGAAGTAGCTCATAATTCCTGCCTACTATTATGCGAAAACTTAATGTGTTTATCAAGATGGTGAGTTTGGGTAAGAGATACATTTTGATATGAAACCAGCTGCTCGATCTTAGTTATACATTTGTTCCTAAGACCATATTCTATTCTACCACTTCATGACTCATTGGTTTCTATTACTTTTGTTAGAGGAAAGTATGGTGAATGAAAACTCATTGGAAAAATGAGAGACATTTGTTTAGTAGTGGTGTTTTTAATACTATCAAGTGGGGGTAACAAAGAAAGACATCTTTAATTACTGTTTCCAAGTTTCCAAGTTTCCAAGTCATTCAACCTCGGTTTTTATTTTTTAGATTATCTGATAATCAATAAACTGATGGTCAATTGGTTTATTTCTTTACAGAGACACAAAAGAAGACAAAGTCATCTTAAATTTCTGTTTAAAGGGAACTTCTCTGATAAGTGAAACTCAACCCTTATTGGTGGACATTTAATGAAAGGTAAAAGTTTTCAGCTCCTCAAGCTAGGATAATGTTTTGATCTTGGGACTCAGCAGTCCCAAGGCATCTGGGTAGTGGAAACCATTTCCAGATCTCTCTTGCTAGTTTTACCTTTCTTGAGCAAAATTGTCCTAAACTATAATGGAGGACACAAAGATCAGAGGTTCTCCCACCAGACAAAGACTGGACCAGACTGAATTCTGTTTATAATCTAAGCCAAAACAAAAATTAGGTTTCCCAGTCGGGGTTCCTGAACAGCCAACCTAGTTCAGGCGCATGTACCTTGAGGATCCCAGGTAATCTCATCAGTCAGTCCTGACCTTTTCAGGAGTTGGGTCTTAATGAAAATTTAAAAAAAAATTTGTAGATTACAAACTAATAATTAGTAATATAATGATGTGTTCATTTTTCTCAAATGTCTCTCAAATTAATTCATTTCTCTCAAAATTCCTTCCACTATGAACTTTCTTCTGTGGCTTTGACCACTCTGTAAATTGACTTTACAGCTAACTCTAACTAAGAATGTTTTATATTCATTAGGGGTCTAACTTTAAGTTCTGCACTAAGTTTTCTTAGTGCTAAATAATAAGTTTACTCTGGGAATATCAATTCACCAAAAACTTAGACACCCTAGCCTGAACTCATTTTTCCTATTAAAATTTATTTGGGGTCACTTGAATAGAACTTTATGACAGCTACCACTTTTATACCACCTGCCTTAAATTATAGGATATTAAAGGGTTTCCAAAGAGCAAAAATCCTGCAGGAATTGTAACCAACCAAAGACAGTATGAAAGTTAAGAAGAATATGGCTTATTAGCTATATTCTTCTTCATGTAGTGAAGAGGGCATTTAGTATTGCACATACTAATAACTATATTTTAACTTGGAAAATAAATTGATTTATGAAAAATTTTATTGATTGTGATAGGTGTTAAGTACAGTCAAGAAATGCGCATTTGATTCTCCTCTTCTCTCTCCCCACCTTTTCCTTATCCTAAATAAGTTGACAGCACAGAGCTATCAGTTGTTTGTTTAGTAGTGGTGTTTTTAATACTATCAAGTGGGGGTAACAAAGAAAGAAAAATGAATGACTTTACATTTTTTGATTCTGAAATTCATGTAATTTTCCCCCATAGATAATTACTAGTCATAAGGCAGTCATTTAGTGAAATTGCATTCCTGTTTCTAAAAGCTTAGCATTTTTCCACCTTAGGAAATGCTATTCAATTACACTGGCAAAGACACAACCCTCTCAAATTGAATTGCACCTGATAGCAACATGTGATTACATTTACTGATGTTTATTTCTTTGTGGGGTATTACTGTGTCAAGCATTGCTCACGGTTTACCAGCTCCTGATTAAAAAGAGGGATGAAATAATTATACAAATGCAATTCTATTGCCTAAATGTAACTAGAGAAATGAAATCACATTGGTAAGGCAGAAAAAAAACAAATAAGAAATATAGGCTGAATTTGTAAACTGTGTATGGTGATCCTATCTGATATTTTATAGGGAATTGTATTGAAGGAAAAAATACAGGCTTATGGTGAAGTGAAGAATTTTTGGCTCCAATGGGTAATTGCTAAAAAAAAACCCTAAAAATTCATTTTCTTTACATGAATAGATTTTTAAGAAAAAGATTCCTTTGCAAAGGTTTTACAAATTAAACATATACTTTATATTTTGTAAGCATCATGTTTTTTAAAGAATGATTTAAATTCAGAGTCTCTAGGTTAATATTATAGAATATAGGGGGTGGCTAGGTGGCGCAGTGGATAGAGCACCAACCCTAGAGTCAGGAGTACCTGAGTTCAAATCCAACCTTAGACAATTAATAATTACCTAGCTGTGTGGCCTTGGCCAAGCCACTTTAAACCCATTGCCTTGCAAAAACTAAAAAAAAATTATATAATATAAATCAAACATCAATGACAAATTCTACATGACCACTGAGATATAGTTTTGAAACACTTACAGAATTAAAAAGCTGAATTTTTCTTTTATAAAAAATTATTTTGCACATAAACAAAGCTGCTATTCAGAATTTTTTTTTGTTTTGTTGATGCATATTGTTTTAAGACCATAATCACATTTAAATACTATCCTTAGAGGAAATAACCACACCCAACTGAAAAAAAGTTTAACAAAACTTTAATATTTTAATTATCATTAAATGCAACTTCCTACAGACCATCACAAATCTATAACAAAAATGAAAGATTTTCCTTTATAAACCAACCACATCCACATTGTTTATTTCTAAGACCTGATTTTATTTTGATCTGAGTTCAGTTATATTATAATCTTGTCTTCATTTATATTTCTGTAATCATCATTTAGTTTACTTTGTTTAGTTTTTCTCATGATAGATTCAGAGAAATATTCCCATGCTTCTACATATTCTTCGTATTTGAAATTCTTCATACCACAATAAGCTACATTATATCCATGACCAACAATTTGTTCAGCCAGTTTTTGGAAATGTACTTTTTAGGTTGTTGCTAATGCAAAATTATTAACAATATCAATATTTTGATACAATAGACTTTAACCTCCTTGTTGTATAGCACCAGTAATTGAATAATTTAGTCAATGAGTATGAAAATTTTATTAAATTTCATTAAAATTTTAACATTATTTTCAAGATTTGAATCAATCCATTTTTTGCAAAAAGCATATTAGTGCTTGTGTCTTCATTTATTCCTTCCACCACTGACTACTTCAGTCTTATATTTATCTGTTCTTTTTATAAATTATGAGGTGATACTTTAGAGTTATTTTAATTTATATATCTCATTGATTTGAAGATTTAACAATATGATTATTGATAGTATTTGATTTTTATTTTGAAAATCATTCTTAAAAATCATTCTTCACATATATTGACCACTTAACTTATTGAAAAAGTCTTTGTATTAAAAATAGAGTTTATTTCTGTTTATATTATATATATGTTATAGAAACCAAAATTGAATCATAATTTATGGAAAGATTATTTACCAATTAATATTTCTCTTTATTTCAGGTGGTTTGAGGTTTTTTGTGCAAAATTTCAAATTTTACATAACAGAAATGTCTGTTTGATCATTTTTATCATCTATCTCTTTTATCATTATGAATTTCCCCCTAAAAATGAGGACAGTTGTATTAAAAATATCTATGTGAGGGAGGGCAGATAGGTGGTGCAGTGGATAGAGTCCTGGAGTCAGGAAAACTTGAGTTCAAATCCTGCCTCAAACATTTAATAATTACCTAGCTGTGTGACCTTGGGCAAGTCATTTAACCTCACTGCCTTAGGAAAAAAATGTCAATGTGTTTTTAAGTGATTGATCTTTATTAAGATATTATGATTAATGATTCTGGTCATTGCTAAGTTCCTTTCAACCCACTTGCTTTTTTTTTTTAGGTTTTTTTTTCAAGGCAAATGGGGTTAAGTGGCTTGCCCAAGGCCACACAGCTAGGTAATTATTAAGAGTCTGAGAACGGATTTGAACCCAGGTACTCCTGACTCTAGGGGCCGGTGCTTTATCCACTACACCACCAAACCCCCCTTTCAACCCACCTTCTAATTGTTCTTGTGTTTCTCATCAGATAAGAATTGTACGTAAATAAATGGGTACCATTCTTAGAGTGATTGAATCCTGTCCTATCATTGTATGGAAGTTTCTTCTTGTTCTACTATTTGTTTATGTTCAATTTTTTTCCTACAATTCTAGAGAGTTTTCATGGCTAATTCTTCATGACAAAATTTGAAATTCAATCATTCTAAGTCCTTTTAGTCCCCATTAAAAGTATTTTAATGCCCTCTGCCTCTGTTCTCTGAATCCAGCAGAGCCACCCCCATCTAGAAATTCAACATGTCGATTTTGAAGATCATTGCAAGAGAGATCTTTGACTCTCATGGAACCCCCCGCTGAAGTTGATCTCTACACTTCAAACGGTCTCTTCAGAGCTGCTGTGTCCAGTGGGGCTTCTACTGGCATCCACAAAGCCCTGGAGCTCCAAGACAATGATAAGACCCTCTATTTGGGAAAAGGTGTCTCAAAAGCAGTTGAGCACATCAATAAAAAGTTTGCCCCGACCCTGATTAACAAGAAACTGAATGGTGTAGAGCAGGAGAAGACTGACAAATTTATGATAGAGATGGATTGCTCTGAGAAGAAACCTAAATTTGGAGCAAATGCCATATTGGGAGTGTCTCTGGCTATTTGTAAGGCTGGAGCTGCTGAGAAAGGTGTGTCCTTGTTCTGTCATATTGCTGATCTTACAGGCAATGAAGAAGTCATCTTGCCAGTTCCAGCCTTCAATGTGATGAATGGTGGGTCCCATGCTGGTTACGAGCTAGCAATGCAGGTATTCATGATCCTCCCTGTTGAAGCATCAAACTTCAAGGAGGTCATGTGGATTGGAGCTGAGGTCTACCACAACCTGAAGAATGTGATTAAGAAAAAAATATGGACAGGATGCCACCAATGTAGGAGATGAAGGTGGCTTTGCTCCTCATATTCTGGAGAATAAAGAATCTCTGGAGATACTGAAGGAAGTGATTGGCAAGGCTGGCTATACTGGCAAGGTTGTAATTGGCATGGATGTTGCTGCCTCTGAATTCTTCCAGTAGGGGAATGTGACTTGGACTTCAAGTTTCATGATGATCCCAACAGATACATCTCACCTGCTGAGCTTGGGGACCTTTACAAGAGTCATCAGGTTCTACTCAGTGGTGTCTATTGAAGATCCCTTTGACCAGGATGATTGGGCAGCTTGGAAGAATTTTACTGAAACTGCAGGCATCCAGGTTGTAGGGAATGATCTCATAGTGACCAATCCCAAGCAGATTTAAAAGGTTGTGAATAAGAAAGCTTGCAACTGCCTCCTGCTCAAAGTGAACTAGATTGGCTTTGTGATCAAATCTCTCCAGGAGTGCAAAGTGACCCAGGCCAATGGATGGGAAGTAATGGTTTCCCATCATTCTGGGGAGACTGAAGATACCTGCAGACTGGTGGTGGTTCTCTGCACTGGGCAGACCAAGACTGGCACTTCCTGCATATCTGAGCATTTAGCCAAGTATAACCAACTTCTCAGAATTGAGGAAGAACTGGGCAGCAAGGCTAAATTTGCTGGAAGGAACTTCAGAAACCCTTGGGCCAAGTAAGCTCCATGACCATGAAGCCTCAGAGCTAGTAGGTGACAGTAACCTCTGTAGAAGTCCTCCAAATAATGGGCAGCACCAAGTAGTAGAACAGTTTTGTTTTGGGGATGGGGGCTCTGCTAATCAATTCCATCCTTCTCTCTTCCACCTTTTTGTGTTGTTCTCACTGCTTCTCTGAAACTGTGTTATCAGAGATGGTACCTGATCATTTTTGTCCTTTATTGGAAGACCTCATCTTGTGACTGGGCTAGAATGATCTGTTCTCACCCCCAACCCCCGTGTTGATGCACAGTCATATACTTGTGATGCAGCCCCAACAAGCACACAGGCCAGATCCTTTAGTGGCTTCTAGGTGCAGAATAAAAGTATTCAGTAATCCACTGGGAAAAAAGTATTTTTATGACCTTCTTTAATGTTCTTTCATATTAAAAATAAAAACCTTTTCTTGATATAATTTCATCATTTTGTTATATTTCCAATAACTAGTTTTTGGCAGTTACTATCATATTGTGTAGGCCTCTTTTTTTCCTAAAATGAATCATGTGATTATAGTTATATTAGTTCTAGGAAAGTTCAATTCTAGATGTGTTATGTTACATTATTAACCAAAATGAAATTTCCATTTTCATCATTTATTTTCATATTTTATTAATAGTTTACAGAATTGCTGATGCTTATAAAGATTTTAATTTTTTATTCGATTTTACTAAGATGATTAATATCTCAGATTTTTTTAATTTTATAGGGTCTTATAATCTAAAATTTTTCTTGAAAATGAGACTTTTTCCCCTCCTAGATGTTATTTATTCTTTTGACTTTTTTTCTCTTGCCTTATTTATAGTACCAAAATATCTGGTTCTATCTTGCATGTTTAATAAGATTACAGAAGTGGAACATTGCTGTTTTCTCACATATGAAATAATTTGAGGATTTCTCCATTGTAATGTTAACTCTTGACTTAATTCTTTTTATCACTTTAATGAATGAGATGTCTATTTCTACACTTGTTAGTTTTTTTTTACCTTTTAATCTAATAATGCTTTACAATTTAAAATACTAAATAATTCTTAATATTGAATATTTTACATCATTGCTGTAAAATTTAGATATAGTCAATATTTTTGATTTACAAATAATATTTTCTAAAATTTTCCTTAAAGAATTACATCAATGTTTCTTATATTGACAGTCATTTTTCATAATGACATTGATCTTTAGTTATTTCCTTTCTTTTATGTATAGTTATTTCCTTTCCTTTTTACTCTTAGTTTATTAGAATATTTATCTTCTTCAAAGAGGTTCATGTAATTATTTTTCTATTTCAGTACAATTTTTATACTGGAGAGAGTTTTGTAAAGAAAATTGATATAATTACTTCACAAATTCATGTAAATTCTGCCTCCATCCTTTTATAGTTCATTAAAGTCAATATTTCTTCCAGAATATAATTTTTAAAACAATTTTCTTATTAATTTGAGATTTTAAATTTTGACAATTTTATTTCCTTTTATTTTTTGCTTTTTACTCAGTTGCTGATGTAGATTTATGGAATTATGAAATAATTTTAAAAATAAAAATTCTATTTCATGTCTAGCTCAATGATTATCTTCATTTTCAATTTTATGTTTTTTCCTTTATTTAAACAAGTTTCTCTGTTATGATGGAGTTGTTAAATTCTTTTGACTTGTTTGTAAATTTTAAGTTTTTCTTCTTTCTTACTATATGGTTTGAGAGATAAAGAATTTCTTCTAAAGACTGGAATCCCATAAATGTTAATACTTTCTCATTATTATAATTCTTTTTAACAAATATTTGGCAAACCATCTCAAAATAAAAAATGAAAACCTCACAGTACAAAACATAAATTGCCCTGCTTTTTTTTTAAAAAAAACAAATGAATAAGTAGTAAATAAAAAGTGAGTAGAATGAGGGGAAGGAGGAGAAATAGCAGCATTCTTCAAACTGATGATTAACTCAGATGAACATCTTATGCTATCATTTTTAGTAACTCATGCTGAAGAAAGTTAATACAAAATGTTTACCTGGTTCTCTCTTTCTCACACATACAGATAACATCTTTTAGAAGAGTAAACTTAACTTAGAGCATATAGTGAGGCATATGTGTAAGAAATGTGTGACAAAGTTTCACTATAATGCCTGCTCTGGAAATCTTTCACTGTATTTAGAGACTTCATGCACAACACTTCTTGCTGCTTATCCTTTGTTATTGCAGAAGATCAATGGCATCCTGAAAATTATATTTTTACTTCACTGTGGAAGGTATAGAGAAAAGAAGAAATAAATATAACTGAACATTTAAGTCTACATGATTGAAAAGTATGATATCAATAAAAATATTGAAGTTAAAAGGACAAGAAAATCAACTTCAGATGCAATAGCAAGAATTGGGGGAGGGGGAAATGGTTCAATCTCTTCATTTAGATAGACTATATGCATGAGAAATCTGCCACCAAATGTAGAAATTAGTATACATAGAGGTTTGTATTTATTATAAAATATTTTTAAAATATATTCTTCAATACTGCCAGTAAAATTTTTATCTTAATATTTTTTCAAATGCATTTAAAGATCATTTTCAACATTCATTTTAGTAAAATTATGACTTCCAAATTTTTCTCCCTTCCTCTTTAACTTCTGCCTTTTCTAAGAGAATAAGCAATCTGATATAGTTCATGCATGTACAGTCATGTTAAATATATTTCCAAATAAATCATGTTGGAAAAGAAGTATCAGAATGTAAAGAAAAACCATAAGAAAGGGGGGAAATCATCTTTTAAAAAATTAGTAAGCATTGATCGGCATTCAGATGTCATAGTTCTTTCATGTTAGGAAATACCTAGTTGTCATTTTATGTAGCCAGATAGCACATACTTGTACCTGTCCAGTGCTGGTGAAGCCCCATAGTGCCTCATTGACATGGGAGGAATTGAAATCAATTTAAAGTCAGGAGACCCCTGCAGTAGACAGACTATCTCCAATAGTCCTGTTATTTTGGGCCCTAGTATGGGCTATTCTGTTTTTTTGAGAAGGATACCTTGCACAGCATATTCTGAACTATACAAAAACATAATTGTTCAATTCACACCTCTAATCATTGGTTTGTTGTCATGATCATCTTTGATACTTAAAGATTAATAGTAATCCTTCTCTAGATGTGGGCGGTATTTTCCATCACAAATATTTTAGAATTGTCTTCAGTCACTGTTTTGCAGAAAAGGGCTAAGTCTAGCGCATTTGATCATTAAATTTTCTTTTTACTATGTACATGTTCTCCTGGTTCCATTCACTTAACTCAACATGAGTTCATATAAATCTTTCAGGGCTTTTCTTATGGAACAGCATTATTCTTTTTACATTCATATACCACCACTTGTTCAATCATTTCCCAATTAATGGGCATCCCTTAATTTCCAGTTCTTTGTTAACCCAAAAAGAACTGCTCCATATAGTTTTATACTTGAGGGTCTTTATTTCCTTTTTTATGTTTTAGCATCTATTTGGGACACAGAACTACTGGTGGTAATTCTGTATCAAAGAGAATACAATTTTATGAATCTTTGGGCATTGTTCCAAAGTGCTCTCCGGAACGATTGGATCAGTTCACAACTCCAATCAGTGAATCATTGTCCCAATTTTCCGACATCTCTCCAACATTACTTTACTGATTTGTCATATTAGTCAATAGAATAGATGTGAGGTTTATGTCTGAGTTCTTTTAATTTGCATTTTTCTGATCAACAGTTATTCAGAGTATTTCTTCATATGATTCCAGATAGTTTTAATTTTTTCACTTGAAAACAGCCTGTTCTTATCATTTGATAAAAATTTGTGGAATTATTTATGTTTATATAAATTTGATTCAGTGTTCTACATATTTTAGAAATAAGACCTTTACTGTAAATATAGTTTCCCTAATTTCTTTCTAATCTTGGTAATATTTGTTTTATTTGTGCAAAATCTTTTTAATTCAATATGATTAAAATTATCTTTTTGTTTTGTAATGCTCTCTATTTTTTTTTTTTTTTTGGTCATAAATTCTTACCCTCTCCATAAATCTGGCTGATAAACTCTTCTTGTTCTACTAATTGGCTTTTATGTCTAAATTGTATATCTATTTTGATCTTATCTTGATATAGGTTGTTAACTTCCTCTTTATAATATGGATTTAGATCAGGTTTGACTACCTTACTTTGCCTTTTTGTTTCATATTAATGGAATTAAAGGAATTATCCTTTGATATAACTTTTATTATTACAGATGAATTTTTTACACCTCTGTGAAATAATTTTTGGAAGTTTAATTGCTTTAACACTGAATAAGTAGATTGATTTTGATAGAATTTTCATTTGATTATAGTAGCTCAGCATTATCCATGAATAAATGATAATTTTTGAATTGTTTAGACCTGTTTTTATTTTATTTCTTTTTTGTTTGTTTGTTTTATTTTGGTTTTTGCAAGGCAAATGGGGTTAAGTGGTTTGCAGAAGGCCACACAGCCAGGTAATTATTACATGTCTGAGGCTGGATTTGAACTCAGGTACTCCTGACTCCAGGGCCAGTGTTCTATTCACTGTGCTACCTAGCCTCCCCTTGACTTTATTTCTGCGAAAAGTGTTTTGTAATTATGTTCATAGCATTACTGAATTTGTCTGCCTGCCTTGGCAGGTAGACCATCAAGTATTTTACATGTTCTACAGTTATTTGAAACAAAATTTTCTGTCTCTTGCTGTTGAACTTGCTTGGTAATATATAGAAACACTGATGATTTTTGTGTATGTTTAATTTAGATAATACAATTTTAGTAAAATTATTAATAGTTTCAAGTAGTTTTTTTAAATTGCTTTTCTAGGATTTTCTAAGTATACCATCATACCATCTGAAAAGAAAAGTTTTTGTCATTGCCTATTCTAATTCCTTCAATTTTTTTCTTCTCTTGTTGCTAAAGTTAACATTTCTAGTATAATATTCAGTGACAGAAGCCTTGTTTTACTCTTGATTTTATTGGGAATGCTTCTAGTTTATCTCCTTTACATATAATTTTGCCTGGAGGTTTTAGATAGATGTTTTTCTTTTTAAGGAAAATTCCATTTTTTTTCTGTTCTCTCTATGTTTTTAATAGGAATGGGTGCAGTACTTTGTCAGGTTTTTCAGTATGTATGGAGATAGTATGATTTCTGCTTGTTTTGCTTTATACATACATATATATATATTTATATTTATATATATATATATATATATATATATATATATAGTTAATTATGCTGATTTTTTTCCTAAAATTGAACCAGTCCTATATCATTGGTATAAATCCTATCTGGTTCATTATTGGGGAAATAAATTGCTTTTTATCTATTTTCTAATATTTTTATTTAATTTTCAATTCAATATTATTTAATGATTTTGATATCAGCACCATATTAGTGTCATAATATGGATTTTGAAGGATTCTTTTATCACCTTTTATTAAAATTTTTCTATATATGTAATCAGAGTCAATTGTTCTTTAAATATTTTGTAGAATTCACTTATAAATCGAACTGGCTCTACGATGGCCAAATCTAGTTAAACCATTTTTGCTGGGGTTCTGGGGCTGGCAGTTTGCCTTCTGCACTGGGTAGTCTCACAGCTAATGCTGTGCTGCTCTCCTGATGAGCTGGGCCCAAGCATACCTACTTGCTGATTTATGCTGTGGCTAAGAACTTAATTCTGACTTACTCTGATACTGCTTTTACTGAACTGCACTGCCCTTTTACCAAAGTGAGACAAACTTTTCTGAAGTCATTCTACAAAATGTTTAACATTACTCTGATAAAAGATAAAAAGATGAAAAATGATAAATCTTTGAAATTTTGAAGTAATTCAGTTTAAAATATTTTAGGATAGAGAAAAATTGAGAAAATATTCTATTTTAGAACCTCATTATGTTGAATCATACAGTACCAGGTAAAAAAGTCAAACTAAACATTAAACTTAAATGAGATACCATTCATCATTGTTTCACTGAACTTGAATTGACAACTAATATATATACTTAATTCCTGATAACAGAAATTGCTTGATGGGGGAAATGAAGGGCAAGTATTTTGTAAAAACATAAGGAAAATGATAAGTGAAATGAAGTATTAATTCCTCCTTTCCATACACTTACTTTTATTCTAGAAATCTGTCAGCTGATTCCACTTTTGCTAAATTATAGAAAATAAGCTAGGTTTTGCATTAGCAAGGCTTTATGTGAGTTCCAGGTTTCTTGATAAGTTAGTGTCTTTCATGATAGAAGAGGACCAAAATGACATTATATCAGGGTCAAGGAACAGTGTGAGCGACAATGACTGATCAGGACCATATGAGTTAAGAAGGTTCTACCACAAGTCAGGTACAATTAGTTCAAATGACCATTTGGAAGAAAGACATCTCTAAATTTGTATATTTATTTGAGTTATTGAAATTCTGCCTTGTTCATAGGCAAAAGCATATTCTTTGATATAAACATGCCTTACTTGGTAGACTTGATAATGTCTCCCATGTTTCTCAAATGATTCCGAAGTTCTTCAGAGAGATGGATAAGTATCCTTGCATATCTTTCAACTGATTATTTACCTTGTGTGGGTTATACTTTAAATGATCTTTTAGGAAATCAAACACCATGGCCAGAATCTACATTAGAGTTTAAATGCTTGACAGTTCAACTTAAGAAAGTATTTCAGTTTCTGATATTTTATCATGCCAAGTGATAGAATTTCATGACCTTAAATAAAACAATTTCCTTCACAGAGCCTTTATTTCTTAATAAGTTAAAGAATGTAATTAAGTAAAAAAAATTAGGAATCCTTTCTTCCTCTTAACACTTTAAGTACATTGTTAAATATATTGCTCACCTATTGTTTTGCTTTACAATTGTCTACTTATGTGACTTTTCCATAGAAGACAATAAGCATTCATTTTTATGATTGAGGGATTATTCATGGGGCAAATCAATGGTCAATATCTACATGGAGGCAAGAATTTTGCCTTTTCTAAACTTCATTTGTTTGCAACTGCCAGAACCCTTCCCTACACCCAGTTGGTCTACAATAAAAGTCTGTTAAATTGAATTGTATTTGATATTTGTCATTGTTTGTTGGGCACATAATTATTTGAAATAATGCACTAGCTGCTATTATATGTTTGCATTAAATAATACAGTAAGTGATTTGGAACTTGATAAAATTAGGTGGGGTATCTTTCATGTGAGAGAATTAATCTCACATTTTAATATATTAAACTAAATTAAATGGTATAAAATAGCCAAATCATAGGGCTTTATCCAATAGATTTTTGAAGGTATTTGCTTTATACTATGCACATTTCCAAATGCATTGGATATGATTATTTTCAAATGTATACACTTTAGACTCAAAGGTAGGTAATGGAATTGTACAACTGAATATAGGAGATACTCCTTGTTTTGGAAATTGATATTTCTCCAACTTGTTTGCTTTCTAAAGCTACCAAAAATACCATTTTGAATTTCTTAGCAAAAATTCTTAATTTGGAAGACACAATAAGTGCATCTATTTAATATGAAACCTCCAAAATATTTTATCAAAAATTGGTTCTATAGCAGATATTTGTTGTTTTAATTTAGTTGCTTCAATCATGTCTGATTATTGGGTCTTCTTAGACCAGATATTGGACTGGTTTGTCATTTGCTTCGACGGGGCATTTTATAGATGAAGAAACTGAGAAAAATAGCATCAAATAACTTTTCCACCTCACACAACTAGTGAGTGTCTAAGAATTATATTGATAATGAGGAAGAGAAGTCTTCTTGATTTTTGATCCACTGCACCACCTGATTGTCAAATTTAAAGCCATATTCTTGTCAAAGTCCAGATTATAGCTATGGTTCCAGTAGTAGTAAACAGATTAGCTGGTCATGGGGTTATAGAATCATTGAGTTAGAAAAACTTTAGACATCTTTCATTTCAATTCTTTATTTTATAGAAGAAGAAATAAAAATACATAGAGGTAAAATGACTTGTTCTAGATCAAGAAGCCAATGTGTCTGACATGGAGTATCCAAGAATGTTCTTGTTTCATTCTTTTGCAAGACAATCAGAAATGAGAATGTCTATACACTTTTAACTAAAGCAGGTAAATACAATTTTTAACCTTTACTTTCCATTTCTGACTTGGATCCTGCTTATGTATCTTTCGTTACCAGAAAATAATCAAAGAAAATAGACCTGCTGAATTAGAAAGAGTAAAATTGCTCTCATTAGTGCCAAATTGCTTTCATAACAGCTAAGAGTTCTACGATTCTTGCTATATTAGCAATCACGTTAAAAAGCATGACTTCATTTAAAGAAGAAAAAAAATTTTGAAGTTAGGATTCGTTTTCCCTTTATTGACTTCATCCTCAGACTGATAGCTGTGCTTTGCAACTTTGTAAACATTATTAATCAAGTTAATGAGATTCAGAGATGTGGTAGAAACAGGTTCAAAATCAAAGACATGATTTTCTCTTCATTGATTTGAAAGACAGATTAATTTTCTCTTTTTATTTTTTGTGTTTGGAGGGTAATTTTACCTCAGAGTCTTTGCCATTAGTAGCCATTTGGATAGAAAAAAACTTTCTCCAAAGAAAATGTTGGAAAAATTATTGTAAAGTTGTTTCTGTATCTGTGTTTTGTTTTCCTATTCAGTGCTTTAATTTGATTGCACAAGCCTATATTTTAAAGGGACTTGAGGATAATTACTTCATTTTCATGAGGCTAAATGGGATTAGTGCCTTGGGTCATTCAGTGAATCATCAACAGATTTGAAGATATTAAGGATAGCCAGACAGGTCAAGGATCTCCACATGTTGAGTCACAAACAACTTGAAGAAAATTGTGCCAACTGAAAGCAGATAGTTATAATATTCAACCTAAGGCAGTTGAAATATTAGCATGTAAGAAACTAAGAGAAAAGAATAGAAAATAGTATTCTAAAATTCCTTCTCCCTAATAAATAGATTTGAGTATACATAATTTTCAGAGCAATTCTTTTTGAAATCTCAGACATTTTTAATATTGAGTCTTCAATAAATATGTTTATAGTTAGTGTCTTTAGAACAATACCACTATGCTTTCCATTAACAAACATTGCTACAATTTGACTGGTTTTAAAGTCAAAGGAGATGAATTCAAATCCTAGTTCTGACATTTACTACATATACCACCTTGGTCAGTGACTTTGGTTTCTAAGCCTCAAAACTATTGCTCAATGGTAATAATTCAAACTCTATGATTTCCATAAGTCCCTTCTAGTTCAAATCAATATTCATTGAATTCAATTTTTATCAGTAAATAGATGCTGCCATAAAGAGGAACATTTTATATCATAGATATTGAGATTTGATGGAATGAAAATAGTAACTGGAAAATGAATATCATACTAAAAATGAATGGAATATATAAATTATGATGATATTGTTGTTCTAGTTTTGACCTAACCCAGGCCAGTTACCTGATCACTTTTTTAGCTATTGGAATGAAATGAGACATTTGGAGATAATTAAATAGTTAACAAATGTGAGGTTTATGTCTGAGTTCTTTTAATTTGGATTGTGGATATGGATTTAGGATACTTTGATCTGATTTAGCTGTTGGAAGGTTTCTTGCTCTAATTGCTCTAGTCCGTCAGTCAAGTATCAGAAAGTTCCTGGAGCTACTAAAAGTCTCTTGAATTCCAGTAATTGTGGGGTCCAGAATTTTTAAAAAGATATGCAGCAATAATTATTCCAGTGAAATATCTATGATTAACAGGGGAATGCTATTGCGTAACAGGAGAATCTTATTGGCATGCCTTCATTTTGTGCCAAATGACCCACAGCAAGTGTCAGCCCTGTCATTAATACTTAACCATGTCCTCTTTCTGATTGACCTAACATCATTGGATCTTCCCTAACAATTGCAGTTGCTGGATAGATTAACAAGGATGTGGAACAAGGAGCACTTCATCATTGAAAAGGTGATGGCTTTGTCAGATCCCTCTACAACTAGGGAAAAAGCCTTTCTGATGTGACAGATCCACCCTTCTCTGGCACATAAAGAATGAAATATTTATGAAATCTAGCATCCTTTCCCAACTTTTGACTAGAAAACTATGTTATCTTAAACACATTTTCATTTGCTTGGTTTTCTTATTGTAGCTTAGATCATCTGAAATCCTTATGAAGGAATAGTAAGTAAGTAAAAAAAATTAGAATAGATTCCACCACAAACTGAAATATCAATTTATTTCTAGAAGATAAAATCAAATATGTTGAGAGATTTTTTATAATAAAAGTAAGCTTAGGGAAAATAACTGATATTTTCATGGAAGTGCATTTTGGAACTCCAGATCAAAATAAGAATTAAATGAAGAATTTAGGAAACAGAACTGAAATCTTACACAGAGACATGATATAGCACTGATGAGGTAATTGAACTATATGGACTTTTTTTTCATTTCTGTGCCAAACGCCATAGCAGCTGAGAAATTCATGACTTGTTTTATTAATGATTTCATCCTTTAAAAGGTATAGAGAGTGATAAAGAAAACTGCTACTTTTCTGGACCTGATCCTAACTTTGTACATTCTGATTACTACAGAAGAAATGATAAGATTCAAAGGTGGTAAGTGAGCTAGCTATGATGGTATTAATAATGGAAAAGAGCAGGAAAACTAATTATAGTCTTGTGTGACTCTAAAACTTTAAATACATATAAAGAAAGTATAAGTTACGTTATTTAGTTAAAGTTTCTTTAAGAGAGATGGTCAAATATTATCAGAAAGGACAGTGATCAATGTTGGAAGGGATGGAGGAAATCTGGAACACTAATTCATTGTTGGTGGAGCTGTGAACTGATCCAACCTTTCTTGTAAGCAATTTGAGATTGTGCCAAAAGGGCAACAAAAATATGCATACCCTTTGATACAGCAATACCACTACTGGGTCTATACCTGGAAGAGATCAGGAAATAGGGTAAAAACATCACATGTATAAAAATATTCATAGTAGCCCTGTTTGTGGAGGCAAAGAATTAGAAATTGAGGAGATGACCATTAATTAGGGAATGGCTGACCAAATTGTGGTGTATGTATGTTATGCAACACTATTGTTCTATTAGAAACTGGGAGGGATGGGATTTCAGAGAAGCCTGGAAAGACTTGCATTAACTGATGCTGAGAGATGAGCAGAACCAAAAGAACATTATATACCCTAACCTCAACATGGGATTGATGATCAACTTAATGGATTTGCTCATTCCATCAGTTCAGTAATCAGGGTCAATTTTAGCATATCTGCAACAGAGAATACCATCTGTTTCCAGAGTAAGAAGTATGGAGTTTAAACAAAGACTAAAGATTATTCATTCAATTTTTTAAAAAAGAAGTTTTCTTATGTACTACATAATTTTTTATCTCTAATATTTTATTTTTTCCTCAAGGATATATTTTTTCTCAACACATTCAATTTTAATCAATGCATAGAATGGAAACAATGTATAGATTATCAGATTGACTTCTATGGGGATGGGAGGGGAGGGAGTTTAAGGGGAAAATCATAAAATTCAAAACTTTTCAAAAATGATTGGTAGAAACTACTATTTTATGTAATTTGAAACAAATAAAATATTTATATAATAAAAAAGAAAGAGATGGGTCATACTTAAGAAGGACATTATGAAGGTTGCAAAATTTGAATCTCCCTTCATTGATTATATTTTTAAGGTTAAATTCATCAATCAAAAGAGATGTTTAAGATAAAAAATAATCTAGTGAAAGTATTAAAAAAAACCTAGTCTTGAAATAAGAACAGTAAACAGAGATCTCTCTCTCTCTCTCTCTCTCTCTCTCTCTCTCTCTCTCTGAAGAAGAATGGAAAGATATGTCTGCTGGACAGTTTGGAGCAAAGATAGTGATAATATGTAATGATAAGAATAAAGAAATCAATTGACAACTCCATCATTTATTGGCATTCTTATTTTCTTCATGCCCATCAACATTTATTGTATGTTTTTCTTCATGTAGTTTAGTATGATAGATATATGATATCTCACAGTTATTTTAATTTTTATTTCTCTATTAATGATTTGTTTGATTATTGAGAGCTTTGATTTCTTCTTTTGAAAACTTCCTATTCATTTCAATTTATAATTGGCTCTTATTTTTATAAATTCGATTCTATTCCCTATTGAATTTAGAAATGAGGCCTTCATGACAAAATTGTTCTAAATGTTTCCTCTAGGTTCCTGCTTGTCTTCTAATTTTTGGCTCTATTACTTGTATTGCAACATAACTCCCACCTAAAACATTTAAATTTCATGTAAATAAAATTATTCATTTTAACCACCTGTGATACTTTTTAGAATTTGTTTTGCCATAAACATTTCCCTTATCCAGAGATCTGATAATTTTTTCTATACTTTCTGAATTTGTGTTTCACATTTTTTACATCCAATTGAAAATTTTTAACTTTCCCACTTAATGATATTTTGTCAACATGAGAGATATTTGAAAATTCTTTTACTTTACAATTTTGTAATCAGTGATGTAGAACATTGTTTCATGACTATAAATTGTTTGGATTTCTTCATTGGAAAACTGCCTGTTCAAATCCTTTAACCTTTCATCAATTAGAAAACAACTTGTTGTCTTATATATATATGTAAACTTTCTTTATATGTTTAAAAAATGAAGTCTTTATCTGAGAAAACATCTGTGCAACTTTCCTCAAATTTTCTGCTTCATTAAAACCCTTTATTTCTAAATACTATCCATTTTATAGGGCAGCTATGTGGAGCAGAGCATAGAACACTGGTCTTGGAGTCAGGAAAACAGGAATTTGAATCTATTCTCAGACACTCACCACTTACTAGCTGCATGACCTTGACAGCTGACTGCCTCCCATCCAGAAACATCTCCAGTTATCCTGATTTACAACTAGCTGCTGGACCCAGATGGCTCTGGACAAGAAAGTGAGGCTAGTGACTTAGCACAGCCCCCAGCCCACACTCAAAACCAATTCATATACTTGTCATGAAATCTCCACTCTGATGCCATGGACTTCGAGAGGAAAGGACAAGCATCCATAACAATCTATTTCATACATATCTTGTTATGTTGTGAGTTATTGGTCTATGCCAAATTTCTGTCTAACTATTTTATTATTTTTCATAGTAGTTTTTGTCAAATAGTGAGTTCTCTTTCCTGTAACTTAGATTACTATGTTGATCAAACCCTAGATTACTGAAGTAAAATCTAGTGTATATTAAAATATAAATGGGGGATGGAACCAAGATGGCAACAGGAGAGGATTGTCTCTTAGGTCCTCTCTCTTCAATATTTCCAAACTTATAAACTAAGGGCTCTAACTAAATTTTCAAGAGACAGAATCGAAAGGAGGATCCAGGGAGGCAGTTCTCCAGCCCAAGGTAACCTGGAAAAGAACAGAAATGCTCCACTCCACAGGGTTAGAAGGGTGACCGGCCAGAATGAAGCAACTTCAGCCTCCTGGAGGCAACCCCAGGGCACTGGGACCTGCGGCTCATGGTAGGGGGGCAGTTTCCTGACTTACACTCCGTGGAGCATGGGGCACAACCTGGGGAATCAGTGGTGGGCCCTCTGCAAAGGCCCAACCCTCAGGGCATTCAGCCAGTAGTGTGGCCTCAGCAGCCCAGATGCAGGAACCAGAATCAGGAGGGGGGTAAGCAGAAGCCCCCATGCTTGAGTGCTGAGACAGGTAGGGGAGTGGAGAGAGACTACCTAGCTCTGTCCTCTGTCCCTGGCACAGGGCTCTGGGCCTCTGACCACATTCAGATCCTGGTCACAGATTAGATCCACCA
This sequence comes from Macrotis lagotis, assembly GCF_037893015.1. Classification (NCBI taxonomy): domain Eukaryota; kingdom Metazoa; phylum Chordata; class Mammalia; order Peramelemorphia; family Peramelidae; genus Macrotis; species Macrotis lagotis. Next base: position 490,869,218 of record NC_133666.1, read on the forward strand.
CAGAAAAGCAGGGTGCCCCCACCTTAGCCCTGTGGCAGAGGAGTGCACTCCTGGGCATTCACAGATCAGGAGGGAAGACAAAGCCTTGCACAGGGACATCCTTGTGGGGGGGGCAATAATACTCACCAGATCAGGAAGCACCCCAAAACCAGGCACAGGCTGGGGAAATGAGTAAACAGAGAAAAAAGAAGAACTTTGCCTAAGATTCCAAGAAGGATCAAAAACTCAATCTGAAGATGAGGAAGTCCAAGCTCCTGTATCAAAAGACTCCAACAGAAATTGGACTCAGGCTATGACAGAGCTCAAAAAAGACTTTAAAAATAAAGTGAAGGAGATAGAAGGAAAAATTGGGGGAAAAATGAGAGATGCAGAAAAAAACATGAAAATAAAGTCAGCAGTTTAGTCAGGGAGATACAAAAAAAAAATGGTGAAGAAAACAACATGGTAAAAACCAGCATAAGTCAAATGGATAAAACAGTTCAAAAAGTTATTGAGGAGAAGAATGCTTTAAAGAGCAGATAGAAAAAGAGATAAGAAATTTCTCTGAGGAAAACAAATCCTTCAGACAAAAAATGGAACTGAGGGAGGCTGCTGATTTTACGAGAAATCAAAACACAATACTTCAAAAACCAAAAGAAAGAAAAATTAGAAGAACATGTGAAATATCTCATTGAAAAAAAAACAACTGATATGGAAAACAGATTCAGAAAAGATAATTTAAAAATTATTGGAATACCTGAAAGTCATGATCAGGAAAAGAGCCTTGATATCATTTTCAAAGAATTCCCACAGGAAAATTGCCCTGATATCCTAGAAGCAGAGGGCAAAATAGAAGTTGAGAGAATCCATCTATCTCCCCGAGAAAGAGATCCAAAAAAAAAACAACCCCAAGGAATATTATAGCCAAGTTTCACAGCTCTGAAGTCAAAGAGAAAATATTGCAAACAGCCAGAAGGACACAATTCAAATATGGTGGAGCTGTAGTCAGGATCCAGGATTTAACTTAGCAGCAACTACATTAAAAGCTCATAGGGCTGGGAATATATTATTCCAGGAGGCAAAAGTGCTCAGAATGCAAGCGAGAATCAACTACCCAGTAAAAATGAATGTCCTCTTCCAAGGAAAAAAATATGGATTTTCAATGAACCAGAGGAATTTCAAATGTTCCTGTTGGAATGGCCAGAGCTGAACAGAAGGTTTGATCTTCAAATACAGGACTCAGGTGAATCATAGAGAGTGGAGGAGAAGAGGAACATACGAGGGACTTGATGATGAACTACATGTATTCCTGCATAGAAAAATGATACTGATAATACTCATCGGAACTTTCTCATTTAATAGAGCACGTAGAAGGAGCTTTTATAGATGAAGCGCAGGAGAGAGCTGAATTTGAAGATATAATATGGTGTAAATATGGAGTCAAGTGCTAAAAGGGAAATGTAATGGGAGAAAGAAAAAGGAGGGGTAGCATAATTGCCTAGCTGTGTGGCCTTGGGCAAGTCACTTCACCCCATTGCCTGGCAAAAACTAAAAAAAAAAAATGGAAGTAGCTTTTATGAAGGACTTATCATAAAGAATATGATCCACCCATGACAGAGCTGGAGGTGTTGGAACACAGACTGTAGCACTATTATTATTAATATTATTATTTTCATTATTATTATTATTATTTTATTTTATGTTGGGTCTTTTTTTTGGTCTTTGCAGGGCAATGGGGTTGGGATGACTTTCCCAGGGTCACACAGCTGGGTGATTCTTAGGTGTCTAGAGCCAGATTTGGGGTCAGGTCCTCCTGGCTCCAAGGCTGGCTCTCCGTCCACTGCACCACCTGACTGCACCTATTTTTATTGTTATTATTTTTTTAATGTGATTTTTTTTCTCTTTCCTTTTCTTTATCAGTCATGCAGGTCTATATTTTTGGGGGGAGGGTATTAAGTTTACTCTTAAACAAGAATATTTTAGCAATGTATAAAAAAACTACACTTGTACAAAACTAAGAATAAAGAAAGAAAAAAGAAAATACAAATGGGGAAAGATAGCAGGGAGGGAAATACAGAATTAGTAATCTTAACTGTATATGTGAATGGGATGAACTGTCCCCATAAAATGGAAGTGGATAGTAGAATGGATTAAAAACCAGACTGCAACAATACATTGTTTACAAGAAAAAACATTTGAAGCAGAGAGATACACACAGGGTAAAGTTAAAATAATCGAGCAACATACATTACACTGCAGCTAATGTAAAAGAAGGGGGAGGGGGGTAGTCATCCGGATCTCAGATGAAGCAAAAGCAAAAATTAATCTCATTAAAAGGGATAAGGAAGAAATTACATCTTCTTAAAAGGCACCATAGATAAGGAAGCTATATCATTATTAAACATAAATGCACATAGTGGTATAGCACCCAGATTCCTAGAGGAAAAACTGATTGAAATAAAGGACACTTAGAGAGCAAAACTTTAATAAGCTGTGCCTCAAGCTTCCTCTCTCAGAATTAGATAAATCTAACCATTAAAATAAACCAGAAAAAAGTTAAGAAGGTGAATGAAATCTTAGAAAACTTAGATATGATAGACCTCTGGAGAAAACTTAATGGGGATAGAAAAGATTATACCTTTTTCTCAGCAGTATATGGCACCTATACCAAAATTCACCTTGCACTAGGGCATTAAAAACCTGATAATCAAATGCAGACAGGCAGAAATCATAAATACATTCTTCTCAGACCATGATATAATTAAAATAATATGAAATAAAAGGTAATGGTAAGATAAATGAAAAACTAAATAACTGAACTTTAAATAATGAGTGGATCAAACAGCAAATCATAGAAATAATCAATAATTATATTCAAGAAAATGATAAAATGAGACTTTATACCAGAATTTTGGGGATACACTCAAGGCAGGTTTGCGAGGAAAGTTTACTTCTCTAAATACTTATAGGAATAAAACAGAGAAGGGGGAGATCAATGAATTGGATATGCAACTAAAGAAGCTAGAAAAAGAATAAATTAAAGATCTTCAATTATACACCAAATTAAGAATTCTGAAAATCAAGGGAGAGATTAATAAAAATGGAAAGGAAGAAAACTATAGATCTAAAAAATAAAATTAAGAGTCTGTTTTATGAAAAAAAATAAAATAGGTAAAGCTTTAATTAATCTTACTTAAAAAAGAAAGAAAATAACCAAATTATGAGTATCAAAAATGAAAAGGGTGAAGTAACGAGATATGAGGAGGAAATTAAAAAGATAATTCAAACCTACATTCCTGAACCGTATGCTAATAAATTTGATAATCTGAACAAAATAGATGAATATTTGCAACAATACAAACTTCCCAGATTAATAAAAGAGGAAATAACATACTTAAATAATCCCATTTCAGAAAAAAAGTAATTGGAAAAACTATCAATAAACTCCCTAAGAAAAGTAACCATGTCCAGATGTATTTACAAGAGAATTATACCAACTTTTAAGGAATAATTAAATTTTTTTTCTACATAAACCATTTTAAAAATAGGAGAAGAAGGAATTCTGCCAAATTCCTTTTATGACACCAACATGATGCTGATATCAAAACCAGACAAAAGCAAAAAAGACAAAGAAAATTATAGATCAAACCCCATAATGAACATTGATGCAAAATTCTTAAATGAAATTTTAGGAATGATATGATAGCAAATTATTATTAAGATACTACACCATGATCAGGTAGGATTTATACCAGATAGTCAGGGATGATTCAATATTAGGCAAGCCCTCAACATAATTGAACAAATAAAAAGCAAAACCAACAGAAATCATATGATTGTCTCAATAGATACTAAAACATCTTTGATAAAATATAGCATAAATTCCCAATAAAAAAATAGAAAATTTAGGAATAAATGGAATTTTCCTTAAAATAATAAATAAGATCTATCTAAAAACTATTAGCAAATAGTAAGCCTAATAGGGATAAACTCAACATTTTCCATAAGTTCAGTGGTGAAACAAGGATGCCCATTATCACCATTACTATTCAATGTAGTCGTCGAAATATTAGCTTTAGCAATAAGAAAAGAAAAAGAAATTGAAGAAATCAGAATTGGTAATGAGGAAGCAAAGCTTTCACACTTTGCAGATGATGTGATGGTATACTTAGAGAGCCCAAGAAAATCATCGAGAAAACACCTTGAAATAATTATCATATTAAGCAAGGTATCAGTATAGAAAATAAACTGACATGAATTGTCAACATCTCTATATAGGAACAACAAAACCCAAGAGCAAGAGATAGAGAAATTCCCAAATAAATGTAGACAATATTAAATACTTAGAAATCTACCTCCCAAGACAAACCCAGAAATAGCATAAACACAATTCGCCCAAATAAAGTCAGATTTAAATAAATGGAAAAATATCAATTACTTTTGGTTATATCAAGATAATATAATAAAAATGACTATTTTACCCAAATTAAATTACTTATTAATTGCCATACCAATTAAACTACCAAATAATTATTTTACCAAACTAGGAAAAATAATAACAAAATTCATCTGGAGCAACAAAAGGTTAAATAGAAGGGGAATTGAAGAAAAATAAATGTAAAGGAAGATGACCTAGCTCTACCAGATCTAATACTATACTGTAAATCAGAAGTCATCATAACTGCCTGTTACTGATTAAGAAATGGTGGATTAGGATAATTTCAAAAGAAACAGTAGAGAGTAACTATAGTAAACCACTATTTGACAAGCCCAAAGGCAATATTTTCTGTTAAGATTGCAGCAATTTGATGAAGTTGTTTGGAAAATACAATACATTGTAAACTGAAAGATTTTGACCACATTAAATTAAAAAGTTTTTGCAATGATAAAATCCATGCTACCAAATTAGAAGGAAAGCAGAAAAGTGGGAAACAATCTTTACAACTCGGGGTTCTCATAAAGATATCATTTATAAAATATATAGAGCATGCTATCAAATTTATAAAGTTGCAAGTCATTCCTCAATTTATAAATAGTCAAAGGATATAGACAGTTTTTTTAAATGAAGAAATTAAAGCTATCTATAATTATATGAAAAAAGTTCCAAATAATTATTGATTAGAGAAATGTAAATTAAAGAACAACTATGAGATATCACCTCACATCTATCAGATTGGCCAAGATGAGAAATAGGGAAAATGATCAATGTTGGAAAGGTTATAGGAAGATTGGTACATTGGTGCATTTTTGGTGGAGTTGTGAACTGATCCAACCATTCTAGAGGGTAATATGGAACTAATTCCAAAGAACAATAAAAATGTTCATCGCCTTCGACCTGGCAATGCCAATTCTAGGTATACATCCAAATGAAATCATAAAAATATTTGAAAGCCTTCTATTTAAAGGGCAGCTAGGTGGTGCAGTGGATAAAGCACCGGCACTGGAGTCAGGAATACCTGCGTTCAAATCCTGTCTCAGACACTTAATAATTACCTAGCTGTGCGACCTTGGGCAAGCCACTTAACCCCATTTGCCTTGCAAAAACCTAAAAAAAAGTCTTCTATTTAATTAAATATCCATTTCCTTCCTGAAGGATTATATTCAGTTTTGTGGGATAGGCTATTCTTGGTTGCATTTCTAACTCTTTTTCCCTCTGGACTATCACATTCCAACTTTCAGTCCTTCAAGATACCTGCTGCTTACTCATTATTTTTTTGTTTTTTGGTAAGACAATGGGGTTAAGTGACTTGCCCAAGGCTGCACAGCTAGGTAATTTTTAAGTAATAGGGTTACATCTGAACTCAGGTCCTCCTGACTCCAGGGACAGGCCTCTATTCACTGTGCCACTTAGCTACCCCTTTCTCTTATTATCTTGACTCTGGATCCATGATATTTGAATTATTTCCTCTTGACTTCTTTCAATCCTTGACCTCAGAGTTCTGAATCTTTCATTTTGGAATGTCTTTCAGGAGGTGGCATTTAAATTCTCTTAGGATATTATTCTTATATAGTCAGAAAATGATTCAGTATTACCAAATGGAGTCATATAAAGAATATGGGGTAGTTCAGAAGTGGAAAATTGATTGCCAAAATTGATTATATAAACATTTACATACAAAGATCTATACACATGTTTTTGTCACATTCTAATTAACTGTATGTGAGAAGTTGATGAACATTTAGGAAAAAAGGTAGAAAAAGTACTCAGATGAACACAAGGGTTCTGTGGCCCTTTAGTTTCATGAAAAAAATATATGCATTGGTTTTAGCAAATGGTAGAATATATAACCTTACAGAGAATATAAAATCTGCTTCTTTGCTTTTATCATGCTTACTAAACAGATGAATAGGTATTAGGTGGAAGAAGGACTTAGTAAGAGTCAAGTGATTCAGTCTAAAATTATTCTTATTTTTTTTTTTAGGATTTTGCAAGGCAAATGGGGTTAAGTGGCTTGCCCAAGGCCAAACAGCTAGGTAATTATTGTGTCTGAGACCAGATTTGAACCCAGGTACTCCTGACTCCAAGTCCAGTGCTTTATCCACTACGCCACCTAGCTGCCTCAAAAATCATTCTTATTAATCACAATACATTGTGATTCAGAATATCTGAAAATCTTATATACCTGTATTAATATATCTTTAATAACTTGATTATGACTAGTAAAGTCTTATATTCCTTCACTAAAGGAAATTCATTTATTGGATATCAAGTGAAAAAGAAAGTGAAGAAAATAGGAAGAAGGAAAATAAACAACTAATTATAATGGAATATGAATTGGATGAATTCACCATTAAATAGAAATAGATTAAAATTTTGAACTCAATAATATTTTGTATTAGAAAATATACTCACAAATATAAAACAAAGATCAGGAATAGAAGTTATTATATTGAAAAAAGCAGGGTTAGTAATCATTATCTCAGATAAAATCAAAGCTGAAATAAATTTGATCAGAAGAGAAAAATAGTAAAACTATACTATGTTAGCCATATTAGTTGATGACACTAGACAGTACGAGGTTCAAATATTGCTGTGGTATGATGAGCTGGTAGATTTAGAGGAATTTGGGGAAATTTGGACTTATGAATGGAGATGCCATCTACCTTTAAAGAAACAGAGGATAAGTGGAAATAAGCATAATACTGCAGTAGGTATCTGCATATGGATGTCTATTTGTATAAATGTCTATAATTCTTGACATGTATGAATGTGTGCATGTGTATAATGTGTATGCATATATGTGCATTTTGTAAATGCATATCCGTGTGTATATGAACAAACACAGGCACAAATATATGTATACATGCATATACACATATATAAGGCATATACACACATGTACACATGTGCATGTTATTGCGTAGGTTATATGCATACATGTGAACAATTATGCATGTATGTACATGTTCATTCTTATTTGTAACCTTGAGTGGAGGGAAAGAGGTGAAAATAAAGGAAAAAGTACACAACAGAGAACTGAAGAAAACAAATGGAAGCAGAGAAAAGATGGATAACATCACTTTAAATTTAGAATTTTTATGTTCTGCTGTACATGCAGAAAATATTTTTCATTTTCTTATTTTTATTTAACTTTAAAATAAAAACTTTTTTTCCATAAAAATAAAATCAGAGTAAAATAGAGTCTCCATTTCATTTTCCATATTTGTAAAACAAAAAGGGGTTTTTGTTTTTTTTTTGCCAAATGATATTTAGCTTCCTTTTAATTTCAAGGGTGATTATGCAATAAGTGAAACAGTTATACAAAATCAGTACATCTGCCCTAAATTGAAAACAAAAAGAATTGGTAACTGCTAAAAGAACAATGTATTAATTAGGGAAAACAATTCTGCAACAAAACCTGCAATAGCCCTTTGAGCACATTGCCAGATAGTGAGAATTGTATCAAATACATTTTGAATGAATGTCAAATACTTTCTCAGTTCTTATAAAACTTTAACTATTTTTACATTTTCCAAAATTTGGCTTTTAATATGAGCCATGTTAAATCAAAATGTTCTTATCTAAAATTTAGCATTATTACTTTCATGATGATATGTACATTTATTTGGTAGCAAAGAACCAAGTGAACTGATGTTCTTTTCTGTCATCCGTTTTCTATAATTTTCATAGTTGCATGTTTAACTTATTGATTTCTTCTTTCTCTAATATATTTATATAAGCATTTAATATATGATTTGCTTTTTCTCTAATTTTTTTTTAGTTACATGTTCAGTTCATTGATTTCCTCTTTCTCTAACTCATTCATGTAAGCATTTAACGGTATAATACATCCCCTGACAGCAACTTTGGCTCTATCCCATAAGTTTGGGAATGTTGTCTCATTATTGTCATTATCTAGGAGAAAACATCATTTCTTTCTATAGATTGCTGTTTGATGCACTCATTCTTTAAGATGAGATTATTTAGTTTCCAATTAGATTTAGGTCTGTCTCTCCACAGCCCACTATTACATTTGATGTTTATTGCATTATGATCTGAGAAGGAATTATTCACTATTTCTGCCTTTCTCCATTTGATTACACAGTTTTAAAGTCCTAGTATATGGTTAATTTTTGTGTAAGTGCCATGTACTGTAGAAAAAAAAAGTCAAAGTCATTTCAATCTTCTCCAAAGGTCATCATGTCTAAGTTTTCTAACATTCTATTTACCTCTTTGACTTCCTTATTGTTTATTTTATGGTTAGATTTATCTAAATCTGAGAGAGGGAGGTTGAGATCTCCCACCAGTAGAGTTTTGCTGTTTATGTCTTCCTGTAACTCACTCAGCTTCTCCTCTAAGAATATGGATACTATACCACTTGGTGCATACACATTTAGTACTGAAATTGCTTCATTGTTTATGGTACCTTTTAAGAGAAAATAATTCTTTCCTGATCTCTTTTAATGAGATCTATTTTAGCTGCTGGTTTGTGTGAGATAAGGATAGCTACCCCTGCATTTTTCACTTTGAAGGAAAATATATTCAGCTTCAACCTTTTACTTTTACTCTGTATGTACCTCTCTGCTTCAAATGAGTTTCTCTTTCTTTGTTTTTGCAAGGCAAATACGGTTAAGTGGCTTGCCCAAGGCCACACAGCTGGGTAATTATTAAGTGTTTGAGACCAGATTTGAACCCAGGTACTCCTGACTCCAGGGCTGGTGCTTTATCTACTGCACCACTTAGCTGCCCCAAAATGAGTTTCTTGTAAGCAGCATATTGCAGTATTCTGGTTTTTAATCCACTCTGCTATTCACTCATGTTTTATGAGAGAGTTCATCCCATTCCCATTCAAAGTTATAATTACTAAGTCCTTATTTCCCTCCATGCTATCTTCAGACTGTTTGTATTTTTCCCCTTTTTTCTCTTTATTCATATTCCCCAGTATTTTGTTTCTGAATATCACCTCCCTCAGTGTGTTTTCCCCCTTATATAAAACCCCTACCCTTCCTTTCCTTTCCCCTTTTTCTTTGCCCCTTCTTCCTTCCCTTTCTTCTGATAGTTCCTCTTTTCACCCACCCTCCTTCTCCCCCTTTTCCCTTTTAATGCTTGAAAGATAAAATAAGTTTCTTAACTCAACTGAGTGTGTGTGTAAGCTAAGTTATTTTTTAGATTTTTGCAAGGCAAATGGGGTTAAGTGGCTTGCCCAAGGCCACACAGCTAGGTAATTTTTAAGTGTCTGAGACCGGATTTGAACCCCAGGTATTCCTGACTCCAAGGCCAGTGCTTTATCCACTATGCCACCTAGCCGCCCCCTGTAAGCTAAGTTTGAGTCAAATCTGATAAGAAAAGATTCAGGTGGTTCTCACCTCCTGTCTTTCCCTCTATTTAAATAGATCCTTAGTACCTCTTTATTTATCCTATTCAATCTCCTCCATCTTCCCATCTCTTTACTGCCCCCCCTTTTAAGGAGATATTATTTTTAAATTATTCCTATCAGAGTTATGGATAAGTCATGAGTGTCCATTACTTCTGGCTAAGTACATTCTCTCTAATAATTTTACAATTCTTGAGAGTTATGAGAATCTTTCAAGTGGGGATAAAGCCAGTTTCATCTTATTAGACAGCTGTTTTTTTCTTTTCCCTTTCCCCCCCTCTTGAATCTCCTGTTTGAAGTCCAAGTTTTCTATTTAGCTCTCATCTTTTCATCAGGAAAAGTTGGAAGTATCCAATTTTGTTAAATGTCCATATTTTCCTCTGTAAGAGAAGGCTCAGTTTTGCCAGATGGTGAATTCTTGTCTGCATTTCAAGCCTCTTGCTCTTTGGAAAACCACATTCCAGGCCCTTCAATCCATTAATGTTTGATACAGCCAGATCCTATGTAATCCTTACTGTGGCTCCTTGGTATCTAAATTGTATTTATCTGGCTGCTTGCAGGATTTTCTTTTATCTGATAGTTTTGGAATTTGAACACAAATTGTTTTCATTTTTGGATCTCTTTCAGGAGAGGATATATGTATTCTTTAAATAACTATTTTTCCCTCTGGTTCCAGGCCAATTTTCCATCACTAAATCCTAAAATATTGAGTACAGGATTTTTTTTATCCTTAGTGTTTTCAGGAAGGCCAATAACTTTTATGTTGTCTCTGCTGGATCTATTCTTGATGTCAGTGCTTTTGCTGAGGAGATATTTTACATTTTCTTCTTTTTTCATTTGTTTGGTTTTGTTTAACAAATTCTTGTTGTCTCATGAAGTCATTTGTTTCCACAGATTCCATTCTTTTTTTTTTAAGAGAAGAATTTTCTTCATTTACCCTTTGAAACCTCCTGCTCCAATTGGTCAATTCTATTTTTCCCTTTTTTCAAAAAAATTATTTAAGGCATTGGTGTTAGATGATTTGTCAAAAGTCACACAGCTAGGAAATTGTTTAGTTTTCTGAGGCCAAATTTGAACTCGGGTCCTCCTGACTGCAGAACCTGTGCTCTATATACTCTGCCACCTAGCTGCCCTGGTCAATTCTATTTTTGAAGGAGTTTTCCCTTTGCCCAATTATGATTTTAAGAGAATTATTTTATTTTTGCATTTGTCCAATTATATTTTCCAATAATTTTTTTTCTTGTTGAAAGGCATTAATTTTCTCTTGAGTTTGAGTTGATTTTTAAACTCTTTCTTGATTTCTTCTAAGAAGTCTTTCTGGGGCAGCTGGGTGGTGCAGTGCATAGAGTACAGGCCTTGGAATCAAGAGGACCTGAGTTCAAATATGTCTTCAGATTCTTAATAATTACCTAGCTGTGTGACCTTGAGAATGTCACTTGACTCCCCCATTGTCTTGAAACCCCTCCCAAAAAAACACCCCCCCAAAAAAACTCAAAAACATAAACTTTCAATTCATTAACACTAGCTTCTTTGAAGTTCCTCATACATGATACTTCATCTCCTGACTCTGAATTTTCACTGATTGTTTACCATGTTTAGAATACAACCCCTCTTCATCTCTACTTTCTGACTTCCAATGTTTCCTTCAGGTGTTTGCTATAAATTCACCTTCTGCTAGTCACCTTCTCCAATCTCTCTTGATGCTCATGCTTTCCCTCTGAAATTTTCTTCAATTTGGAGGTTCAGAGTCAATTTGGGGAAGTGAATCTAGAAACTCACCCAAGGTTTCCCTCAGAAACAAATTTAATCAAGTCTTTAAAATGATTCCCCAACCTCCTGACCCCACAAAAAAACAAACAAACAGAGTTTTCTAGCTTAAGATATTAGGAAGAACATCTAAAAAGGTTTGTCTTGCTAGGAGTGAAGGGAAATGTGACCCAGCACAGGGAGCAGAACCCAAAGCAGGAGCGGGAGCCAGCATGTGGCTTATTGATCGTCAGGGTACAAAAGTGCAAAAAAGTTCGGCTTGTTTTACTAAAGCAGATATGTGACTTAGACGCTTGAATCCTGGCTCAATAAACCAAGGTCAGGGAAAGTAATCCAGGAGGGCTCCAATGGAAGGCCCTCAATCCCACTGTGCAGTAAAAATGATTGGGTGGAACAGCCCCAGCCCAGTGAACAAGTTTCCAACTCAGTCTGGGAATGAGTCCCTCCCCCAAGAAAAAGAGCTTGGGACAGAGGCACCAAGGTACAGGAGCAGAGATCAAAATGACAAAGAAAAGTCAGAGAAAAGCCATGACTATTAAAAGTTACTATGCTTATAATGAACATCACAGCCCCATTTCAGAAGTTGAAAACAGAAAAAGTAGCACAGGAGAAGTCCCAGAAGGGAATGTGAATTAGTTGGAAGAACTCAAAAAAGATTTTTAAAATGTAGTTGAAAAATTAGGAAAAGAAATACAAGAGAAAAAATCAATGTCTTGCAAAAGGAAGTTAAAAAAATTGACTCAAGAATTGGCAAATGGAGAAAGAAATAGGATTGAATAAATGAAAAAAGAAAGAAATTCTTTCAAAAATACAAATGGGCAAATTGAAAAGAAGTCAGTTCCATTAAAAAAATAGAATTGGTCAAATAAAAAAGAAATATAAAAACTAACAAGAAAATAATTACTTGAGAAACAGACTTGGAAAAGTGTAATCTAATGACTCCATAAAACACCAAGAATGAGTTGAGAAAAATCAAAAGATGAAAAAATAGAAAAAAATATAAAATACCTCACTGAAAAAAAAAACAACTGGCCTAGAAAATTGATGTAAGAGACATAATTTAAAAATTATTGTACTGACTGAAAGTCAGAATCAAAAAAAAAGATCCTGGACTTCTTTCTAGAAACCATCAAGGAAAACTTCCCTGATAGCCTAGAACCAGATGGGGAAATAGTCATTGAAAGAATTAGGTCCTGTAAGGGATTCCAAAATGAATATGCTAAGGAATATTGTAGCCAAATTCCAGAATTATCAAGTCAAAGAACAAATACTTAGGCAGCCATAAAGAAATAATTCAGGAGACACAATAGAGATTGCATAGGATGTGGCAGCATCAAGATTAAAGGATTTGAGGGCTTGGTATATTATATTCTGTAAATCAAAAGAGGATGGATTGCAACCAAGAACCAACTAACTAGCAAAATTGACCTTACTCTTTCAGATGAAATGATGGTATTCAATGAAAGAGGGATCTTTCCAACTTTGCTGGTGAAAAGACCAGAGTTAAACAGAAAATTGTTCTTCACATATGAGACTGAAGAGATACACAAAAAATTAAACAGCATAAAAGGTAAAGAATGTTATTCAATAAAATTAAAAAGGTTACATCCCTACAAGGGAAGATAATAATTACAAATGTTGAGAACTCCCTATCTCTATAACAGGGAGTATACTTAGACATAATGTATGAACATAAGCTGATTTTGATGGGATAATATTAAAATATCAAGAATGTATTGAGGGGAAACTAGGTGGCACAGTGGATAGAGCACCAGCTCTGGAGTCAGGAGTACCTGAGTTCAAACTCAGCCTCAGACACTTAATAATTACCTAGCTGTGTGGCCTTGGGCAAGCCACTTTGACCCAATTGCCTTGCAAAATTTTTTAATTAAAGAAAAGAATGTATTGGGAAAGGAGGAAGGGGAAGGCAAAATGTAAATTACATCCCATGAAGGAAAAGCATAAATTATCTATTACAGTAAGGAAAAAGAAGAGGGGGGATGATAATTACTTGAATTCAGTTACATCAGAGTTGACTCAAAGAGGAAATACTAAATACGGTAAGTTAGGGTTAGAAATTGCATACTCCATTGGACCTAGGAGGGTAAAGGGAGGGAGAAAGGAAAAAAGAGGTTCACGAAAGGGAGGGGGAGAAAGGATGGGGAAAAGAAATGAGTGGAAAGAAAATAGAATGGGGTCAAATAGAAGGAAGGGCAGTTTGAGGGAGGTGGCAATCAGAAGCAAAAACATTGGTGAGAAAGGTTTGGATACAAAGAGAAAATAAGATGGAGAACAATACAAATTTAGTAATCATAACAGTAAATGTGAATGGGATGAGCTGTCCCATAAAATAGAAGCATATAGTAGAGTGGATTAAAAAATCAGAATCCTAAAAATATTTCTTTTACAAAAAGCACTTTGAAACAGAAAGAAACAGATGGAGGAAAGATACAACCTGAAAGAGAACATACTTTGCTTCAGGTGAAGTGAAAAAAGTAGGGGTAGGAATCCTTATCTCAGACAAACAAAAAGTATAATTAAATTTCATTAAAAGGGATAAAAAAAGAAGGTACATCTTCCTAAAAGATTCCATAATCAAGAATTAATATCAATAATATATATATATGTATGTATATATACATACATACATATATATATATATATATATATACATCAAGTGGTAGAGAATGCAAATTTTTTTAGAGATACTAAATGAATTACAAGAAAACATAAAGAGCAAAACTATACTAGTGGGAGACCTTAGCCTCCTCTCAGAAGAGGGTAACTATGACTACAAAATGAATAAGAAGAAAGTTGAAGAAATGAATAAAGAATATTAATAAAATAAGAATTTTAGAAAAGTTATATGTGATGGATTTCTTGGACAAATCAAATGAAGATAGAAAGAAATAGACCTTTTGCTTAGTGGTGCATGGCACTCACACAGAAATGAACTATACATTTTGGCATAAAACCCTCACAATCAAATGTAGAAATACAGAAATATTTAATGCATCCTGTTCAGATCATGATATCAAAAAATCATATGTAATAAGGGGTCATGGAAAGATAGCCTAAAAATGAATTAAAATGTAAATAACTTATTTCTATGGAATGAATAGATAAAACAGTAAATCACAGAATAATCAATAATTTCATCCAAAATAAGGACAATATTGAAGCAACATACACAAATCTGTAGTATGCAGACAAAGCAGTTATTAAGAGAGATTTTATATCTCTAAGTGCTTACATGAATAAAATAGAGAAGAAGAGATCAATGAATTGAGCATACAACTAAAAAGGTATAAAATTAATAAATCATAAATTTCCAATTACATATTAAATTAGAATATCTGAATATCAAAGGAGAGTTTTATAAAACTGAAAGAAATAAAAGTGTTGAAAAATAAACAGAATTGAATTGGTTTTATGAAAATAAAACAGTAAAATAAATAAACCTTTGATAAATTTGATTTTTTTAAAAAAAGAAGGAAACCAAATTACCAGTATCAAAAATGAAAAGCGTGATTCATAATTGATGATGAAGAAATTAAAGCAACAATTTGGAGCTATATTGCCCAAAAATATGCCAAAATATTGGCAATATAAGTGAAATGTATGAATATTTGCAAAAATTTTAATTGCTCAGTTTAACAGAAGAGGAAACAAAATATACAAGCCCATTTCAGAAAATGAAATTGAACTAACCATCAATGCAATGTCTTGGAAAAAAAATCTCAAGTCTGATCGATTGATTAGCAAATTCTAACAAATATTTAAAAAACAATTATTTCCAGTTCTATCTATCTATCTATCAATCTATATCTTATATATTATCTAAAATGTAGGTAAAGAAAAACTTCTGTCATATTTATTTTGTGCCATCAACATGGTGTTGATACCTAAATTAGATAGAGTTAAAACAGAGAAAGAAAATTATAGAAAAATTTCCCTAATGAACAATGATGCAAAAATTTTAATTAAAATATTAGCAATAAGATGACAGAAAGTTATCACTAGGATGATACAGTATGATCAGGTAGAATTCATACTAAGAATGCAGGGTTGGATAAATATTGCCAAACTATTGGCATAATTGAACATGTCAATAACAAAACTAAGAGAAATCATGTGAACACCATATAGATGTTGAAACTTTTTTCCAAAATATAACACCCATTTCTTTTTTTTGTCATTTTATTTTATTTTTTTGAGTTTTATATTTTTTCCACAATCTTGCTTCCTTCCCTTCACCCCCCCACAGAAGACAGTTTGCTAGTCTTTACATCATTCCCATAGTATGCATTGATCTAAGTTGAATGTTATGAGAGAGAAATCATATTCTTAATGAAGAAACATTTAGTATGAGATATAACAGAATTATATAATAAGACAACATTTTTTTTTAAATTAGAGGGGATAATCATTTGTCCTTGTTCAAACTCCACAATTCTTTCTCAGGATACAGATGACATTCTCTGTCACAGATACCCCAAAATTGTATAGCATCCATTTCTATTGAAAACCTTAGAGACTACAGAAATAAATTGTTTTCCTTATTAATGCCATGTATAAGCTTTATATGCAATATGGATAAATTTGAAGCATTGCCAGTAAGATCAGGGGTGAAACAAGGAGGCCTGCTATCATCACTTCTCTTCAATTTTTTTATTGTATTAGAAACATTACAAAACAAAATAAAATAAAATAAAAAAAATAGATCCACTTGATCCACTGGAATAGTAAATGACAAACCACTTCTGTATCTTTGTCAGGAAAATGGGATCAATAAGGGATGAACAAAAAGAAATGACTAAAAACAAAACAACTGACTCCTTGAAAATCACCACCATTCACTACCAAACCCAAAAAAGACATTTTTCTTTCAGCTATATAAATTGCAAAATGTGGATAAGAACAATGGCTACATTACAGCGGTTGTTGTAAGGATGGAATGATTTGTCTCTAAAATATTTAACACAGTACCGCCTCATAGTAAGTGCTATATAAAGACTTAGTCCTTTCCTCCACATTTCATATTTCAGTCTTCAATAATAGTTCACAAAAATGGTGATTGGAAACAACCTATAGACTTAGTTGCAGAGATCAAATTGAAAAAGAGAATCCACTCCTCAGACAAATACATAAAGCAATGATAGGATGGTTAAAAGTTTTAGCTTTTATTTTATAGAGCAAATATTTCAAAACACAAGATAGAGGTTCAATTTCGATGAATCACAGCCAATCTTGGAACAACTAGAAGATTCTAATATACCAAGAGGATATCCTAAAATAAAATATTCCAAAATAATATATATATATATATATATATATATATTTAATGTTAAATTAAGAATAAATTGCCTTGAACAACTAAATATAATACCATAGAAAAGAAAATGTATCTTTCATGAAATGGATATATTTCACTCATTCAGGTGGAAAAGATCAAAGTTCAGAAGGACTTTTGAAATACTAATACAAATGAAAAGAAAACCAAAAAGGTAAATTTATTTTAGCAATAACAAGGAAATAGTAACAGTATGATATTTAAAGATTAACATTATTCATCATTATTAACATTAAGGATTAACATGGGTAGAAGAACATTAATTATCATAATTGAGATATAATTGATTACAGAATCATGGAAGAATGTTTTGGGGAAATTAAGCATCAAATAAAAATAACTTATCTCAAATGAAGGAAAATGAACACTATTCATATAGCATTATTCACATAATTCTGTATTCATATAGCATTTGGTATAGAAATATACTAAACTCAAAAAGCAAGCAAATAGGGATAAGTTGTAGTTATGAGCGAGAATGTGTATAGAAGAGGAATAATCTCAAACAAAACAACATTCCTATTCCTGAAATGTAAATTTCAAAAAAGAAGAAAAGAATTGAAAACTATGTATCAATCTGTTAAGGGTTAAATAAATTATGCCATATAATGGTAATACAATATTATGGTTACTGCAATAAATAACATAAGAAAACATTTCAAAGAATCTTGGAAAGTATAAAATGATGCAGAGTAAAGTGTGCAAAATCAGGAGAGCAATTCATATGACAAAAAAATTATGATTTTCAAGGCATTTGGATCATAAACATAATTAACCAGAACTTCAGAGACAATTGGTTAATAGGCATTTATTAAATGCTTTCAATGTGCCACACTTGTACTCAATGCTTGAGATACAAAAGAAGAAAGAGATAGTCCTTTCTCTTTTTAAAAATTATTTATTAATTTTTTTATTTATTTTTTCAACTATATTCAAAGATAGTTTTCAATATTCCTTTTTTAGCAATATTTTGAATTTTCCATTTTTCTTGCTTCCTTTCCTTCCTCTCCCCTTCATGGAAAATAATCTGATCTAGGTTAAACATGCATAAGTATATAAAATATATTACCATATTAGTCAAATTGTAAAAGAAGAATCAGAACAAAAGGGAAAAATATGAATTGAAAAATATAAAACATTACACACAAATTTTAAAAATTGAAAATAGTATACTTTGTCTAATTTCAGGTTCCATAGCTCTTTCTTTGGGTGTGGATGGTATTTTCCCATTACAGTTCTTTAAGAATTGTCTTTGCTCTTTGTACTGTTGAGAAGAACTAATTCTATCATAGATGATCACCACAATGCTGCTGTTAATGTGTAAAATGTTCCAGTTCTACTTAGGTAACTCATCATCAATTGAAATAAGTCTTTCCAGGCTTTTCTGTTATTCATATGCTCCACTTTGTTCAGTCACT
This sequence comes from Macrotis lagotis, assembly GCF_037893015.1. Classification (NCBI taxonomy): domain Eukaryota; kingdom Metazoa; phylum Chordata; class Mammalia; order Peramelemorphia; family Peramelidae; genus Macrotis; species Macrotis lagotis. Next base: position 490,887,550 of record NC_133666.1, read on the forward strand.
CCCCAACTGATGCACATCCCCTCAATTTCCAATTCTTTGCCAATTCAATAAATATAAAAAAATAAATATTTTTATAAATACTTTCTCCCTTTTTATGGTTTATTTGGAATATAGACCTACTAGTGGTTTTACTGGATGAAAGGATATGCTGTTTGATTTTCCTTTGGGCAGAGTTCCAAATTGCTCTTCAGAAAGGCTGAATCACTTTACAATTCCATCAGCAAAACTTTAGCATACCAGTTTTACCAAATACCAGTCCATTTTGATCATTGTCCTTTTTTGTCACATTGGCCACTCCTATAGGTCTGATATGAAGTACCTCAGAAATGTTTTATTTACATTTCTCTAATCAATAGTAATTTAGAATTTTTTTTTAGTTTCATTACTTATTTTAATTCAGTTCATTTTTCAAAATTTTCTTTTACACTCCTAAAAAGTTTAATGAAATGCCAAATTCAAAGCAAAAACAATTCTCATTATTCTTTCAAAAGATTATAAAGTACTTCAGTCCTGGTTTGACAAAATTTCCATTAGATTTTAGAATTCTCCCTATTGCCTGATAGATAGATATCAGAATTCACATTACTGGATGAACAAATTCCTGTGCATTGAGACACCGTCCAGATAGGTTTGGCTGCCCTGAGCAGATGTTCTGCATCGGAGCCCCAGGAGAAATCACATCTTTATTGTGGCTATCTCTCAGTGTCTTTGATGTCATTTCCTGCTGGATTCTCATCTCTAACGCCAATGGGATGTTGTGTTCTTCCCAAAAGGAACTGCACCCACTTGGGGGCCTGTTCTTCTACTGAGGCCCAGTAGATCTATTTCAGGAGATGACTGTGAATATATATTTTTTTTCCAAACTTCTCTTCTAGTGTTCTTATATCCTTATGACCATGAGCAAGTTGCTTCATCGCTTTCAGCATCCTCCCATTTAAAAGGCTCTGATTCCTTTTAAAGGCTAGATTAGCCGATTTTAGATGAGCTGCCTTTTTTTCAGCCTTCTGGTTATTATGATCCTCCATTTCTTGAAGTAGCTGTAATCTTTGTGCTAGTATTTCTTCGTGTTTTTTAGTAAGTTGAACTTCTTTGCTGAAATAGGGCATCCGCATTTCTTTAGCCAGGCCTCCGCGGTGGTGATTGTAAGCTTTCTGTCCCGGGCCGCCTCCAGGCTGCCTCTGCCGGCGCCGGCATCGTACTGGCCCTAGAATATTTTTCATATGGCCATGGATAGTTTTAATTTATTCATCTGAAAACTATTTGTTCATATCTTTGACTTTTCTAGCAATTCAAGAATGACTTATATTCTTATAAATTTAACATAAATTCTATTTAATTTCAGAACTGAGTCCTTTAATGATAATACTTGATTTAAATATTGCTTCCCAGCTTTCTCTGTTCTTTGTTATCTTGATTGCATTGGTTTTATTTGTGCAAGAATTATTTAATTTAAAGTAATAAGAATTGTCCATTTTGTATTTTATAATTTTTGCTATCTCATAAACTCCTCCCCTTTCCATAGAACTGACAGATGAACTATTCCCTTTTCTCCTAATTGGTTTATGATATCACCTTTTATGATTAAATTCTGTAGCCATTTCAACCTTGGTCTATGCCTCATTTCTACCATGTTGCTTTCCAGTTTCCCTAGATCCCAACCATGCTAACCCTGGTTTTGTGCCCTGAACAGTAGCAAGATATAGCAATACTAATGGCTTAGAGACTTCATACAAAAGCCTAGATTGCCTGTGCTTTGGCCCAACAATGACTGTGTATATTCTTTACTCAAGGCCCAAGAATGTCTGGTGACGTCAAGCCAGCTGTTCTTTCATTCTTAAAAATCCTACCCCTTTTCACTTCTTATTAAGAAGGACTTCACTTGCAAGCTGTTTTCCTTTCTTTGAAATAAAACTTCTTTTTGATTCTTGACTCTCCTGTCTATGTCCTGCTTTACTTGTTTCCAGATATCCAGAAGTTGGAGGTCAATTTGGTCCAGTTGAGAATATTATATTAATAAGGGCAGGGCTAGGAATAATACTATATAAAGGCTAACTTGCGCTGGAGCTTAGAAGATGGTGGGTATATACTACAGAGCAACAAAACTGATGTAAAGCTGGAGCAGACCACATGTTATTAGCTTCATGTTACTTTATATATCTTTGCAAAAACCTTTAATTTCTTTTTTTTAGGCTTTTGCAAGGCAAATGGGGTTAAGTGGCTTGCCCAAGGTAATATAGCAAGGTAATTATTAAGTGTCTGAGGTGGGATTTGAACTCAGGTACTCCTGACTCCAGGGCCTTGCTCTATCTACTGTGTCACCTAGCTGCCTTGTAAAAACCTTTAATTTCTCATCAGTGGAATTCTAAAATTTTAGTTTCATTTAATTGATTCTTCTAAACTTATTTAGATAATTCTTAAATGAAAGATGATTATGGCATTCCTTGGATTTTTCTTACCATTAATGTTCATAAAATATTTTGAAATGATAGCTTTTTTTCTGTTATCAACACTATCACCACCCCAAAATAATTATTATTCGCCCATTCTAGAAATCTTTACCCAGATTCCGATATTCCTCACTCCTATTATAACATTTACCAACTTGGCCATCATTTCCTGATGATCAGGTTTCTTGCAGTACACTCCTTCAAGATTCTTCAGGAAACATTAGGAAATAGGAGTGTCTAGGCTCTCTGTCATTTACTCTAGACCTCAATAATATAGGGAAGTAAGTCCCCTGTAACCCAGGACCTTGGCTTGAGGGCTAACTAAATGCAATGGCCTCTTCAGAATCCTGGTACCAAGATTGCCATTATTTTAACTTTTTTTTTCAATGGTTATTAATGACTACATTCAGAAACTAAGGACAAACAAATCAGATTAGAAACATCACAGATCTATTTCTTGGTGCCACAAAAAAAGAAAAGGAATGGGGGAATATCAATCTTTTCTCTGTTCCATTCATGGTGACTGAACAATGTGGAATCTTCATCCTTTGGATGTATCAGGAAAAAAAATGTACAGGAAAGAAATTTTTCCATTCTGACCGTTTTAACAGATTCTGCCTATGTCAGCTATGCAACAAATCCTTACTCAAATAATAGGAAAACCAAACAGAATGCCTCCAAATTACATGATCTAAGCATGGTCCTAGGCCCCTTTACCCTGTGATCTTTTCTTATTAGATTGTGAGTTCCTCTCTGGTTGTAATTTCCCTTTCTTTGTGTCCCTAAAACTTAACATGGTGTCTGACTCATAAAATTTAATAAGTACTTACTGACTTGTTGCTTTTCCTGTCCCTTAATTAATTTCTTTCTGATTCACTGGGGTTTACCCAGCCAATAATATTCCCTGACCTTATAGTAGTCTCTCTTTGGAATTTCTCCACCTATACTTGCCCCTTAATTCTAGAATAGTTGTGCTTGGCAAAACTTTCCTCTCCTTTGGAAAGCATTAGATTATCTAGATTATCTACCTATTCTCTAGTTGGACTTTGAAAGTCTGTGGGTTAAAGCTACAAAACAACTCAAACTATTAATCAAAATACTCTATAAGCAACTCTGGATAAAACAAGAACTCTACAACTGGACATCATTTATAATATTTAACAAGATAAATATGCAAAAATCCCCTACAGGAAGTATTTTATTCTTCAGACACATTATACTGTTCAGATTATCCTTTAACACTTTTCCTGATCAAAAATAATCTTTCTCTTTGATTCACTGCAAGGTTTAGTAATTCCTGTCTCACATGACAAAGTTAATTCTTCTCTCTCTTTTGTCTAAACAGAATCTCAACAATAATCATGTTCCCCCAAGTAACTTCCAGGGAGTGCAGGAAGCATTAAGTTGCCTTAATCCTCCCATATTCACCTCTAAACAATGATAAAATAATGCCTAAGAGAAAATTCTGCAAAAGCAGGGCCAGCAAAAAAAAGACAGGAATAAAGTCTTTAGCCCAAGAAATTTGTGAAAGCTGCAAGAAAGGTCCATCTCACTCTGATTAAAGGGAAACAGGAGAGCACAGGGAAGTATCCTAGCAAGCTAGCCCCAAACCCCACTTCTGCAAATCACCTAAAGATTCTGAATCCCAGGGGGGTGAAGGAGTCAAACACAAGCAATAGAATACTTTTCATTCTTGGCATTTCTAAAGAAACCAGCTGACTCTACCAACAAGAATGATAATGTGCTTTAGTAAAGCCCCAGGCAAACAAGTATCCTTCCATAGGTAGAACTCCCATGTTTCATCACAATTCTGTTGAACAGGCATCCTCCAGTGGCCAGACCACTGTATGATTTAGTGAAGCACCAGAGAAATACAGAATCATCCCATTTGACTTCAACACACACCAGATGCAACCACTAGGATCTCACATCAGCATCAGGTAAATTGCCAGATCCCTATGGCCTCCAGCAGTATAACCCACCCCTACCCCATGCCCTCAGTGCAGCACTAGGCAGGGGTACCCCTCATATAACTGAGGGTAACTTCAGTTCAATAACAGGAAAACAGTCAAGCATTGCAAAAAGAAACCTAAGAAAGTGCCCTTTAACTTAGGAACAGACCTCAACCTTAATACAAAGGAAAAAATACCCCCCAAAAAGATAAGCAACAAAATAAAAATAAAATTACCATAGAAAGTTATGATAGTGACAGGGAAGAATAAACGGCATATTCAGAAGAGGACAACAGTGACAAAACAGCTATGAACAAAACCCCAAAGAAAAGTAGGAAGTGGCCTCAAATTCAGAAATAACTAATTATTTAATCATTTAAGAGAGAAAGAAGGAAAAACTGGGTAAAAAATCAGAGTGATACAAGAGAATTAAGAAAAAAAATAATTGACAAAAGCTACTTAAATGTTAGAATTGGGCAAATGGAAACCAATGACTATATGAGACATCAAGCATTCATCAAACTAGTTCAAAAAAAATGAACAATTGGAAGAAAAACAACTGACATGGAAAACAGATGCAAGAAAGACAATATGAGAATCAATGGACTACCTGTACACTATTATCAAAAGGAGGATCTAGACAACATCTTACTAGAAATTATTAAGGAAAATTGTCCAAATATCCTGGAACCAGAAAGCAAAATAGGAATGGAAAGAATCCACCAATAACCTCAAGAAAAAAATTCCAAAATAAATTCTAATATTTTTTCAGAACTATTAAGTGAAGAAAAATGCTCCAATTGGTCAGAAAGAAACATTCAAATATCAGAAAATCACAATCAGGGTAACATAGGATTTGGCAACTTCATTCAATATTAAGGGATTAGGGGTCATGGGACATGATATTCCAGAAGGTAAAGCAGCCAGGACTGAAATCAAGAGTCCTCCATCTGGCAAAATTAAGCATAATACTTCAAGGGGAAAAAATCATCATTAAAAAAAATAAGATTTCGAGTTTTCATAAGAACATCACAAGCATAAACAGGTTGAAAGGAAAAAGAAAATATAAGGAATTCAATGGAGATGAACTATACACATCGCTGCATGGGAATATGATAGTTGTAATTTTTAAAAATTCTATCCCTAATAATACAGCTAGAATGATTAGAAAGAGGGTATGAATAAAAGGTGAATTTGGAATGACAAAATATTAAGAGATGAGAAAGAGGAGTATAATGAATGCAGAAGGAAGAGAGAGGTAGAAAGGGATACATTATTTTGTATAAGGACAAAGATAGATTACAGCTGAGCAGATGATGGGAGGGTGTGAGATGGGCATCACTAGAATCTTACTCTCAACATTCTTGGCTCAAAGAGGGAAGAATATACACAACAGTTGAATATAGAAACCCCAGAGGTAAGTAGGAGGGGAGAGACTGACAGAGTGGAGTGTGACCTGATAGAAAAGAAGGCAGTTGAGAGGTGACAATAGAAGCAAAGCACTGGTGGTGAGGGGAAGAGAGAAAGGGGAGGGAGGACAAATAAATAGAATAGGATAAAGGAAATACACATGTAATAATCGTAACCCTGAATGTGAATGGGATGAACTTTCTCATAAAATAAAAGCAGATAGTAGAGTTGACCAAAAACTAGAACCCTACAATATGTTGCTTAGAAGAAATATACTTGAAACAGGGAAAAATCCAGAGTAAAGTTCAAGGCCTGAAGCTGAATCTATTATGTTTCAACTGAAGAGAAAGAAATTACATGGGTAGCATTATTTATCTCAGAAAAAGTAAAAGAAAAAATAGACTAATTAAAAACTATTAGAAAGGAAATTACTTGCTAAAAAGTTCCATAGACAATGAAGAAGTAATAATACTAAATCCTGGAAAATCAGAACCAGCAAAACAATGTTTTAGCACAAGAAAATTGAAAGATCTGTCTCAATCAGGCAAAAAAGAATGCAGTACACATCAGGAATGAGGACAAGAATCTTCTCTGTAGCAAGAAATAAACTCCATGTGAGCAAACCAGTCAGAAATCCTTAGCCCCAGTGGTGGAACAGGCAAATGTCAACACTAGGAACCCACCCTCCTCCCCTGCCTCAGCATAACCAAAGGAACAGGCAGACTCCAGCTGCTAGATCAACCCACCTGCTTCATTGAAACCCCAGCCAAATAGGTAGCCTCCATTTATTTCAGCATAACCCAGAACAAATGTGCAGTCACCAGTGGAGAGATAGCCAAGTGCTTCAATATAACCCAAGGATAGAAACGCTCCACCGGCCACAACACATTCCAGACCCTAGGATCCCAGTCTAGCACCAAGTAAGAGGCCAGGCTCCTGGGGTCTCCAGCATCTCTAGTCACCTCCCACCTAATCCTTCAGCACTTACACCAAACCACCAAACCTAATGGACCTCAGGACATCAGTGCAACACCAGGTAAATAGTCAGACCTGCAGGTACCACCAGAAGAAGCACAAGATAGTTCTCTTTCAACCCTGAGAGCAGAGCTCAAACTCAAGAAAGTAAAAGGCCAAAAAATTTGAGCAAAACAACAAAGAATCTGACCACTGAAAAGTATTATGTTGATGACAGACAAGATCAAGACATAAATTCAAAAGAGGAAACAATGTCAAAATACCTAAGAGTAAAAGTCCAAAGAAAAACAGCATTATAGTTTCAAGCTCAGAAAGAATTCATAGAAGAGCTCAAAAAGGAGATTAAAAATTATATGAGAGGTAGAAGAAAACTGGGAAAAGAAAAAAAAGTAATGGAAGATAATTATGAAAAAGAATAAACAGAAAAAGTATTTAAAAAGTAGAAATAACAAAATGGAAAAGGAGATACAAAAATGCACAGAAGGATATAAATCTTTAAAATAGTGGAATTTTCAGAAAATACAAAATTAATTGAGGAAAACAACTCCTTAAATTCATAATAGGACAAATTGGAAACTAATACCTCTATGGGACATCAAGAATCAATCAAACAAATTCAAAAGAATGAAAAAAAAGAAGAAAATTTAAAATACCTCACTGGAGAAAACAACTGACCTAGAAATTGGATCTAGAGAAACAATGTCAGAAACATTGAATTACCTGAAACTCATAATCAAAAGGAGGACTTGAACAAAATATTTCAAGAAAAACTTGATATCTTGACAACAGAAGGCAAAATAACTATTGAAAAATTCACATATTATCTTATGAAAGAGATCCCAAAATAAAAATTCCAATGAATATTATAGCCAAAATATATAACTATGAGGTCTAGAAAAAAATACAAGTGCTCAGCAGGAAACAATTCAACTACCGGGGAGCTACAATCAAAATTACATAGGACTTATTAACTGAAACATTAAAAGATCAGATATCATGAAACATTATATTCTGCAAGTCAAAGAAGCTAAGATAACAATCAAGTATCACACACTCAGCAAAATCAAACATAATACATTAAAGGTGAAAAAAGATCATTCAATGAAATACAAGGAATTCAAGCTTTCATAAGGAAAGACCAGAACTGAGCAACAACAGCAGAAGAAAAATTTGCAATAACCAGAGCAAAAAGAAGCATGAACAGGTAAAAAGGAGAAAGAAATGGAGATGAACTATCTACATACACTGGAAAACAACAATATAATTATTTTAAATATGTGTCACTAATAGCACAGCTGTGTGTATGTGTGTGTGTGTGTGTGTGTGTGTGTGTGTGTGTGTGTGTGTGTGTGTGTAAGAAAGGGTAAAAAGTATAAAGAAATGGAAATGAACTTTACATACCTATATTGGAAAATGACAGTTATAATTATTAAAAAATGTACCACTCATATTATAGCTAAAAAGAGTATATAAAGGCTCAGGGTATAAGTCTAAGGTGAATTTGTGAATATGGCATGAAAATAGCCAGTATTGACAAAGAGGTGTACAGTGGATGCAGAAAGAACGGAGAGTTAGAATAAGGTAAATTATTTCATATGAAGTGGTGTAAAAATAATCTTATGATCGAAGGGAAGATGAGATGGTATGAAACAATCATCAATTGAAGCTTACTCTCTTCAGTATTTTTGCAAGGAAAAAATAGCCTATGCCATCAGATAATTATATAAATCTATCTTTTTGACAGCAAAGAAGGAGAGGAGGGTTTAAGTAAGGAATAAGGAACAAAGAAGAGAGGGTTGATTGGCAGAGGTGGTATGCAGAAACAAAACAGTGAGGAGAGGAAGGGGAAAAGGAGTGGGAGGACAAAGAAAGAAAACAAGATTGAGGGAAATACACAGGTAATTTTAATTATGAATGTGAATGAAATGAACTTTCCCATAAAACAGAAGTGAATAGCAGAGAGAATCAGAAACAAAAATCATGGAATATGTTGTCTACAAAAAACACAAATGAAACAGAGAGATACATACAGAGCAAAGGTAAATGGTGGTAGCAGAATCTATTATGCTTCAACTGAAGTTAAAAAAAAGCACTGGTAGTAATCTTGAACCCAGACAAAAGCAAAAGCAAAAATGAATCTAATTAAAAGAGTGAAGGAAGGAAACTATATATTGCTAAAATGTACCAGAGATGATGATGTAATAACAGTACTAAATATATATGCACCAAGTGATAGATCATCCAAATTCTTTTTGTTCTTTTTCTTTTTTTTCAGGGCAATGGGGTTAAGTGACTTGCCCAAAGTCACACAGCTAGGCAATTATTAAGTGTCTGAGTTCAGATTTGAACTCAGGTCTTCCTGAAACCAGGGCCAGGGCTGTATCCACTGTGCCACCTAGCCAACCCAATCATTCAAATTCTTAAAAGAAGTTGTGAGTTACAGGTTTATGACCTAACTAACAAAAAAAGCATCAAGGAATGTAAAATAGATAAGCTTGATTACATTAATTTTAAATATTTTTGTACAAACAGAAGAATATGGTCAAAGTTAGAAGGAAATCAGAAAACTAGGATATAATCTTTAACACCAATTATCTCTGATAAAGGCCTCATTTCTCAGTTACAGAAACCTGAGTTAAATTTATACAAATACTGTTTGCAGTTTGATAAATGATCAAAGAGTATGAGCAGTCAGTTATCAGAAAAAAATCATACCTGTCTTTAAGAATATGGAAAAAAAAAACTCTAAATAAATTTGATTAGGAAAAAAATGCAATTTAAAATAACAATGAGATACCACCTCATGCTTATCAGATTGGCTAACATGACAGTAATGGAAAATGACAATTTTTTGAATAAAATGGTGGATAATTGAAACACTAATGTATTTTAGTGGAGTTATAAATTGATCCAACCATTCTGGAGAGCAATTGGGAATTATGTTTCAAAAACAACCAAACTGTGCATTCCTTTTACTCCAGCATTATTAGGAATACGTCTGTATCCCAAAGAGATAATCAAAAAAGGGGAAGGGACTCTGCCAAAAGAAACAAAAACAAAAGCAAACGCGAACTTGATCCTTACTTCCCTGCTATTTTCTTATATCTGTTCTGTTCTTTATAGACAATCTTGAAAAGGTCATATACAATAGGTGTAGAAGACTCTACATTATCCTCTTTATTAATTCATTGCAATATGATTTCCAGATCAATTTGTCTAGACCAATGATCTTTTAATTGTCAAATTAAAATTGTCAAATCTAATAGTCTTTTTTCTACCCTCTTCCCCTTGATCTCTCCAAAGTCTTTTACATGGTTATTCTTTCCTTCTTGATGTACCATTATCCTTAGATTTTTAGGATACCATTCTCTTGGTTCTTACCCTATATGTCTAATCTTCTCTTTCTCCTTCTTATCTTTTTTCCTGGATTTTCTTCTGGATAATGATTTTGTGGGTGTTTTAATACCCTTGAACTTCAAGATTTAATTCATTTCCTATGAATTCTGTATGTACTTCTGAAGGAGACTTGGAAGAAATGTTTTTATGCTATAGTTCTTATTCAAATATATTAATAAATATCTTTAATTGGAAGTTAATGTTTTTACTGTGCTTATTTAATGGATAGTTAACTTATTGCAACTCATGAGCATCAGTACTTGGGAACTGTTTAATTCTTTAGGACAGGGGCCAGGAACCTCCAGCTAGAGGGTCTAATTAGCCTGGTATTAATTAGTGGTGACCACAGGTGGGTCTCAAAATTCAATAAATCTAGTAGCTTTTTAGTTGAAAATTGGTTAAATGTTTGACCAAATATAGCCTGCAAATGATGCTATAAATATCCAAATGATCCTTGGTAGAAAAAAAGTTTCCCCACCCCTGCTTTAGTGCAGCCCTGAAGACTAGGCAGAGTAAAGTAATCAACTTTATTTTGGGGATCTAATCCTGCAGGAGTAGGACTTTGAAAATATGCCATAAAGGAGTAGCATACTGAGCTTCCTCCAAACACTGCCTTCAGTGAATTAAATATAACTAAAGAGGTATTTAGGAAATATTAAGGGAAATATTTGGGGGGAGAACTGAGGGTGTTTTTTTTTTGAATCATGAGAAAATAAAGGGAGTATTTTTCAGATCATTAGTAAAAGAATGTTCCCTCAGTGATACTGAGGAATGTTCTTCTTTGTAGAAGCGGGGAGAAAGGACAATCAATATTTTTAATATTTATGTTTTTAATTGGTGATAAGAAATTTGTTGAAGTTGAAGAATTACATAGTCATGTTCCCTGGGCAAACTCTTATGAGCCTGGTAGAGCAGTAAGATTAGTGGCAAATTCAATATTGGTCTCCTTAAGAAAGGCAGTCCTCAGGAATTCTGATTCTGAATACTGAATATGCATCTACTCTATGATTTTAGAAATAATGAATACTCTGTATCTCATGCCAGAGGAAAAACCTAATTCATGCCTTTGTCTCTGGAATGGGAAACAGTGGGCCAAGGATTTCCCTTGCAAGAGCTTTAACCTTACCTGAGAGAATTATAGGGAAAGTATCCACAGGGAGATTAAGTTCCAAGAGGAGCACAGCAAGCCAGATGACACCTTCTTTTTTATTTTTGTATTCTATTTTATTTTCCTGTTGTATTTTTAGGCAATGGATTAAGTGACTTTCCCAAGATCACACAGCTAGTAAGTATCAAGTGCATGAAGCTGTATTTGAATTCAAGTCCTTCTGACTTCAGGCCCAGTGATCTATCCACTGAGCCACCAACCTGTCCCCTGATGATACTTCAATGAGAAGGAAGGACACTCTAGAAAAGCTATGCCTACTGAAACTTCTTGGCATCAAAAAAGAGTAAAATAAATTTTTAAAAGACTAAATTGATTGTAGAAATGCTAGCTGTTGCAATAATAGAAGAAAAAGTAATTGAAGGAATCAGAAATGGCAATGAGGAAGCAAAGGTTTCACTCTTTGCAGATGATACGATGGTAAACTTAGAGAACCTGAGAAAATAATCTAAAAAATTCCTTGGAACAATTAACAAGTAACAGGATATAAAATAAATCCTCATAAATCATCATCATTTCTATATATAACAAAAAGCCCAAGAACAAGAGATAGAAAGAGAAATTCCATTTATAGCAACTATAAATGACATGAAATATTTGGAATCAACTTCCCAAGAAAAATCTAGAAACTGTATGAACACAATTATAAAGCATTTCTCACTCAAATAAAGTTTGATCTAAATAATTGGAAAAATGTTAATTGCTCATGGTTAGGTCAAGCTAATATAATAAAACCGACAGTTCTAACCAAATTAAATTACTTATTCAGTGCCATACCAATCAAACTACCAAATAACTACTTTGCCAAGCTGGGGGGAAAAAAGTAGTAACAAAATTCATCTAGAACAACAGAAGATCAAACAAGGGAACTGATGAAAAAATGTAAAGGATGATGGCCTAGCTCTACCAGATATAAAACTACACTATAATGCAACAGTCGTCAAAACAGCCTGATACTGGTTAAAAAGCAGAATAATGGATCAGTAGATCAGGAAAGGTTTAAAGAAATTGCAGTAAATGACTACAGCAATCTACTATTTGACAAACCAAAAGATGTCAAATTCTGGGATAAGTACTCACTCTGTGACAAAAATTTTTGAGAAAACTTAAAAATAACATGGCAAAAATGTGGCACAGACACACATCTCATACCAAAACAAGGTCAAAATATGTAGAGGATTCAGACATTAAGGGTGACACTATAGATAAATTAATAGCCAAGAAATACTCATCTATCAGATCTATGGAAAGCAGATAAATTTATGATCAAACAAGAATCAGAGTACATTATAAACTGCAAAATAAATAATTTTGACTATATTAAATTAAAAACTTTCTGCACTAATAAAAACAATGTTGTCAAAATTAGAAGGAAAGCTGGGGAACTATCTTTACAACTAGGAGTTCTGATAAAGGTCTCATTTCTAAAATATGTAGAGGATGGCATCAAATTTATAAGGTGGAAAGTCATTCTCCAATTAAGAAATAGTCAAAGAATAGAAGAGTTAAAGAAATGAAAGCAAAAATAATCTTATGAAAAAATACTCCAAATCATTGTTTCTTAGAGAAATGCAAATTAAAACAACTGTGAGGTATTGCCTCACACCTGTCAGATTGGCCAAGGTGAGAAAAAGGGAAAATGTTCAAGCCTGGAGAGATTGTGGGAGGACTGGGACATTGATGCATTGCTGGTGGAGTTGTGAACAGATCCAACAGTTTTGGAGAACTCTATGGAACTAAGCCCAAAGAATAATAAAACTGTTCCAGCCCTTTGACCAGCAATTCCAATTCTAGGTCTATATCTAGAAGAAATTATAAAAAATAGGAGAAGTCCTACATGATCCACAATTTTCATAGTAGCTCTTTTTTGTAGTAGCAAAGACTTGTAAATTGAGGGGATGCCCATCAAATGGGGAATGGTTAAGCAAGTTATGGTAGATGAATAACATGTAATATTATTGTTCTATAAGAAACCATAAATGGTCAGTTCTAGAGAAGCATAGAATGACTAACAGGATCTGATGCAGAGCAAAGGGAGCAGAACCAACACAACCATCTACACATTAACAACAACACTGTGAGGTATACCAGCTTGATGGAAATAGCTTCTCTCAGCAGTTCAGAGAGATAGGATAACTGTATTAAAACATCTATGGACAATGTTATCTTTACCCAGAGGAAGAAAAACAAAACTAAACACACACAAAAAATCAACCCTTCAGAATCTGATGAATACTTTATAAAAATTATCTCTTTTATATCTCTTTCCCTTAATCCTCATAGCAAAAATGATTAATATCTAAACATGTTTATCCAAAATAGGTATGTATAATGCTCACCTGACTTTTTTGCCATTGAGGAGATTGGGGTGGGAAGGAAGGGTGGAAGGAAATGTTGTAACTTAAAAATATACATGTGCATATGGATGAAAATAAATAATTAATTTATAAAGGCTATATTGATTGGAATCTTAGGGGGCATTTCTTCACTTTAAGATGTCTAGCTATTCCTCTTCTCCTTCCTCTTCTCCATTTAGCTCCAATTTATTTTCCTTCTGTCACCTTAATCTTTCAAGATAGCATTCTAGTACCAAAGGAAATTGGTGCCAACCTTTCTATTGGTGGTGGCACAGTGGATAGAGCACCAGCCCTGGAGCCAGGAGGACCTGAGTTCAAATGTGACCTGAGACATTTAATAATTGCCTACCTGCCTTGAGCAAATCATTTAACACCATTTTCTTGCAACCCCCCCCCCCCAAATAAATAAAAAATAAATCAACAAACAAATAAGACTACTATGTCCTAGTCACTGTGCTAGGAGTTGAAGATGCATTTACAAAAAGAAAACTGTATTCGCTCGTAAAAACATCTGTACATATTCAGAACATACATTTAAAGGTTTTGATTGAAAAGCATTAGCAGTGGGATTTATTTGAAAAAGGTTCACATGGAAGGTTGCAATCAAACTGAACTTGAAAGGAACCTAAGAACTGACAAAGATAGAACTAAGTAGAGCATACATTCCAAACATCAGGTGCAGCCTGGGCAAAGGCACATAGATAGAAGATGCAATGTTGACTGTGAGAAGCAGAAGAAACAAAAAACTTTGGATGGATTGACAACTGTGTAAAAAGAACAATGTCGAATAAAACTGCAGAGGCAAAGTGGGGATAAACTTTTAAAAACTTTAAATGATGCAAAGAGGAATTGGTATTTGTTAACAGAAGAGAATTAATTTGATATATGAAGGTACTAAGTAATCTTCCCCAGTATTCAACTCGGGGGTAGTAAGAATCAATGTTAGTAATAGAGAAATAAGAAATATCCCCAAAGCCACTCTGGAACTATTGTCTTACTGCAGGTTGTGGCATAAGGATTACATCTGTTATTATAGTTAGCATTAATAAATGTCAGTTTCTTTGCCTCCTTTCTTTAAAAGAGAGGACAACAAACATTATGTTCCTATTCCCAGAAGGACAAGTATCTAGAGGCCACCTGGACTCCAATCTGATGCATCACATAAAAGTTACTTAATATAATTAAAAAATAATTCTTATAATATTTAAGAACAGATGTTAACCTTTTCAGTTTAAAATTTAAGAATCAAATGCGCATCTTGTATTTCACCAAATTTCATATAAGTTTTGGAAAAGAACAATTCAAAATATTAAGTTACTATTGCCTCTTTTTCAAAAGCCAAATTTTCTTCCTGGAGCCATTTCACCTCCCCCTTTACTTGGAAGGGGAGAGAATTTAGGTTAGAAGGTATGGAAATTAAATTTGATAGTAACAAGTGATGAAGAACTTGGAAAAATGAGCACAATATTATGAATTTTAAAGAAAGAAGTAATCACAACAGTCATTTTCTACTCTTAGCAATGAGCAAATACCTACAAGTCCTACTCTTGCATAGTATGTTTCTTTTATGAAAGGTCAAATGGTAGACTTACCTCTATTTTTGTGCTTCTAGTTATCAACGAATTAATCAACAAATATTTATTAATGCTTACAATATGCCCTCCCAGTGCCCATGTTTTATTGATGAAAATAGTATGTGCATATGGGAATGTAACTCCTTATTCTCAAGGAGAACTGAAGGAAATTTTAGTTTTTCCTAGCTAGAAGAATGACTGAAGCATAATAGGAAGTACAGGTCTACAAGACTGGGAAACCTAGAAACTTCAGAGACCTTGGAGAAGAGACACTTGGCAGAAATGTATTAATTCTAAGCTAATTGAAACTGAAGATTTCTCTGCCCTGAAGGGAATGGAATTATTAAGTGGTTGAAGTTTTACTTAAGAAGTGATTTGCTTGGAAAACAAATTTGTAGTTTCCCTTACTTGTCCTACTACTGGACACATTTTCATTTTTAAATATTCCAAATTATTTCTTTCCCTCCCATGAAGAATGTAGGGTTTTGTGGGTCTCCACAGGTTGGAGAATGCCCAAGAAATACATTACACAGGAGAATGGCCCCAGTCAATCTCAAAACTAGAAGAGATCTTCTAGTCTCATTCCAAAAATGATGATGGACCCAAGATTAGGAGAAACCAGTCCCCAATCTGTCAAGGTTGACCTAGAGTTTTGGACCTAAAGCAACTGAGTTTGAGCAATTGGGGACTTGGATATTATCCCACCCATCCCCTGAGATGATTAAGATTCATCAACATAATATGTGTTGAATGATGGGGGGAAGGAATCATATTAAAACATGTCATAGGATAGGAGCACCTCTTGAACTGTTATTCTAATGGTGAGAGCCCATGAGAATTCAGAAGGGAGTCGAAAGAGTTTTTAAATCTATATAATAATGAACATTACTCTACCTCGGGGTGCCTCACACTTAGGGGAGTACCCATATCTTGCAAGATCCAAAAATAAAAAGTTCAATTCTTCTCTCACTCCATCAGTTTTATTTCTTTTATGGATAACACTCCCCTCCCCAATTCCCATAATTGAAAAGACACGTTTTTTTGATATAGGTTATACACACAGTTCCAAATTAATCATCACATAAAAGAAACAGACTAAAATTTTAAAAAGGAAAAATAAGAAAAATGTATGATTTTATCTTTATTCAGACTCTCATTAGTTCATTCTCCGGGTTGAATATCATTTTTCATCAAAAGATCTTTAGAGTTTTCTTGGATCATGGTATTGCACAATTGGCCATCATAGCAATATTGATGTTAAAGAGAACAATGCTCTGTTTCTATTCATTTCCTGCTGCATCAGTTCATGTCTTTCCATGTTTTTCTGAGAGCATATAGCTCTCATTTCTTGTAGCACTATAGTATTCCATCATATTAATACATAATAAATTGTTTAGTCACCCCCCAATTGATGATCATCAACATAGATTTTATGACCAGTCAAGAGCAACTATAAATAATTGTACATAATTCCTAATTGCTTTACATAATGGTTGAATCAGTTCACAACTCCACCAACAATGCATTATAGTGTCTTAATTTGGAGCATATTGGGAAGATTTCAAATTCCAACCTGTTACATTCACTCAATAGAGAGAGACAGAGAGAGAGAGAGAGAGAGAGAGAGAGAGAGAGACAGAGACAGAGACACTGACAGAGAGACAGAGACAGAGTCAGAGAGACACACAGAGATAACAAAGATGCATTGTTACATTTTTCTAATTCAATACAATTCAGCCCCCAAAATATTTATTGAACACCTCATGTGTGTGATTGCATATACATAGGTATAGTCATATACTCATATACATGCATATATACATTATTGTATAAATGCATAATGTATAAAATCTGAAGAGAACTTACAGAGTATTATTTTGAGCATATATAAATATTTATTATGAAGATTGTTAATCTAATTTTGTATGTCTCTAAACATTAATTTTTTATGATTACCCCCAAAATCATATTTTCACCAAATATCCATTATACTTTAAGAAACAAAAATGACCAAAATTAGAACTTTAACTCTTTTTTGTAGGGAATAAGAAATTATACTGTATTATTTATATGCTCGAATATTCTCTTGAATCACATCATGTGAGGTGGTGATACCACTTCTCACTCTCACTGACCATTCATATTTCTAGAGTGTTGCTCTAGGGATAGCCATGTGGAGTATGCAGTTTGATTTTTCTCATATCTTGTCAACCTCCCCCACTTTTCTTCTAACCATGTACAGATGAAAATTTCATTAGTCAATGTCAATTAGCAGTTTGAAGGATTTATTAAAGTGATATAGTGAGAACAATTCATCCAGAATATTCCCTCCCTTCCCTAATATCTGTGACACACTCTCACCAAATATATTTAAAGCCCAGATTCAGAGATCACATGCCAAAGAGTTAACTCACAGTGTCTAAAAACTCCCTTCTCCCTTTTTGTACTGGTCAAGAAATTTCTTTCTTGTGGAAAAAAATTCTTTCATTATGGAGCCAAGGGTCTTTTTTTCATCAACTTCAGCTAATTCTTATGTTTCAATGTTAATACTGCCATCAGAACCTGCTGTTCTAGGGGATGATGATAAGACACCAATAGCTGGATTTAACTTATAATGTTTATATATTGCTTTAAGTTTTGCAAAATGCTTCATATAATTCATTTTATTTGATGCTCATGAAAATCCCCAAATGTAAGCACTACTGTAATATCTATTTTACAGCTGAACTAATTGGAACTAAGATTAAGTGACTCTTCAGTGTAACTGTCAAAATTTGAATTTAGGTTTTACTGCCTTCAAGTCTTTCTCTTTATCAAAGGTACCACTTAGCTTTACTTTGAATGTTTGCAAGATTCAATTCTAGACACACTGGTTATGGGGATGAGGAGAAAATCTAGATGGAGGTCTAATTGAAAAGTCTTTGTTGACCATCTTAGATCTTTCTTAGGTATTTTGCTAGAATTCTCCATCGTGGTTCATGTTTACTCTAGTTTCTTAGGCAGACATGTATATATTTTATGTTAGACTACTAGAGCTTGTGAGATTAGCTACCTGATGACCAAGAGAAAATATATTTTAGAATGAATTTGAATAATCCAAAATGCAGAGAAAGTGCTACCTAGCTTTCAAAAGAGATTTATGAAGGAAATTCACAGATTTCTTCAATAGTTTTAGCATGGACATGGTCAACTCCAAACCAAATGGAAACATTGGAATAATATATAAAAATCCATGATAAATTTTGAAAATTTTATCTAAAACTTTATTGACTAAGTTATAAAGAAAATGAAAGTAAATTGTTTTAATTACATATATACATATATAAATTTTCATTGAGAATAGTAGTTGATTTTTGCACCTGGTGTGCCAAAGATGTGATTTTTTTTAAAAACAATGGGCAAAAGACATTTTTCTCAAATTGGAAACACAAATTATCATCAAAGTAGTTTCAAAGAAATTTAATATCCTATTAATAGTTAATTCTTTGAATGAATGAATGAAAACTTATTTGATATCTTTAGTGTTGAGCATAGAAATGGAAATAATAAGGGAGTCCCCA
This sequence comes from Macrotis lagotis, assembly GCF_037893015.1. Taxonomy (NCBI): domain Eukaryota; kingdom Metazoa; phylum Chordata; class Mammalia; order Peramelemorphia; family Peramelidae; genus Macrotis; species Macrotis lagotis. The sequence goes on from NC_133666.1 coordinate 490,906,386, forward strand.
CCCTGAAGAAGCCCACACTTTTAGGAAGACAATATTAATAGCAATTGAATATTAAAGTGAAGAAATTCTAAGGGTTCAGTGAGGGACAAATGGTAAGATCCAGGTGTTCAAGGAGTATATTAGCAGTTATATGACAATAGTCAGCTCTTGAAGGGTTCTATCATTCTTGTTCTTCTTATTCAGACCTCTTTTTTAAACTCTACATTTTCATTCCTAATAAGATTGTATTTGTTTTTAATTCATATATTTTGAAAATTTGAAATTTAAAGAACACTAATTAAAAATGTAACTAGACAATAGGATTAACATATTTTGTGGAAAATATTTCCTTATTGAACTACTGTTCTAAAATTTACTTCCAAAGTCTTAGGAAGAATTATTAACACCACCTTCACTTCCTTACTTCCCACTCACTTCCCATCTTCTTGCAATCTGGCTTCCAAGCCCACTATTTGACTTTTAAAGGTTACCAATAATATTAATTGCCAACTCCAATGGCCTTTTTCCAATTCTCCCCTTTCACTTCTCTAGTATATGTGATATTGAGAATCATGTCTTTCTACTAAGTATCTGATCCTTATCTGATCCTTTCTTTACTTCCCTGGCATTATTTTCTTCTGGATCCCTTTGTATTCCCCTGACTGACCTTGGTCCTGGATGTTTGCACTGGATTATAATCCGTTAGTCTCTTTTAAAAATCCTAATCATTTCTAATTTGATACTATTCCATATTTAAAATTGACAGTGACTAAGAATATTTTTTAATATTTGTCTGACCTCTAAGGCCACTTCTAAGTTGAAATCGATGACTTTCTAACTTATTGATAAAGTATTTCATACTACTCTTATGGAAAAGATGGATAATTAGGGGTTAGATTGTACTTAAATTACATGGATATAGAACTGATTTAATGGTTAAATTCAAATTCTGAGCATTATAAATTGTTTGATTCTAGCTTTGTTTCCACTGAACTGCCTCAGAGATCTAATGCTTGTCTCATTCACTTTTCCCTTTCCTAAAGTGCAGTCTTATAGCACAGTAGATAGAACATTGGTCTAGGAGTCTGGAGAACAGGAGTTCTAATCCAGTCTCAAACACTTAACCTCAGGTAAATCACTTAACCTTTATTGCCTCACATCCATGACCATCTCCAATCATGCTGATCTATATCTGGCCACTGGACCGAGATGGTTCTAGAGGAGAAAGTATGGAGATTTAACGTAGTATCCCTTGACTCAAATCAAATTCTTATATTTCCCATGATACCACCTCCCTTTTGCCATGGTCTTCTTCAATAACAAAGGACAAACACCAACATTACTTTTGATAAAGAAAGGTCAATATTTTATCTCATGTCCTAGAAGCAGGAATTAACTGTGAATCCTTGACAGGGAGGGGCAAGATGCATTATTACCATCTCATTGACCTCTCTTATGGCTTGGACAATGGAATGGCAAGGGGTCTAGTGGTTGCTAATTTAAGGTACCTGGGCAATGCAAAGGGAACAGATTAATTATAGAACATATTTCTCTTAACATTTCACCTACTTCAATATCAGTTATGCTAAAGACCTTCAAGAAGGATGGAAATCCTTCCCCCTGTCAAGACATAGATGAGATTTCTTGAAGGACTTTGGGAAAAAAGCAGACAAACTTTTATGTCTTAATTTGCTTAAAGGAAAGGTTCATCTTTTACAATTGTTAATTACTTCTTATTAAGAGAAGACATTCTTAGGAGCCATGTAAAAGGTGACTTTCTAACTAATTTTGGTATTAAATGTCACATAAAATAAATAAGGCCAAATAAAATAAATTATATACCCATACACATGTATACTTGAATTGTGTGTTTATATGTATTTATACATAAACACACATGTACACAACACATAAAGTCACAGTACACAAATATATTCACATATGCATCTATAAGCACATACATTTGCAATATAACAATTCATTCATGCAATATGTGTCTAAGACACCCAACACATATGCATAAAGTGCACATAAATGTCCACAAATATTTGTATGTGGATGTATATGAGTGTCTACAGTGGTATATATACATGCATGCAAATGCACATGTATCAATATATCTATATCATTTATATCTCTATATTTGTATCTCTAGATATCAATACATGTGACAAGCAAAATTCACTATTCATGCATATTAACTATTTTTTCTTCTCCTAGGTATTTTCACATCTCTAATTCTTTATTAGGGTGGGAGGGGAATGGGGGATGGATGCAGCACTTCTCATTCCTTTTTTTTTTTTTTTTTTTTTTTTTAGTTTTTGCAATGCAATGGGGTTTAGTGGCTTGCCCAAAGTCACACAGCTAGGTAATTATTAAGTGTCTGAGGCCAGATTTGAACTCAGGTACTCCTGACTCCAGGGCCAGTGCTCTATCCACTGCACCACCTAGCCACCACATCATTTCTCATTCTTAATTCTCCGTTTATTCGCCTGTTTTCTCGTCTTATTGATTATTCTTCATCTACGTCATGTCTACTGTGAATATTTTTTCAGGTTCAGTCCTAGATCTTCTTCTTCTTTTTCCTTATATAATTTTCCTGTTCCTACTATCTCTGCCTATGAGGTTAGAGGAAAGGAAACCAAAAGATATGAAATTCAGGGTAAATTTCTACTCCTGGTAAAGATATCAGTTACAAAAATGAGGACTCTCTGCTATAAACAAGAGGTTTATGCTTCAAACACTTGCTTTCTGGTGTCTTTGAGGTAGACCTTTACAACAAACATTTATTTTAAAAAAAATATTATGTGCTAGGGGCAGCTAGGTGGTGTAGTGGATAAAGCACCGGCCTTGGAGTCAGGAGTACCTGGGTCAAATCTGGTCACAGACACTTAATAATTACCTAGCTGTGTGGCCTTGGGCAAGCCACTTCACCCCATTTGCCATGCAAAAATCTAAAAAATATATTATGTGCTTTATTTACTGTGCAAAATACTTAGGCAGGAATAGCTTCTATGAGATGAGGTCACCTGACATCTAAGAGGTCCAGTTCCAGAATTTCCATGGAATCTCAGGTGATAATCCTGGTATCAGCCAGATCTAATGAGCTAACATTTATGTAAGATAAGCAGACCCATTCAGAACATCCTAGTGAGCAGGAAGAATTCACTTAGACAAGAAAAATGATACTGAGTAAAGGGACTGAGTTCACCTAGGATAGACAATGGTACCATGGATTTGACTATGTAGGTGAAAATATACTGGGGCCAAATGAGAGTCAGAATAGTTTCCTATTTCGCCTGAACTATAATCAAGGGGAATTATTTACCACTCAATCTGATATGGGGTAGCCCATTCTTCTAAAGTAGAAATGGCTCTCAATCATAGGGGGTACAGTTGGTTGAAGAAGGAGAGCAAAAATTTTCAATAGACTTGTGTGCCAATATGCTAATTTGGCAATCCTAACGTGATAGGGCAAAAGAATTCTCATAGCAATGGGTGGGTTGTGATCAATGTGCAGGAAACCTAGAAATATATGGGCCGAAGATTATTGTAACTATCTTACTTCATATTTTCATGATTTCTCTTGGGTTCTATTGTCTTGATGAACATGATTTTCAGATGTTTAGTATCCCACATAAAGTCCACCTTTGAATTGTAATAACATATTGAACTCTGTGAACTTGATGACCTGTAGGTATTTCAAATTAAATTTAAATAGAACTTATTATTTTACCCATAAAATGAATCCATTCTTCTATTACTCTTAAAGACATCACATGGTAAAGGAAATTTGAAACCTTGGTATTACCATTTATTACTTACTCTCACTTTACTTATTCAATAAATTGCCAAGGGTACTCAACTTCAATATATCTTAAATGCCTTTATCCTCCTTTCTATTTGAGTCTTGATTGCCTCTCATATGGACATTAGTTGTCTTCTAATTGGTCTCCTTTCCTCCTTTTCTCAACACAAATTCATCTTCCATATGCCTGAAAAAGTTATGTTTTTCTCTTTTTTCTTTCTTTCTTTCATTCTTTTGTTCTTTCTTTTTTATTTTTTTAATCCATATAAGCACATGAATATTTTTGTTACAAAATTTCCTTCTACCCTCCCTTCCCACCTCCTGTCCTTAACAGCAGTCATATTAGCATCGTATAAACATACTTTTGGTAAACAGATAAATAGATTAGTCATTTTTTATATGAGGAATTAGAATTTAAGGATAGTGATATATAAGAGCTAGTTTTTATAAAGTGTTTATCAGATTCTGAAGGATTGTTTTTTCTGTTTTGCTTTATTTTTCTTCCTCTGGATGGGGATAACATTGTCCATGGCAGGTCTAATACAGTTGACCTAGCTCTCTTAATTGCTGAGAGGAGGGGCTTCCATTAAGGTTGATCATCTCATAATGTTGTTATTGCATATGTTGTTCTCTTGGTTCAAAAAAAGTGATTTTTACTGAAGAATAATCCTCAGAATAGTAACATATCCATTATCCAACTGTCACAGTTATCAGGCCTAAAAAAGCAAGCAGGGGATACAGAGAATTGAAATGGACAAAAACAATATTAACAGTAAGCATCAACTTTTCACCTGATTTGTAAAAAATAAATCTTCATACTTTCAAAAGCCTTCTTTTTCTTATTAGATGATAAAAGGAGGAAAGAAACTATAATTGCAGGTCTCTCTGTCCCTACTAATTTTCATCTTTTTTATGGCCATCATACTGAAACAGATATTTGGGAATAGTTCATTTTCTTGAATTTTATAAAAACTGCAAATTGATAAGAAACTGAAATTTAGGCAGTTATTTAAACAGACAATAAAATAGAAAGTAAATTTTCTCAAATTAGCACAGATTGCAAATTCCATTTGGATCATCTGTTGAAGAAATACTACCTTTATAATATATTATAAATATATATATATATATATATTATATAATATAAGATGCAAAAGCTCACATATTTCTAAGAATAAAAGTAACAACTATATAATCAAGACATACCAACCCAAACACTGGGTGCTTTTAAACTTTATTAGAGAGGCCTTAGTGAAGATTTTCAATAAAGAAATAATTTTTCCTCAAAATCATTTGGTAACTGTCTTTTGTTTTACTTTAAGAAGATTGGTGGCAGATTTGGTTTATTCCCAATTATTGCAATTTATATCAATTTAAGGAAATAAAAAACTGCCCTGTTATAATCTAGTATGTGGTAATCTTGAGGCAGTTATTATTAAAATAAATACTTAATGAATATTTTTATAAATAAAGTGGTGATTTAATTTATCTCCTCTTGATCATCATATAATGTACTTTTTGAGGTTTAATTTTGGAATTATGCAGTTTCATTTTGTTTAATAAGTTTTCATAACATACACATTATTTTTGTGATCCAGAAATTTGAAATGTTTATTTGAAATATGAACTATAAGATTTTATCATTAAAGATATTGATTTTTTTAAAAAAATGGTCCTGAGTATGTCATTCCCTTACTCAATAAACTCCAGTGACTCTCTACAAGATTCCATTAAAAATCTTTTGTTTAGCATTCAAAGTTCTTCATAGCTTTCATTCCTCCCCTTTTACAACATAATACACTCTAATGTAATACACCTCTAATGGGTATACCCCCTCACAATTCTTCTCAATACCTAGGCATAAAATGCTCTTCATTATCAGCTGTCTCTAAGAATCCTTCAAAACATACTCAGAACAAGTATCACCTTTTCTAGAGCTAATTTTTGATTATCAGTTACTGATAGAGTCTTAAGGTTGTCTATCTGTTCTGAATGTATCTCTACTATTTCCAGCTTTATTCTTGCCATTAGACAATAAGTACCACCAAGAAAGAGAATGTTGTTTTTCCTTCCATCCTTGGTGCTTAGCAAAGTCCTAGGTATGCCAACGACTAAAGAATTGAAATCTTGGTAGTTGACAGCAAATTTGATATTCAACCACAAAGTGAGATGGCAATCAAAAAAGTTAATGCATTCCTGAACTGTGGTAAGAGAGAGAGAGAGAGAATAGCAAGTAGACCACCTTTTTTGCTTGCATTCTACCCTGAAGAAACTATTGTAAAGTAATGTGTAAAATAATGGTCACTATGAGTTAAGAAGAGCATTCCCCTTTGGGACCAAATACTTTAAAGACAAAATTCATATTATTCATGAGTTCTTTTCCTCAGGCTAAGTATTCCTAGTTCTTTCAATATATAAATATTACACCATATGAGAACATGAATTTATATTTTCTATATCATAAGGAATAAAAGGAAGAAATTAGGAATGCTTAACTTCAAGAAGCAGAGACCCAGAAACAATAGAAAGATAGATACCAAAGTATTTCATACAATTTTTTTATAAAAGAAGAATTTAGCTTAACCTATTTGGTTCCAAAGAGCAGAGCATAAATCAATGATTAAATAATTCTTGGGAAAAGTTTCAATTTTACAGCAGGAAAAAAACCCAGCAATTAGATTTATCCAGTAGGAGGTAGTGGTTTCTTTCATTTTAAAATTTATTTACCACAGATTAGATGATGTCTATTTGAGCATATAGTAGTGAAGATTAAGCTTCAGGTAAAAGTTGTATTATTCTATAAATTTCACCCATTTTCATTTTTCTGTTGACATGTAAACTTCAGGCAGAGTAAAGTTGGTATGAGACTACCATGCACCCAAAGCTTTCCCCTACCAATGATAAATGAAGCTTCTAAACTGATATTCAAACTACAGATCCCAGCAAGTAAAAGAGAATATCTGAAGAAGTTTTTAATGGTAGATATTTTGGAGTCTTTTCAATGAAGGCCAGTCTTTTTTTTTGGGGGGGGGGGGGATAAACCCTAGGAGGTGGGAGAGCCAGAAAGCCAATGAGAGATTATAGCTACAGTGCAGTTCAGGTCCCAACAGCCTGTCAACAGCAGAGGTCCTAGGAGCTAGAAAGTAAGCCAGCAGGGAGGATTCCAAACTCTGAATGCTGGGAAGACTGGCATAAAAGAAAGGACTTGGATAGGAAAAACCATTTTTAAGTTAGAACCTGTAAAGAGGAGAAATAAACCTCGCAAAGGCAAGGCCTGGACAGCATAGGCAACATCTTGGCCAATTACAAGCCAGAGTTCAGACCCTAGCCCCCAGTAGAAAAACAAAAAGCTTGAATCTATACTCTCTATACTCCAGAAACAGAGCTAAAACAATAGACGAGCAAAAAAACTAAAAGAGTACTCACTATAGAAAACTATATTGCAGATAAAGATGATAACAATACCATTTTGGAAGAAGAAACCAGGGGAAGTCACAAAACAATCTATGAATTGGACTCAAATCCAAACTCCCATAGAAGAGTTTAATTTAAAAAAATAAAAATCAAAGAAGAGAGGAAGAAATATGTAAGTAAAAAAAAAAAAAAAAAAAAGAAATGAGTCATGATCATAGAAGTCAACAACTTTATAAAGGAAACACAAAAAGTAATTAAAGAAAGTAGAACCTTAAAAATTAGAATTCAGCAAGTAGAAACCAAGAAGCTCTGAGACTACTAAATTCCAGCAAATAAAATAAAATAAAAAGTTTGAAAAAAATGAATAAAATATAAAATTCCCTTTAGGAATAATGAACAACCTGGAAAATAGATTCAGGAAAGATTATCTATGAATCACTGTATTCTCAGAAATTCTAGATAAAAAAAAGAACCTGGAAAACATTATGCAGGAAATTATCAGGGCAAGCTGTCCAAATAGACTAGAATAAGATGATGATATAAGCACTGAAAATATACACAGACCCCTCCAGAAAGAGACTCCAGGATAAAGATTCCAAGGGCTATTGTAGTTAAATTCCAGAACTGTCAAATAAAGGAGGAAATACTGCAAACAGCAAGAAGAAAATAATTTAAATCAAAGGAAACACAATCAGACTCTCACAGGACCCATCAACATCAACTTTTAAGGACTGTAGAATGTTTGGAATATAATTTATCTGAGGGCAAAGGACCTGGGATTACAATCAAGAATTTACTATGCTGCAAAATTCAACATATATTGTCAGGGGAAAAGATGGATGTTTAATGAAATATAGGACTTCCTGAATTTTCTAAAAAAGAGTAGATCTGAACAGAGAAACCACTTGCCAAATATGCAACTCAAGAGATACATGAAAAGGAAAATAAAAAGGGGAACAAAACAAAACAAATTTTAGTCAGGACCATCAAATTGTTTACAAGCCTAAAAGGAAGATAAAACACTTCTAACTCTTTAGAATTTTACTTAAGGATAATTGAAGGGCTGAATATAATTGTAAAGATTGGACTTAGAGGATATGGGTATAATTGGGTCTTGTCTCTTCATTGAAAAGGTCCAAGCTGAAATCACTATGTTTGAGACAAAAGCCCTGATGAAAAGAAGGGATGTCAACTCTAAATTTTAGTGTCATTATCTTTTGATTTTACTTCTTCTGTGCTGACAAAGTTTAGTTCATTCTCTGATGAGGGCATCATAAGGATGTCCCTGAGTCAGCGTCTTTCTTAATTCCCAATCAATTGCAACTTTTTCAAATGAGACCTTCCAGTTATTAAAGGCTTTAAAGTTCATTATATTTAATTAAATCAAGGTTTGATTTAACTGTTTCTTCATTTAAAAAGGAGTTAATTACCATGGGTGAGGAGGTGGTGAGAACTGTGGGAGAAAATAGGCTTGGGGAAGGGTACACCTAGTTCAAGAAATAATTTGGCTTTGAATATTTTGGCTCTTGAGGAATGTGTCTATTTAGAGGGTACTTCAAAAGGGGACAAGGAAAAAAGTGATTATAATTTGATGTAATTCAGGACTCTTGAAAATTATCTCTTCACGAGTGTCTTGGTGGTGTAGTGGATAAAGCACCGGCCCTGGAGTCAGGAGTACCTAGGTTCACTTAATAATTACCTAGCTGTGTGGCCTTGGGCAAGCCACTTAACCCCGTTTGCCATGCAAACACCTAAAAAAAATTATCTTTTCAAAAGAGATGGAATAGAGGAAGGTTCTTAATGACATTGAGGAAATACAGCTAATCAGCCAATCAGTCGATCAATCTGTGATTATACTTTTATAATAATTTGTGGGGGTGGAGCCAAGATGGTGGCGTGAAGGCAGCATTTCCTGGGAACTCCTGCCCCCCAAAACTTCAAAAGCTGTCAAATTATGACTAGCCAAAATTTAGAGGGGCAGAACTCACAGAAAGACTGAGTGATACATTTTCCGAATCCAAGGTAAATTAAAAGTTCCATGGGAGGGGAGGCTAGGTGGTATAGTAGATAAAGCACTGGTCCTGGAGTCAGGAGTACCTGAGTTTAAATCTGGCCTCAGACACTTAATAATTACCTAGCTGTATGGCCTTGGGCAAGCCACTTAACCCCATTGCCTTGCAAAAATCTAAAAAAATAAAAAATAAAAAAATAAAAAAAAGTGTTCCGTGGGAAAGCTGTGTCTCACCAGGTCCGGGAGATGGAACAAGCTCAGGTCACAGCCCAGCCCAGGAGCAGCTTGAAGGAACATGGAGAGAATTCTGCTAAAATAGAATGAGTGTGGAGTGAGGGAGCACTGGCCACAGAGCCTGCAGTGAGAATCAGGTGAAACCAGTCTACACCTCCAGAACACAGCCCACAGATAGTAAGGGGGTCAGGGGAGACTGCAAAATTTCTCTGCTCTCCCTGGGGTCAGGACTCTACTGTTTGCCCACATTCAGATTCAGGTTGCTGTTTGGACTTCCATACTACGATAGCCAAGGGCTCCTCATTATAGTTCCAGGGCTAAGTGGAATATGGTGGTCATCTACATATCAAAGCACAGGAAAAAGAGCATAAGACCTTGGAGGAATAAAGCCCCCAGTGGAGTGTCCCCCCCCCAAAAAAAATAAAACCCCAAAGCCTTGGAAGAGCTAGAAATTAGTCTTAGACTGAGGAAATAAGTAAACAACAGAAAAAGAAGAATCTGCCCGCAGAGAATTACTTTAGTCCCATGGAAGATCAAAACACATATTCAGATGACAATAAAACCAATGCTTCCATATCCAAAACATCCAAGAGAAATATAAAATGGACTCAGACTATGGATGAACTCAAAAAAGACTCTAAAAAGCAATTAAGGGTGGTGGAGAAAAAAATGGGAGGGGAAATGAGACCGATGCAGAAAAAGCCATGAAAACCAAATCAACAGCTTGGTGAAAGAAAAAAAAAATTCTGAGGAAAATATGTTAAAAACCAGTTTAGGCCTAATGGAAAAAGCAAAACAAAGGGCACATGAGGAGAAGAATGCCTTAAAGAGAAGAATTGGCCAGCTGTAAAAGTAGATAAAAAAGCTCTCTGAAGAAAATAACTCCTTCAAATGCAGAATGGAACCAAAGGAAACTGATGATTTTTGCAAGAAATCAGGAAGAAATAAAACTCTTCCAAAAGAAGTCAAGAATTAGAAGAAAATGTGAAATATCAAATTGGGAAAAACAACCAACCTTGAAAAAAGATCCAGAAGAAATAATTTAAAAATTATTGGGCTCCCTGAAAGTCACGACCAGGAAAAGAGCTTAGACTTCATTTTTCAAGAAATAATACAGCAAATTTGCTCTGTGATCCTAGAAGCAGAGGGTCAAATAGAAATTAAGGAAATTCATTGGTCACCTCCTGAAAGAGATCCCTAAAGAAAAACTTCCAGGAATACTATAGCCAAATTCCAAAACTCATAAATCAAAGTGAAAATTCTAAAAGCTGCCAGAAACAAACTATTCAACTACTGAGGCTCTATCATCAAGATTACAAAGGATCTGGTAGAACATTAAGGACTCGTAGGGATTGTTCTGATATTCCAGAAAGTAAAAGATCTTGGTTTACAATCAAGAATCAACTGCCCAGCAAAGCTGAACATCTTCTTTTAGAGTAAAAGATGGACTTTCAGTGAAGCAGGGAACTTTCAAACTTCCCTATTGAAATAACCGGAGCTGAACAGAAAGTTTGATCTCCAAGTACAGGTCTCTGGTGAACTATAGAGGGGGTGGATGAGTACTAACTATGAGGAACTTGATGATACTGAACTGTTTGTATTCCTGCATGGAAAGAAGATATTTATAACTCATATGAACTTTCTCATTTATAAGAACTGCTACAAGGAGCATATGGAGACAGGACACAGGAAGGAGAGGAATATAATGGTATAATACAGTAAAAAGATAGAGTCAATGAGTGATAAAGGAAAGTACTGGGAGGAAGGGAAAGGAGATAAAGAAGAAGCTAAGAAATTTCACATATGAATCAAAAAAAAGGTTTTTCAGTGGAGTAGAATGGGGGAAGGCATGGGGGAACGAATGAGCTTTCATTCTCATTAGAAATAGCTCAGAGAAGAAATAACATAGAAACTTAATAGGGAATAGAAATCTCTCTTACCCTAGAGAAAAACGAGAAGAAAGGGATGGGATAAGGGTGACTAGATGGGGAAGGAAGGGGGAATAGGTGATAGAAGAGAGGGAAGATTGAGGGAGAGGGTATTCAGATATAACACAATTTTGTACAGGAGCAGGATAAAAACAGAGAGAGAATAGAATAAAGGCGATTGGAGAGGAATAGAGTGGCGGGAAATACAGCTAGCAATAGCAACTTTGGGAAAAGTATTGAAGTAATTTCTCTGGTAGACTTATGATAAAGAAAGCTACTCACCCAAGACACAAAGAGCCATTGGAATCTGAACAGAAACAGAAGTACATTTTTTTCTCTCTCATTATCCTTGAGGTTTCTCATCTTCTTGGGGGAAAGGAAGTTTATATTTATTCTTATAACAAAATTATTGTAATAATATAAAATAAATCTAGATCCTTAAAAAAATTGAGCTTCTCAAGCAATCAGTTAATCAAGCTGTGATTGATGGTAGCTTATAAACAGTGCACGAGTGATAAATAACACAAGGTGAAGAGGCACAAAAATTAATAATTTTAGAGCAAAAGAAGAGAGAGTGTGAATATAGAATAATTTTTTTTTCAATTGATTTGGACCTGAGAGGGAATATGATACATTACCACTTGGGTAAAAAATACTATCCTATTCTAAAGGGAAGGGAGGGAGAGGCAGGGGAAGGGAGAGAGAGAAGAGAAGAATAAATTAATAAAAGAAAAAGCAACTATATAAGTGAAAATAAACTTTATAAGAGAAAATAAATTTTAAAATAAAAGTTAAACATAAAAGTGAGTAAAACTTTGGTGAGAAGGAAAGGAAAGAAAAAAAGAGAAAGAGAAAGAGAAAAATTTAAACAGGAAAGATATAGCATGGAAAGAAATACAGAATTAATAATCTTAACTCTTAATGTGATTGGTCTGAAAATGGAGGTGGATTAAAAACCAGAATCATACAATATTTTGTTTATAAGAAACAGATTTGGAGCAGAGAGATGTACATAAAGGTAAAAGAATGGAGCAAAATATATTATGTTTCAGTGAAGTAAAAAAAAAAAATCAAAGGTAGCCATTCTGATCTCAGATGAAGCAAAAACAAAATTCAAACTCATTAAAAGAGATAAGGAAAGAAACTACATATTCTTTTTTTAAAATTTATTTATTTTCATCCATATGCATATGCATATTTTCAAGTTACAAAATTTCTCTCCATTCTCCCTTCTCACCCCCCCTCCCCTCAGCAGGAAAAACTCGGGTTAGCATGTTACATACATATTTTGATAAACATGTTAACTAGTTAGTAATTTTCAGTGTGAGAAATTAGAATTAAAGGAAAGGGATATATAGATAATTTTTATGAAGTGTTTATAAGATTTGGAAGGTTGTTTTTTTCTGTGTGTTTTATTTTATTTTGTTTTTCATACTCTGACTAGGGATAATATGGTCTATAGCCAGTCAAATATAATTTTTCTAGGTCTCTGTACTGCCAAGAGGAACTGCTTCCATCTAGATTGTTCATCTCATAATATTGTTGGTTTATTTATTTATTCATTTGTTCATTTGTTTATTTACTCATTTATCTATCTATCCATTCATTCATTCATTCATTTATCTATTTATTTGTTTGTTTGTTTGTTTATTTATTTATTAATTTTCATCCATTTGTACATGCATATTTCCAAGTTGCAAAATTTCCCTCCATCGTTCCTTCCCACTCCCCTACCCTCAGAAGGGAACAGTCAGGTTAGCATTTTACATACATATTTTTTTCATTGTTTGTTTTTATTTTTTTAGATTTTTTTCAAGGCAGTGGGGTTAAGTGGCTTGCCCAAGGCCACACAGCTAGGTAATTAAGTGTCTGAGACTGGATTTGAACTCAGGTACTCCTGACTCCAGGACCAGTGTTCTATTTACTGTGCCACCTAGCTGCCCCCTTACATACATATTTTGATGAACATGTTTACAAATTAGTAATTTTTGGTATGAGGAATTGGGATTAAGGAAAAGAGATACATGAGATAATTTTTATAAAGTGTTCATCATATTTGATCGGGATGTTTTTTTCTACATATTTTGTTTGGTTTTGTTTTTTCTTCCTCTGCTTGGGGATAAAATAGACCATTACCAGTCTAATACAATTGTCCTAGCTCTCCAGACTGTTGAGAGGAATTGCTTCCATCAAAGTCTTCATTTCAAAATATTGTTGATGTGTACATTGTTTCCTTGGTTCTACTTCCTTCACTCAAGCATCAGATCCTGTAAATCATTCAATGCTTCTCTAGAACCCAGCCTTTATATTTTCTTATTGAACAATAATATTCCATAGTATTCATATACTATAACTCATTTAGCCATTCCCCAACTGATGGACATCCCCCTCAATTTCCAATTATTTGCAGGTAGAAAAAGCTGCTTTGAGTATGTTGGAAACTAAACAACTTTTCCCATTTTTTACAATTTCTTCTGGATATAGTCTAGAATTAGATTTGCTGGGTCCATGGGTATGAACAGTTTTATTGCTCTTTGGGCTTAGTTACATATTGTTCTCCAGAAAGGTTGGATCCATTCATAACTCCACAAGCAATGCATCAATATCCCAATCCTCCCACACTCTCGCCAACATTGCTCACCTATCATTTTTCTCATCTGGGCTTATCTAATAGGTGTGAAATGATACCACATTGTTTCAATTTGCATTTTTCTAATAGATAGTGATTTGGAACATTTTTTCATATGATTATATATAGCTTTAATTTCTTCATTTGAAAACTGTCTGTTCATGTGCTTTGACCATTTATCAATTGGGGAATGACTTGTGACCTTATAAATTTGATGCAATTCTCTATATATTTTAGAAATCTGACCTTTATCAGAACCCTTGGTTGGGAAGAATTTCTCCCAGCTTCTGTGTTCATTCTAATTTTGTCAGCATTGATTTTATTAGTGCAAAACCTTTTTGGTTTAATATTGTCAAAAATCATTCATTTTATATTTTATAATATGCTCTAATTGTTTGGTCATGAATTTATCACTTTTCCATAGATCAGATAGATAACTTTTTGGTTTATTAATTTATCTATGGTATTGTTCTTTATGTCTAAATCCTGTAGTGATTTTGACCTTGATTTTGGTATAGGGTGTGAGAGGTGGATCTATGCCTAGTTTTTGCCATATTATTTTCCAATTTTACCCAACAAGTTTTGTCAAATAGTGCGCTATTATTCCAGAGACTGTCTTTGAGTTTGTCAAATAGTAGATTGCTATAATAAATTCCTGCAGTTTCTTTTGAAACTATACTAATCCACTTATCCATTTCTTAATGGATAAGTGTTTCTTAATGTTTCTTAATGTTTCTTAATCAGTACAATGCAGTTTTGATGACTGCTGCTTTTAGTATAGTTTTAGATATGGTAGAGCTAGGCTACCTTCCTTTACTTTTTTTCATCAGTTCCCCTTACAATTCTTGCCTTTTTATTGCTCCAGATGATTTCTGTTACTATTTTTTTTCTAGCTCAGTAAAGTAGTTATTTGATAATTTGTTTGATATGACACTGAATTAGTAATTTAATTTGGATAGAATTTTCATTTTTGTTATATTATCTCGACCTAACCAATGGCATTTGACATTTTTCCAGGTTTTTAGATCTGACTTTATTTGTGTTCGTAGCACATTATAATTGTCTTTATATTGTTTCTGGGTTTTTCTTGGGAGGTATATTCTCAAGTAATTAATGTTGCCTTCAGGTATTTTAAATGGATTTCATTCACCTACTTAACTTCCTTCTTGGTTATTTTGTTTTTAGATTTAGCTAGTTCTGAGAGAGGGAAATTTAGTTCTCCCATTATTAAAGTTTTGCCATTTCTCTTTGTAACTCACTTAGCTTTTCTTCTAGGAATCTGGATGCTATACCAGTGGGTGCATGCATGTTTAATAATGATATAGCTTCATTACCAATGGTACCTTTTAGAAAGATGTAGTTTCTTTCCTTACCCCTTTTAATAAGATTGATTTTGCTTTTACTTCTTCTGAGATTAATATCCCTACCCCAGATTTTTTTTTTTCACTTCTGCTGAGGCATAATATATTTTGGTCCAACCTTTTACCTTTACCCCTTGTGTATCTCTCTGCTTCAAATATGTTTCTTATAAACAATATGCTGTAGTATTCTGTTTTTTAATCCATACTGTTATCTGCTTCCTTTTATGGAACAGTTTCATCACATTCACATTTACACTTAAGATTGCTTATTTTGTATTTCCCTCCCTGCCATCTTTCTCCATTTATACTTATTTCTTTCCTTTTTTCTTATTCCTCCTTACCAAAATTTTACTACCTTTCTGCTTTGACTGTTCTTTTAGTATATTTAACTTTCAGTTTATTTTCACTGATACCTTCTTTTTTCAGTTCCTTCTTCCCTTATCTTTCCCATTCCCAGTGCCCCCCTGCCTGTAAATTAAGTTAGATTTTTAAACCCATGTGGGAATGTGTCTGATTCCATTACTGGGCTCAAGCTATTGAATAGAATTTTACTCAACATTCATATTCTTGATTCCTTCTGTCTAAAATTATAAATCTTTGTCTCTCTTCCTTGGTGTTCTAATAATCAGGTATCATGAATCACAGTTTGATTATTTGATTGCTTGATAGTCTCTCATTGTTATCAAGATATCATCACAGATTGTTTACTTGATTGCTTGATAAGAAGCATTGTCTCAAATAGCCCAAATTATAATTATAATCTTTTATTTACCTTATTCCCCTTTCAAGTGCACATAATTCTCCTCACAAGCCAAAGTATCATTCAAAGCCATATCATTTCTTGAACTATTTGTGGCACTCCCCCAAAGCCTATATTCTTTCACATTTTACCCACCCCCACTGCTTGTACTCAACCCTTTGTTAAGTGAAGCATCAGACAGTGACCAAATTACCTCTAAGAATCTTGAAGATTGCTAAGTGCTGGAAGGTTCTGGAGATTTCACTGGTAACTTTAAAAATGATTGTACATGGGGCACCTAGGTGGTGCAGTGGATAGAGCACCGGCCCTGGAATCAGGAGTACCTGTGTACAAATCTTACCTCAAACATTTAATAATTAGCTAGCTGTGTGGTCCTGGGCAAGTCACTTAATCCCATTGCCTTACAAAAACCTAAAAAAAAATGCTTGTACATAATAGAGACTGTCTCAGTTCCTTGTAGTTTATGATACTTTAAGATCTCTAAGAACTGGTCGGCTCTGGCAGTTTCATCTTAGAAGCTTGCAAATGATTGTAAGTAACAGAGACATTGTCTGAGGTCCTCACAGTTTATGATGCCCTCATTAGACAAGGTACTTAATCACTTTGTGATTAAAGTGAGTCAAAGTATTATAAGACACTTAAAGTTAACATCCCTACATTTTTATCCAGGGCTTTTTGTATCAAACATAGTGATGTCATCTGGGACCTCTTCAATTGAGAGACAAGACCCAATTATGCCCACATCTATGAAGGTCACTCTCTTCAATTATATTCTATCCTCTAATTTTCCTTAGAGTAGTAAAGTTCTAAAGAATTAGAATTGCTATATCTTCCCTTTTAGGGAACAACATTTGTTTAAAACAATTTTGTTTTTTCAGTCCTCCTTTTCATTTACCTTTTTTTATGTAACTCTTCAGGTGTGTATTTGGCAATTGAATTCTCTGTTCAGTTCTGATCTCTGAGTCAGGAAATTCTGGAAGTCCTGTATTTCATTCAACATACAACTTTTTCTCTCACATGAAATGCTAAATTTTGCAGGATAGTGGGTTGAAATCTCAGGTCCTTAGCTCTCCCAAATGTTATTCCAGTTCTTCCAATCCTTCTGTGTTGAGGCTAATAAGTCCCTTATTATTCTGATTGTGTTCCCTTTGTATTTGAATTGTTTTCCTTTTGCTGATGACAATATTCTCTCCTTTATTTGAGGGTTCTAGTAATTTGGTTATTACAAACATTGGAGTTTTTCTCCTGCGGTCTTTTTCTGAAGGAGTCCTGTAGATTATTTCAATTGTTATATTGTTATCTTATTCTAGTAGATTGATGCAGTTTTCCCTTATAATTTCCTGCATGATATTTTCTAGGTTCTTTTGTTGGTCCAACCTTTCTAGCAGTTCCATGGTTCATAGATTGTCTCCTCTGGATCTGTTTTCCAGGTCATTCGATTTCCCCAGAAGATACTTTATATTTTCTTCAATGTTTTCAGCCTTTTTATTTTGTTTTATGGAATCTTGTAGCCTTCTAAATTCATTAGTTTCCTAACTGTTCAATTCTAACTTTTAGGATTTTATTTTCTTCAATTAGCTTCTGTGTTTTCTTTTCCAGCTGGTTATTTTTATCTTTAATTGAATTTTTTTCCTCTGGTCAACTTGTCACAATTTTCCTGCATGACTTCCATTTATCTTTTCCATTTTTCTTCTTCTCTTCTTTGGTTTGTGAATTCCTTTTTTAAGGTCTTTGATGAGCTTTTGTATTTGACTCCAATTGATAGACTATTTTGATACTTCTGTGAGTGATTTTTCACTGTTTTCTTCTTCAGACATGGCATTGTTATCGTCTTTATATGTGAAGTTGTTTTCTACAGTGACCACTATTTTAAGTTATTTGTTCATTTTTGCTGTTGTAGTTCTGCTCCTGGGATATATGGAGTATAGAGCCAGGCTTTTATTTTTCTGGGACTGGGGTTTGATCCTTGGCTTGTTGTTGGCCAAGATGTTGCCCATGCAGTGCAGGCCTTGCCTTGGCAGATTTTTGTTTCCTACTTTATGCCCAGGTTCTGACTTAACAGAGGATTACTCCTGACCCAGTTGTCTTTTACTCCAGTTCTCTCTGGGTTCAGACTTTGTTTGGGACTGGAGTGCTCTCTACTAGCTTGCTATCTAGCTGTGGGGACCTCTGTTATTATTATGCTGTTGGAATCTGAATTATGCTATGGCTAAAAGCCTCCTGCTGGCTTTTCTAGCTCTCCCACCTCCTGGACTTTATTTCCCCTTTCCCCGCAAAGAGACATACCATCACTGAAGATCCTCCAATATGTCTACAGTTTAAAACCTCTTTGAATCTTCTCTTTTTCTTGGTGGGATCTGCAGAATGAATGTCAGAGTAGAGAATTCATTTATCTTTGGTAGGAAAAGGCTCCAGGAGCAGGTTAGATTTGTACCACCATCTTGTCTCTGCCCCAGAAGTTGAAACTACATCTTCCAAAAAGGCAAGGTAATGAAGCTCTATCATTATTAAACATTTATGCACCTAGTGCTATAGCATCCAAATTTCTAGAGGAAAAGTTGAGTGAATTACAAGGGGACATAGACAAAAAAAAATTTATAATGAGAGACCTCAACTTTCCTCTCAGAACTAGAAAATTCTAACCCACAAAATAATCAGGAAGATAGTTAACAAGGTAAATGAAATCTTAGAAAACTTAGATATGGTAAACTTGTGGAGAAAACTTAATATGGATAGAAAAGAATATATCTTTTTCTCTGCAGTATGGCATCTATTCCAAAATTGACCACATACTGGGCATAAAAACCTCTTAATCAAATAAAGAAAGACAGAAATAATAAATGCATTTTCTTATACCATGATGCAACGAAAATTAAATGTAATTAAGGGTCACAGAAAGAGAACCTAAAAAGTAATTAGAAACTAAATGTCAATTTTAGATAACGAGTGGATAAAATAATAAATCATAGAAATAATCAATAATGCCACAGTTGATATTGCTAATTGTATTACATTGCATTCTATTCCTTCCCAATCCCATTTATTCTATTCTCTCTCTCCCTTTTCCCCTGTCTCTCCTGAGAAATGCATTGTATCTGATTTCCCTCTCCCATTATCTTCTCTCTCTCTTCTATCACCAGACCCTCACTTCTCTCCCCCATCCCCTTTCTCCAATTGGTTTCCTCTCCTTTGTACTCTAGGGTAAGTTAGGTTTCTTTACCCTATTAAGTGTGTTTGTTATTTCCACTCTGAACCATTTATGATGAGAATGAAGACTCCTGCATTCCCCCTCAACTTTCCCCCTTCCACTCCATTGTATAAACTTTTGCTTGACTCTTTTATGTGAAGTATCTTATCCCATTCTAACACCCCTTTCCCTTTCACCCAATACATTCTTTTTTCACTCATTGACTCCATCTTTATAATAGATCATACCATTATATTCAGCGCCTTGTGCCTTGCTATAAATGCTCCTTCTAACTGTTTTAATAAATGAGAAAATTCACATGAGTTATCAGTATCTTCTTCCTTGCAGGACTAGGTGCAGTACAAGATCATTAAATCCCTCATAATTAGCCCTTCATGTCCACCTTAGCTATGCTTCACCTGAGTCCTGTACTTGAAGATAAAACCTTTTGTCCAGCTGGTAGTTTCAGCAGGAAATTTTCAGAGTCCCCTATTTCATTGAATATTCATCTTTTCCTCTGAAAAAGAATATTCACTTTTGTTAGGTAATTGATTTTCAGTTGTAATTCAAACTCCTTTGCCTTCTGCAATATCATATTCCAAGTACTTACAAGCCCTTAATGTAGAAGCTACTACATCCTCTGTAAACCTGACTTTAACACCATGGTAAATGAATTGTTTCTGGCTGCTTATAGCATTTTCTCTTTGATTTGGGAGTTCTGGAATTTGACTATAATATTACTGGGAGGTGTTTTGGGGGGGATCTCTTTCAGGAGGTGATAGGTGAATTGCCTCAATTTCTATTTTACCATCTGCCTCTAGGATATCAGGGTAATTCTACTGGATTATTTCTTGAAAATTGAAATCTAAGCTCTTTTCCTGGTAATGATTTTCAGTCAACCCAAAAATGTTTTTAATTATTTCTCCTGAATCTGTTTTCCAGGTCAGTTGTTGTTCCAATGAGCTATTTTACATTTTCTTCTTTTGATTCTGATTTATGGTTTTTTGATTTCTTACAAAATCATCTGCTTTCCTTAGCTCCATTCTACATTTGAAGATGTTATTTTTTTCTTTCTTATGTCATTTTGCATCTTATCAATTCTATTTTTACGACATTCTTCTCCTCACTGACCTTTGAGACTGCTTTTTCTATTTAATCTAAACTGGTTTGTAACATGTTATTTTATTAGGTATTTTTTTTGATTCCCCTTCACCAAGCTGCTAACTTGGTTTTCTTGATTCTCCTACATCATTCTCTTTCTCTTTCCAATTTTTCCTCTACCTCCTTTTCTTGCTTTTCAAAGTCTTTTTTTGAACTCTTCCATAGACTGAAAGCAAATCCTGTAGGGTTGGGTTTTTTTTCCCTTGTGTTTTGTTTTGATTTTCTTCCTTTGGATGGGTATAACATTGTACATAGCTGGTCTAATACAGTTGTCTTAGCTCTCTGAACTGCTGGGAATAGCTGCTTCCATCAGGGTTGATCTCACAATATTGTTGTTAATGTGTACGTTGGTCACTTGGTTCTATTCCCTTTGCTCATCATCAGATTCTGTAACTCATTCCATACTTCTCTGAAATCTGACCATTTATGGTTTCTTATAGAACAATAATATTCCATAGTATTCATGCACATAACTTGGTTAGTCATTCCCCAATTGATGGTCATCCCCTTAATTTCCAATTCCTTGTCACTTTTGTGAGTTTTTGGATCACCCCCTCAGACACCTTCATTCCTCCCAGGTCTTATGAGAGACTTGGACTGCTCTCCTGCCTATGCTATGGTCTGTGGATGACCACAAACACTCTCTTCTGCCCTGGAGTTGTGTGGAGGATCCATGCTCCTCTATGGTAGTGTTGGAACCCAGTCTGGACTCTGGATCTGAGTATGGACAAAGAAGAAGAGTCCAATCCCCAGGAGAATAGGGAGACCTTTGTGATCTCTCTCAACCCCCTTACCATCTATGGGCTGCAAACTCTGCTGGTGTTTCTCCTAGTTTCCAGGTCCAGGCTTTCTTGAGCTCAGTACTCACTCTGGTACAGCAGAGTTCTCCCCCCACCCCAAACCCTCCAAATCATCCCTGGTGATCCTTGGTTTAAAAGGTCTGGAAACCATTCTAGCTGCCTTAGACTTAGGAGACCCTGGGAACCCAGGGGCTCTTCCTCCCAGGTTGGAGATGATTTACTCCAATGCAGTGGGATTGGGACTCAGGTTGCAAAGTGTCACTCTCCAACCCCAGTCCTAGACCTACCAAGCTGTCTTAGGCTGAAAAATTGTTTAACTCAGTTTTTCTCTGGGTTTTGCCACTCCAGAATTTTGTTAGAGTCATATTTTTTTCATTTGGAGTTTTCCTACCTCCATGTTGCCATCTTGTCTCCACCCCCAATCCTTGTCTTTTTATCAAGTAAGTTTGATAGTCCTCTATTTTGTTAAAAATTCTTCTTTTCTCTTGAAATAATATGCTGAATTTTACAGGGTAGTTGATTCTTGGCTATAATGGAAGCTCCTTTGTTCTCTGGAAATTCACATTCCAGGCACTCTGATCCTTTAATATTGAAGCTGATAAGTCCTCTGAAATGCTGTGGCTAATTGGTGTTTAAATTACTTCTTTGTCAGCTTGCAGCATTTTCTCCTAAATTAGTTGAGTATTCTGAAATTGCCTACAATATTCCTTGGAGTTTTGATTTTGGGTTCTATTTCTGGGGGTTGGTCAATGAAATCTTTCAAAGAGTGATTTATCTTCTTGTTGTATGATATTAGGGAAATTTTCTATGATAATTTTCTGCATGATTTCTGCATGATTGTTTTCTCTCCTGGATGTATACTCCAGGTCAGTTGTTTTTCCTCAGAAGTATTTTTCATTTTCTTTGACTTTTTTAGCATTTTGGTCTTGTTTGATGGAATCTTGGAATTGCATTACAATGATTAGTTTCCATTAGTCTAATTCTAATTTTTAGGATTTAACTTTTGTGTTTCCTTCATTTGGTTGATTTTTCTTTTAGAGTAGTTGATTTATTTTTCCATTTGGCTAATTTTGCTTTTAAAAGTATTCTATTCTTCATATCAATTTGTCTTAATTCTCCTCATGATTGTTATTTCTTTTCTCCATGTTTCTTCTTCTTCTCTTCTTTTTTTCCTTTTAAATCCTTTTTGAGTTCTTCCAAGAGGTCTACTTGAATTTGAGATCAGTTCAAAAATCCTCTTGAGGATTAACATATAAACATTTTGTCATTCTTTTCCTCAGCTGAGATACTTTTGTTATTCCTATCTGAATCCTAACTTTGCTATTATTTTTTATTTATTTATTTATTTATTTAAGTCAATGGGGTTAAGTGATTTGCTCAAGGTCACACAGCTAGGCTATTAGTAAGTGTCAAAGGTCAAATTTTAACTCAGGTCCTCCTGACTCCAGAACTGGTTCTCTATCCACTGTGCTGCCTAGCTGCCCCTGGAATGGTAACTTTTTAAAATTTGTGCTTTATTATTTTTATTTTTGATCATATTGATTGTTGAGATCTCTTACTGGTCAATGAGGGCATAAACAATTGGGGACTTTTTACATTGATTGAGTCCAGGGATCTGATCCCTGGGTTAGGGTAGTCAAACAAATCCTGCCTGTTGCATCAATGAAGGTTCAAATTTTGTCTTCTGAGCTCAGATTGGGAATTTTCCTGCAGGCCTGTAACATTGCTGGCTTGTTTGGCAAGGACCTGAACTGTGCTGTTGCTAAGAGCTCTCTCATCTGTGTTGGCCTATACTCCCCTTTGTGCCTACATGAGACAGAGCTTTACTGAATGCCCTCCAGGATAGCTTTCATCGAGAACTTCTTTCCCTCTATTATTTTTCTTATTTCTGCAGTTTAGGGTCTATTTAGAAGCTCCATTTAAAATTGTTTAAGGAAAAATTCTGGACATTTCCTATTTTTGCCTCCATATTGGCTCTACTTTCAATGTTAAACTATCAGTAAGATGATTTTCACTTCGGAAATCATCAAATGCTACAAAGCAAGGTCTAATTTATATTTTTATTGATTATTGAGACTTTGAAAGTGTTAATGATGAAGCTTAAAGTTAATGGTTGCAGAGTTTGCTATTAAACATTTAGTCAGTTATTGAATAAGTCTTTTTAAGAAACTGATTGTGATAAGTAACAGAGATGTAAAAATGTCAAAAGATACTACTTATTCTCAAAGAACTCCATCTAATGGAAGACACAGCAGGCAAACGACTATGTACAAACAAGGTTTATAAAATACAAATCAGAAATCATCATCAGAGGACATTTAATTTAATAAAATGGGGTCAAGAATACATTCTGTAGGTGGTAGCATTTTAAATGGGATTCAAAGAAGCCAATAAAGAATATATCAGCACATCCCTACAGTAGATGGTGCCTAATTCCCATTTCAACTGTAAGAATATATATGATTACATAGTTTTCCATCTTAGATATTATGAAAGATTTTAGCAGATTCTGAGAGGGGAAAAGTAATAGAGAAGTAGGTGCCTGGGAGTGGTTAAGGAGAGGAAATAGGAGAGGTATTAGAATGGGCAAGTTAGGAATGCTCTGAGAACTTTATTCTGAAAATTTTGCCTGGAATCAGGTATGAATTGCTACTAATAGTTTCTGTTTTCTCAATTCTCTGTTCTTTGTAAATCACTTATGTGATTAAGACCATTTTGTGAAATTGACTTTTCATCAATCAATCTGTGACAAGAAGAAAGGTGGACCTGAAAATATCAGATATGTGAGTCTGATATGAAATTCAAAAAAAAATATGCCTGTACTCAGCATCATAAGTCACTTAAAGTACATAGAGAATTTCACCAGGTTTAGAAGGAGGGAAAATTGCTCTCTATTAAATTCAAAACACAATGCTTTGATAAACTACAGTGGAATAAGAGAAGAAAAAAGTGTTGCCATTTGTGGTAGACATTGAAAAACATTATTAATCATAATTGAAATTTAAAGAATTCAACCTAATTCTAATTTTTGTGAGGTTTTAACAAGTGACATGCAAACCAGTTTATAAAATAAAACTTATAGCACAAATAGGTTTTTGCTCATAAACTTAAGGAGAAATATAAATTCAAACAGAATATTTCAAGAAATGTAGACAGCTTAGAAGTCAGGCTGACTAGTAATAATTTAGAAGTAAAACTAACACTTTAGAGTTGAAAAAAAATTATTGAAAGGGCATTTTATTCCTGGAAAGTGCTCCTTTACTTCTTTAATTAACCTATGACGAAATTCATAAAATCTTCCAATACTTGGGTTTTGTGGCAAATTCTGTGAAAAGAGTTGGCACTTATGTAGTGTTGTGTTCTCTGAGGATATCAATTCATTTTCACATATTACCAAATCATTCTTCACAAATTATTTAGAAACAGATGCTTCTATTATTAATTAATTCATTAATTAATTATTAGGAAGAGGAACTGAAAAAGTAAAGGAGAAATAGCCTGAAATAACTCGGACCATGACCTGACTAAATTTTATATCCATATGAGACATCTCGGTGCAGTTCCACAGGTATTCTATTGGCTCAGATAAGTGTTTGCCCACATCTTGCTATAGACTTCCTCATTGTTTCATATAATTTTAAAAGCCTGTGGAAAGTGAAAAAAATAGAAACAAAAACAGGTCTGCTATTACATAAAGGAACTTCACAGTTTCTTAGATTAGTTTCTCTCTTGTCATTGTGTTTATTTAAATGTTTTGTTTCTTTGATTGTTAGCAAGTACATAATAAAAAAAGAGTAAGCACTGATCTCAAAGAATATGATCACTCTTCTCAGAGAATATTTAGGACTTCAGAAGTGTAGCAATTATGTTGTCAGAATAAAACAATGCAATGAAAGTAAAATCTCAGGAATTATTTCTAAAATGATTCTTCCCCTTTAAAAAGGGGAAGGAATGTGTGTATACATATGTCTAAATATATGTATATATTTATGTGTGTGTATGTATATATATATGCATGTGTGTATATTCATGTTGCATTGTGTATATGCCTATGTATATTGTGTTTATAGGCATATTCTGTTTTGATACATACATCCACAGTACATACATGCATGCACCTGCATACATTCACTTATAACATTCATGTGAATTTTTTCTATTCCATTCCCAGAATGATTTTCTGTACTTACTTTTGGTACTGAGTACAGAATAGTAATAAAAAACCCCACAAGTTGTATAGGACAAAAATATGCTCACTCAGAAGCTAAAATGAAAACTGATATTTTAGCATATGAACAAAGCTCAGAGATCAATAAGAGGCAGTCATCTTTTTGCACAGTAAAGCAACTAAGCAAGTTCACTAATACTTTAAAAATGCATCTCTGATGGTTAAAAGAGATCTAGTAATTCGATCATTTTGGGTGAGTATCCTTGCCCACACATAGGCATTAAATTTATTTAGAAAAACCTAGCTCCAACTCAGGTAATATAAACTTTTCCATGTGTTAGTCAACAGTTGCCTCAGTCCAGATAGCAAAATAAAAATTCTTAAATGGAGACCTCAAAAGTATTGGTCTCGGGGTGGCTAGGTGCAGCAGTGGATAAAGCACTGGCTCTGGAGTCAGATGTACCTGGGTTCAAATCCGGTGTGGCCTTGGGCAAGCCGCTTAACACCATTTGCCTTGCAAAAACCTAAAAAGAAAGGATTGGTCTAGAAAGAAATTCAGTAAAAGTTGTTGGAAAAGTATATCATTTTCCCCACTGTATAGCTATTAATGTTTTTTTTTAATTTCCCTTGCTTCATCTTCATTCTTTTTTCCTTTACTCTTTTCTTCTTTTCTTTCTTTTTGTTTCTTTTATTCATTCTACGTGTTATGGTAGAATCATTAAAAATATTAGAGAAATGTAATTAAATGGGAAAAATAATGAGAGAGATGACAGGTAGGTGGAAATAGATAAATAAATTAGTTAGATGGAGAGAGAGAGAGAGAGAGAGAGAGAGAGAGAGAGAATTGATTAAATACCATTATAGCAGGTACTATGCTTAACTCTGATACAAAATCAAGAAAAAAAGATAGTCATTGCTCTCAAGGAGATCATATTCCTAGTGAAGACAAAAATTCCTGGGAAAGTTAAAAAATTAAAAGGGAGTGAGTGTCTTCCTCTGGGGGAGAGAAAAAAATAACAATGAACTGAAAGTGAAATTAAGTATGATGATTTTGAAGTCAGAGTATCTATGTTTAAATTGCTGAATTGATTGAACTGAACTCTAACCTGTGGAAGGCCAAAGCTGAACAGAGCATTGTAGAGACAAGTTAGAAATCCATCAGAAGCTTAATTTCAAAGTGAGGGAAATGGTTTGCCAGCAAGGATTCATGTGTTAGGGGTCCATCCCGAGTCAGGGGACCCGAGACAGTGTGGTAAGATATCAGTACTTAAACTATTGGCTGTGCCATTGCACATAACTCAGCTATAGCCCTTACAGCAATAATGAAATGTTTGATTCCTTATTCGAACATGATACTTGTCAAATATTTGCCTGAGCTCAGAGGGTAATTAGCACTAGTCAAAGGAGTATAATAATTATGTAATTTTATCAGAATGGTACAGTGGATATGTCAGTGGGATAAGATACATAAATAAATATTTAAAATAAAATATAGGGGCGGCTAGGTGGCATAGTGGATAAAGTACTGGCCCTGGAGTCATTAGTTCCTGGGTTCAGATCCAGTCTCAGATACTTAATAATTACCTAGCTGTGTGGCCTTGGGCAAGCCACTTAACACCATTTGCCTTGCAAAAGTCTAAGATAAATAAATAAACAAACAAAGAAACAAACAAATAAATAAATAAAATATGGTACTCACGTGAAACAAAACTGTGCTTTGCTGGGTCAGAGAAGGGGTACAGACCTTGGACAGGGGTGAATGTAAAAAATGATTAATATTCCTAAAATATTATTTTTCCTGTATTTTTCCTATTCAAAAATGTAAGTTTTCTTTGTATCTGTCAGGAAGTAGGTGATATGCATCACCTTAGGTTCTCTGGAAATATGGTTATTAATTATATTCTTCATAATTCTAAGGTCTCAGGAATCATGTGGCATAAATGGAATCTGTTTCTTGGAGAAGGATGGAATGCAAGATATAAGTACACACCAGGTTTCTTTTTATATAGTTCTACTGATGTAATTTTTTTACATTATCATTGTTTCCCTAATATCACTTCTCCCTTTTTATTCTCACAGAAAGATATCACATAAAACAAATAGTATTTTTTTAAAAAAAAAGGAAGAAATTTGAGTAACAGGTGAATATTCTGAAAATAAAGCACTTGTGGGTTCCTCATCTTTGGGATGGTAGTAGAAGTGTCTTTTGAGCCATACTTGCTCATTATAACTTCACAGACAACAATTGTTTTTGACATAATTGTTCTTCCCATTTACATTGTTGTCATATTTATTTTTTTCTTAATTTTGGTTATTATATTATGCATTACTTCATGTAGATCTCTGCACTTCTCATGTGCATTTATTACAACACAGTAATATTTCATTATATTCATATACTATGATTCTCTTTATTGTTCCCTAATCAATGTTTCCAAACCTTTACTACTGAAAAACATTCTGCTATAAACGTTTTTATGTCCAGGACAAATGGTTTACATTTAAGGTAAAGAAATTTTTGCAAAGATCAGAGAATAAGGTCTAAAATAGAATAAGACTTAGGTAAATTGACCTCAGGGAGGCATGGCTGAGATAAACTGGAATGAATTTACTGATGTAGATATTGTGGCAGATTTTTTTCCCTTTTTTTCCCCTGGACTATGAGTTCTGAATAAAAGAAGGAAAGCAGAAGGAAGATTGGCTGAAAACTTTAGTGGAAAGGACATATTGAATATAATTAATAATCTAATTTGAAGATACCACACCAATATTTTCTATATTTCCATATAGAATAATGTCCACATGTCAACTTGGAACTAATGCGATCCAGAAAAGCAGCTAAAGCTTACAGATACTCAAACGCAAATTCTCACTCCTGTAATATTAATTTTTCAGAGTAAATTAGTTTTTGTCTTGACATAATACCGTTGATGTAAATATCATAATGCAGAAATTCTGGAGGTAAAAATATTGGTTTCAGGCTCAAGTGTAGATTGAGGAATCAGAGAAAACTATGAACAATTATAAGAATTCTTACAAGGATTCCTTAGGAATTATGTCAGAATGACAGAGGAATAATTAATTTATTTGCAAACTTTTACATAATAACATATTATAGCATATTACATTTCACAGGAACATTCACACAGGAATATTATGATGTATATTGGACCTTTGCCTTGCTTATGTTAGGGTATCTGGATCAAAGCATGAAGGCATTTTTGTCACTGACTTACTATAATGTCAAATTATTTTTTTAAAGTTAACCATTGTGGTATAAATTCAACTCACCATTCCATCAAAAGTACATTTGTGTTCCTATTTTTCCATTTTAATATCATCTATTCTCATCTGATTTTATCCCGGCTTATGTTCTGGATGTAAGGTAAATCGAGAGCAGTTTTTAATAAGTAATTCTCTCATTATTAGTTATTTGGAGTAATATTTAATATGATTGCTAGCAGTTCATGATTCTTTTAAGAATAATTTTTCATATCATTTGACTACTTAACTTTTGTGGAATGAATTTTTATTTAATATGTTTTTGGCTTCCTATATATTTTAGCTATCAAAACAGGTGACATTTTAACAATAAGTGAGAAAGAAACTGCTTTTTGAAAGAAATTCCATGAAAAGGTCATTTTGAAAATGGATAGTTGGAGAAATTTCTATCATAATGTGACTTTGCTGTCAATAACTTATATGGATACCAATAAAAACTATGATATCTATATAGGTGAAAATTTTGAAAAAAAATCTAAACAAAAAATATTTCAAATTTATCTGCAATGGTTTTTAAATTCATTTATTAAACTATAAAGAATGTAACTCCTCAGATCATTTTGTGTCTGTGTATGTGTGAGTATGTGTGTGTGTGTGTGTGTGTTAGAGAGAGAGAGAGAGAGAGAGAGAGAGAGAGAGAGAGAGAGAGAGAGAGAGAGTTTTTTGGATTGATATTTTATTTTTCCAATTACATGATTATGAACATTTTTTGACACTAATCCTTTTACGTATTTATAAGCTACAATTTTTTTCCTACTGTCCTCCCATCCCACCTCCCATGCCTCAGGGAAGAAGAGTCTAGTAAAAGTTGGACATAATCATTTGTGTTAAACATGTTTGCATGTTATCCATTTTGTGTGTAAGGAATTATGACAAGGTTAAAGAATTAAAACTATGGGATAGGAAGGAAAAACATAGGAGAAGCTTTTAAAAACTGATGTCAGTATCCATTCAGATCCTGTGGATTTTTTTTTGTTTTGTTATGTTTTGTTTTCCTCTGCTTGCAGATGGTGTCCTTAACAGGGCTCAAGGGTTGTCCTAGATCTCTTAACTCCTGAGAGAAGCTGCATCCATCATAGATGGTCAACTCATAATGTTGTGTTACTCACACAACTGTATTATAGTGTTCTCTTGGTTCTGCTCCTTTTGTTCAGCATCAGTTCATATAATTCTTTCTGTGCTTCTCTAAAGGTCTAACAATTCATGGTACTTATAGACCAATAGTACTCCATAACATTCATATTTCATAATTTGTTCAGCCATTCCCCAATTGATGGGCAACCATTAAATTTCCAGTTCTTTGCCACTACAAATAGAGCTGTTGTAAATATTTTTGAACATGTGTGACTCTTTATTTTGGATATAGGCTTAGTATTGGTACTAGAGGGTCAAAGACTACGATTAGTTTTATTCCTCTTTGGGAATAGTTTCACAGTGCTCTCCAGAATGATTGGAATAATCCACAACTCCAACAACAATTCATTCAAGTCCCAATCTTCATACACTGTCTCTAAGAATGATTATATTTCCTTTTAATCATCTTAGCCAACCTGATAGGTGTGAGTGGTATCTAATAATTGTTTTAATTGGCATTTCTTTAATCACTAATAATTTGGAACATGTTTTAATATGATTATTTTCTTCATTTGAAAGCTGCCTATTCATATCCTTTAACTGTTTTTCAATTGAGGAATGAATTGTAATTTTATGAATTTGCTTCAATTCTCTATTTATTTTAGAAATGAAGCTGTTGCCAGACCTTCATAACCTTTGACTGTTTTTCAACTGAAGAATGATTTGTAATCTTATAAATTTGATTCAATTGTCTATATTTTAGAAATGAGATCCTAACTGTTTTCCACCTTTGTTTTCCCTCTAATCTTGACTGCATTGGTTTTATTAGTGCAAAAACTTTTCAATTTAATATAGTCAAAACCATTCATTTTGTAATTTATAATGTACTTTATTTCTTGTTTGATCAGATAATTCTCCCCTTTCATAGATCCAACAATATTTTTTGATCTGTTAATTGGTCTTTGTTATCATCCTTCATGTCTAATTTCTGTACCCATTTTGACCTTATTTTGGTATAGGGCGTGAAATGTGGGTCTATGCCTAATTTTTGCCATGTTATTTTGCAGTTTTCCTAACAGTTTTTGTCAAACAGTGAGTTCTAATCCCAAAGGTTGTCTTTGGGTTTGTCAAATAAGGGAAGGCCATAATCATAAACTGCAATATCTTTTGCACCATACTAATCTGCTGGTCCCTTACCCTATTTTATTAAACCAATACCAGACAGTTTAATTTAATTTATTTATTTATGCATTTATGTATTTGTTATTTTTTTTTTTGCAAGGCAACGGGGTTAAGTGACTTTCCTAAGGTCACACAGCTAGGTAATTATTATGTGTCTGAGGCTGTGTTTGAACTCAGCTCCTCCTGACTCCAGGGCCAATGTTCTATCCACTGTAACACTGACCTGCCCCTGCCAGGCAGCTTTGATGACTGTTGTTTTATATTAGAGTTTTTGATCTGGTACAGCTAGGTTAACTTTATTAGCATTTTTTTTATTTCATCAGTTTCCTTTATATTTTTTACCTTATGTTGCTTCAGATGAATTTTGTTACTATTTTTTCTAGCTCTGTAAAACAAGTTTTTGATAGTTTGATTGGTGTGACACTGAATAATTTAATTTGGGTAGAATTGCCAATTTTAGTATGGTAGTTCAATCTAATCATGAACAATTAATTAGATCCAAACTTATTTGTGTGACAAATATTTTATAATTTTTTCTGGGTTTGTCTTGGAAGGTAGATTTCAATTACTTAATGCCTAGAGTTTCTTTAAATGGAATTTACCTTTCTATCTCATGCCCTTGGGTTTTGTCAAGCCTATATAAAAATGTTACAGATCTATTTGAGTTTATTTTGTATCCTGTTACTCTGTTAAAATTGTTAATAGTAACAAGTAGTTTCTTAGTTGATGTTATACGGTTCTCTAAGCATAGCATCTTAGTATTTGCAAAGGGCAAAAGATTTGCTTCCTCAAAACCTATTATAATTCCTTCAATTTCTTCTCTTATTGCTGAAGCTAACATTTCTAATACTATACTGAATAGTAGTAATGATAATGGACATCCTTGTTTCACCTCTGATCTTATTGGAAATGCTCCTAGGCTATCCCTGTAACATACAGTGTTTGATCTTGGTTTTAGTTAGATACGACTTACTAAAAGAAAACTGTTTATTCCTATACTATCTAATGTTTAATAGAAATGAATGCTGCATTTTTAAAAGCTTTTTCAGGATCTACTGAGGCAATCATATGATTTCTGTTTGTTTTCTTATTGATATGTTTGATTATTCTGATTGTGTTCCTAATATTGACCCATCTCTTCCTACCTAGTGTCTGAGGCCAGATTTGAACTCAGGTACTCCTGACTCCAGGGCCAGTGCTCTATGCATTGCATCACGTAGCCGCCCCCATTTTTATTTCTATAAATTATGTAGAATTGGAATGAATTGTTCCTTAAATATTTGGTAGCATTAACTTGTAAATCCTTCTGGACCTGGAGACTTTTTCTTAGGGAGAGTATTGATGGTTTCTTCGATTTCTTTTTCTGATATTGGGTTAAGTAATTTATTTCCTTTTGTCTTAGTGTTTTATATTTTTCTGAATATTTATATATTTTCCACAGGTTGTCAAATTTGTTGGCATACCGTTGGACAAAATAGTTCCAAATGATGTCTTTAATTTCCTGCACATTGGTGGTGAGTTCACCCTTTTAATTTTTGATGAGTAATTTGGTGTTATTTTTTTTCTTTCAGATTAACCAAAGGTTTTTCTATTTAACTGATTTTGTTTTACATAATACCAACTCTAAGTTTTAATCCTTTGATCAATGGTTTTCTTGCTTTCAATTTTATTAATGTCTCTTTTGGTTTTCAGAATTTCTACTTTGGTATTTACTTGGGGATCTTTGATTTAATCTTTTGATCTCATCTTTCTCTTTTATGCTCATATAAGCATTTAGAGATTTAAAACTTCTAAAAACTGCTTTGGCTACATTCTACAAATTTTGGTATGATGTCTCATTGTTGCCCTTTTCTTGAATGAAATTCTTCATCATTTCTTTGATTTGTTGTTTGATTCTCTCATTCTTTAAAATTACATTATTTAGTTTTCAATTAATTTTTGCTTTATCTTTCTATGGCCCTGTATTACATGTAATTTTTATTTCATCAAATCTGAAGAACATACGTATATTATTGTTGCCTTTCTGGTTTTGACTGTAAAATTTATATGTCTAGTATATTATCAATTTTTATGAAATATAGAGAAAAAAGTTTTATTCTTTTTTCTAGTTTTCTCCAGAGTTCTATCAAATCTGTTTTCTAAGATTTTATTCAAATTTTTAACTTCCTCCTTGTTGATTTTGTGGTAATCTAATTCTGAGAGATGGAGGATGATGTCTTCACTATTACTGTTTTGCTGTCTATGTTTTGTTGTGATTTCTTCAGCTTCTCTAAGCATTTAGGTAAAATAGCACTTGGTGCAAATATGTCAAAAATGATATAACTTCATTGCTTATGATGCATTTTAAGATGATGTAGTTCCCTTCCTTATACCTTTTAATGAGATCTATTTTTGTTTTTGCTTCATTGACAACCTGTGAGAAACATATGAATATTTAGGAAGATATAAACCACTCAGATAAAGAAAAGAAGAAACAAATAGCTTAATCTCAATCCTGAGATCAGGATTGATACCCTCGATTTTTTTTTAATTTCAGTGAAGCATATTATATTTTATTCCAAGCTTTGACCTTTTACCCTGTGAGTTTCTCTCTTCTTCAAATGTGTTTCTTGAAAGAACTATTGCAAGATTCTGCTATTTGCTTCTATTTTATGGAACAGTTAATGCTATTCACATTTACAGTTAAGATGCTAGTCCTGTATTTCACTCTAAGTTATCTTTTTTACTTTATTATTTTTTCTTTTCTTTCCTCTTATCCTCACCAATGCATTTTTTCCCTTTTCCCTTTAACTGTTCTTTTAAATTTTAACTTTAACTTTACTTTTATTTTTACCTTTGCCTTCCCTTTTATCAGTCCTTTCTCTTTTCTTTCTCCATCTCTTTCCCTTTTCCTTACCTGTAGGGCAGGGTAGATTTTTAAATACAATTGGGAATGCATGCTATTTCTTCTCTGGGCCAAATCTATTGAGAGTAGAATTTATTCAGTGATCACACCCTCCCTTCTTTCCCTCTACTATAATCAGTCTTTGTGCCTCTTCACCTGGTGGTATTTATTTTCTGAAGTCTAGGTCTCTCCTACTATCTCATACATCTTCATTGTTTTTTTACCCTGTCTTGTACATACAACTCCTTTGTCAAAATATATACCTTTTATTTGTCCTGCTGGAAGTACCATTCTCAAGGACTTACTAATTGCTTGATTGATTGATAAGTAGCCGCATCTCATAATCTCTATGTACCCTTCCCTTGTCTGTCTCATTAGCAATACACTTTCAATAGTTATAAATCACATCAAATTATAATTGATTTATACTTCTCCCTCTTTACAAGTATTCTCCATGGACACACAAACCTTATGAGCCCAAATATCATGCAAAGCCAAATCATTTCATGGACTATTTTTTACTGACCCCTCCTTCTCTCCCCCATCTACAAGCACACACTCTTCAATTGTAGACAAAGCATCAAGCAAAGCAAAATCTCTACAAGATATTTTCATGTCCAATTCCTCTAAGTATACTCTCTCTCTCCTCCATAGTACTCCAACCATAGCCCTCCATCCCTCCAAAACCAAAGTATGGGGTATACTCTCTTCCCCAGTCCCTTTAGCATTCCAACTATGGTGCTATAATTCTTGTTAACTAAAGTATGGATTAAGGCAAGATTACTTCTTAAATTATTTATGTCCAACACTTCCAAGAATGCTTCCATACTCTTCCCATATTGTACTGCAACCCTCCTTAGCTAAAATTTATGATAAAGTAGAGTCACTCCCTGATTTAGTTATGTGTAGATCCTCTAAGTACTCTAAGTATAGGGACACCCTAAAGGTCTCTCTTAAATTTAGAATTGATTGAAAGGCATGGGAGTCATTGGTCAGGATGGCCCAACATGCCATTCCCTTATCAGAGTGGGTACTGACTGAGCTCTATGAGCAAGGCAGATTGAAGCAGCTCAAAGGAAATGTGAGACACATAAGTTTAGTGTAAGAGCCAGAGTTGTTCACATGAATTATGTGTGTCCAGACTTTAGTAGAGAATTCTGAGCTTGTACTGATCTGATAAACCACAGAAGGATAATGTCTCAAACATAGTGATGTCATTTTGGTCTTCTTCAATAATGAAAGACAAGAATCAACCATATCCATATCCTCTAACTACATTCAACTCTTTAACTATCCTAGGAGAAATATAATTCTCAAGAGTTACAAATGTTGTCTTCCCTTGTGGGGATGGATACAGTTTAATAATCTTGAGTAGTGTTTGTTTTTCCCCCTTTCCATTTACCTTAATATGCATCTCTGGATTCATATATTTGAAGATAAAATTTTCTGTTCAATTCTGATCTTTTTAACAGAAAATTTTGGTATTCCACTAATTCATTGAATATCTATCTTTTCCTCTGACAGAATACATCGAATTTTTCAGGGTAGTTAATTTTTGGTTGAAATCCAAGGTCCTTTCCCCTTCAAAGTATTATATTCCAGGTCCACCAAACAGATCAGTTTTCAACCAAAAACAGAGAGATAACAACAGGAAATGTTGAAATTTGCAACTCGTATTTCAAAAATACTTTGCATATTTAGGACTGGTATTGAAAATGAATATCATAATTAATGAAGTTCAACACAATTCCATCTATTCTATCTTTATGTGTGATTATTGAAGATCAGGAAGGTAGCTAGGTATCCAGTTAATAGAGAGCTGAATTTGGTGTCAGAAAGACCTAAATTGATACTGAATTTCAGATATTTACTATGTATATATGTAAATGTAAAATCCTGAGCTAGCCACTTTAATTCTATCTTCCACAGTATCCTAAATTTTAAAATAAGGATAATAATATCTACAACCCAGACTTGCTGAAATCCACCAGCACAGTACCTAGCACATAGTAGGAATTTAAAAAAACATTAGATTTTTGTCCTTTTTTAGGTTAATTTCCCAAAGACACACAGATAACGAGAAACAAAAGTTATTTTTGACCTAAAATTTTTCTCCTGCAGAGTCTCAACTCTTTGCATAACTAAACGCTGCTTTCTTTGAGTTTAATATCTTCCTGAATTCTTTTTGGATACCATGTGTCTTTGTCCCTTCAATGTCTAAAAAATTTAAGACAAATTACATCTCTTTTGCTCAGGTAGTGGATTGAAAAAAAAAGTCCTAATTCTAAAATTCTTTCATTTTGAAGTATCATTCTTTCTTTGTTATTATTGTAAATTATCTGAATTTTATGACTCTCATTGATAAGAATTCAGTTTGGGGAATACACACACATACATATTTGTACATATAAACCCATATAAATATATGTATATGTGCATGTTTTTTTGTGTGTGTATCTCAGTGTGTATATACAGTAGAACCAAATTGGGTCTCTGAATTAGGGAATCAGGAAAGGCTGATTATGTAAGAGTAGTTGTATGAACATAGAAACTCTTCTCTCTGGGCAGCATTTTAAATTGAAAGTGCTCTAAGGTCAGCAAGGTTAATGAGTCTTATTTACAGGAAGTAATTTAAGTACCAATTTAACTTCTATATCATGTAGTGCTGCACCTTGACCTATTAAAGTAATAAATAAAGAATTTTCTAGTCTCCTAATTAAAAAAGAAGTTAGAGCTAAAATCTATTTCCTCTGAAACATCAAAAGAATAGGTATATAATGAATCATTTATTTGACCCTCTTAACAAGAGTAATGATAAAACATAATGACCTACATGGATCAAGAGGGAAAAACAATGTTGAATAGTAGTCATTGCTTAAAAATACATGATAACTTAAATAAGTATGAGTTTGGGCTCAAATAAGCCTGGAAAAAATTGGGAGCTGGGTGATAAAGACAGTGAGAGGACTTAAGACAAGCTCATATAAGGATTAGTTGAATGAAGGAATACATTAAAAAAAAAAAAAAGAATGTCACCGTTATTTGAAAGAAAACAGAGAAAGGACACAAGAGCTATTTTTCAACCACGAAATATTTTTGTTTTAAGATTCTCTGTGCAAGATACTGTCTAGAAAGAGAAGACAACATGTTTGTTAAGTATATCATTAGTCAATACTTCCTGGACCCCTTTTATAAATTTTCTAGTTTTTTCATAACTATAACCCTGAAATATGAAGTTATTCTCATCCATTTGTGCTTATGTGTATAAATATATTAGTATTGAAATTGGGAAACTCTGGACATAAAGAAATATTATAATATTATCCCCTTGTTGTATTAAAAGACAAATGCAATAATACCCCAAACCTCTATAGGTAAGGAATGAAACTAGTAAACAGACACTATTAGAAGTTTATCTTTTTAAACTTAAAATTTTCCTACATTGACTCTGCATTAGTCTGCTATGTAATTCTAAACTAGCAACTCTAAGATATCTCAGCAGGCTCACCTAGTTATAACATAAATTTCTTGAGACTACTTTGTTAACAAAGACTTAACTCAATCAGACTGATGCTTTCAGTTAAGGTTTAAACTTAATGTGAGAATTTAAGGTTCATCTAAAACTCTGTATCCCTCATCGTTATGCAGGAACACAACCCTATGTCATGGTTTTTTTTGGGGGGGTGGGGGGTGGGGTTAGGTTTTTGCAAGGCAAATGGGGTTAAGTGGCTTGCCCAAGGCCACACAGCTAGGTAATTCTTAAGTGTCTGAGACTGGTTTGAACCCAGGTATTCCTGCCTATGTCATGTTTTAAGCCACTCCTTATTCCCTCATGGTAGTGCCCTAACCCTTATCCTGATTCCTCTCTGCCTAAGAGGTGGGCCACACTCCCTTAGAAGAGTTCTACACTCCTTCCCCAAACTACTGCTCTTAATTGACTTTGGTCAAATCAATCCTGCTCTTTATTTACAGCAGTATTTCCTCTTTTCCTCTATCCTTTTCCCCATAGCTGTCCTTTATGTTTCCCCAAATCATAGTAAATTCCCTCCCCAAATCCATTCATCTGGTCAGTTTTAGACTTTAGCTTTCCTAACATTGCTTTGGTAGGCTCATGCCAAATTCTTCTGTCCTTCTTTCTTTTCTTTCTTCCTTTTTTCTTTCCCTTCTTCCTTCCTTCCTTCCTTTCTTCCTTCCTTTCTTTCTTCCTTTCTTTCTTTCTTTCTTTCTTTCTTTCTTTCTTTCTTTCTTTCTTTCTTTCATTTGAGAAGGAGCAGAGGGAAGAAGGATATGTTCTTGTTTTCCAGGCACTGTGCTAAGTGTTTGATAAATAATATTTCACTTGATTTTCAAAGTGAAATTTCTGCTGAGAAATATGATATGAATAGATGCTAGGTAGACTAAGTAATTTGGTTCAGAATTTGAACTCAGGACTTCCTGACATCAGGACCAGTGGTCTGTCCCCTGAGATACTTACCTGTCTGTTCATTTTATATTAAAATGATCATTGAGGAATTATTAAATTGGTGACGTTATTAATCTCTTTTCTAATTTGTAAAGCATCATTTATTATTTCTAGTTTTCCCATTGTATAAAACCCTAATAAAGGGAGGGAAAACAGATAAAGTTACTAGCAAAAGGTCAAATTTGAGCTCAGTCTTGAAGGAACCCAGAAAAATCAGGAGGAAGAGTTTCGTAGTTAGAATGTTTCAGATTGTGTGGACATCCAATAAAAAAAGTGAGTGAAAAAAAGGAATGTCTTGTTAGAACAAAATCGGTCTATCTGGAGTAGAGTATTTGGATAGAAGCAATTGTAAAAGTAATGGAGATATAAATAAAAACAGGTTTGAAAGGAGTTTGAAAGCAAAGAATATTTTAAATTTTTCCTATAGATAATAAAGAGTCACTTGTGTTTTTTTTTTTTAAGTAAGAGGGTAAGATGGTAAGAGCTATATATTAGAAAAATTACTCTAAGTTAAATTGAAGATGGACTGGAAAGATGAGAAACTTGTGACAGATTACTTTGTTAAGTAGGGTCTTTGTGACCCCATTTCATTTTCTGTACATTTTTTGACAGTTACTGTTTTTTTTTTTAATAGAAATGGCTTGCCATTGGCAAACAGGATAAAGATACTTGCTTAGGATCATTACCTAGGAATGAAGCTTCCTGAATCTAGGCAAAACACTCCATCCTCTGTATCATAGAGCTGCCTGAAATAGAAGTCAACCAGAAGACTTTTACAATAGTCTAGGCATGAGATCAGAAGGGTCTCTACCATTGTTGAAATTGAATAAACCTAAACTAAGCTGTATACTGAAGATATAATTTCCATTTGACTGAATATCTCCTCTCAGAACTCCAATTTAAGGAAGATGGCCAGGTCAATTATTTACAAAATAAGACATTTAGCTAGAGAAGTAAGACTTGAATCTAAGAAACTTACAAAACTAAATGTCACCTTGATATTAGACTAATTTACTATATACCATAATGCATAAATCCCTGCCCATTTACTCCCACCCCAATATACACCAGCTATTCCACATTGTTTTCATAAGGAACCTGCAAGTATTATTTCCTTGGAGGAGTGCGAAATAGAAGGCATAGTTTGTGAATGTTTTAAAATGAAATTAGCATATTATTGTTGTTTGACAAGAAGTAAGTAAAACAATCATGGAACATAAAATTCATTAATATAAAGATAAAACTATGAGGGCTTTTTTCTAGATTTTAGCTCAAACACAGAGTAGCATGTGGAAATTACTTTTCTCATAACAAATGCAGCAGAAATAGTGCTTACATAGCCTTTGTCATATTTCAGTGTTGCTATTTCTTGTGATAACCAAAAAGCAAAATTGAAAAATATACAACATTGAACTTTTCAGAATCCCAAGCAATACTTGATTTTGATTCTATCTTTATGTTTATGTATGCATTCATTTTTGTACCTCGTATTTTGACAAGCAAGC
Source organism: Macrotis lagotis (assembly GCF_037893015.1). Classification (NCBI taxonomy): domain Eukaryota; kingdom Metazoa; phylum Chordata; class Mammalia; order Peramelemorphia; family Peramelidae; genus Macrotis; species Macrotis lagotis. Next base: position 490,946,215 of record NC_133666.1, read on the forward strand.
TTTTATGGCACAAACAACACTGGGGGGAGAAGGAAAGAATATCTTCCCTAGCTTCTCAGGCTAGTCTAGATTACAGTGGAAGTCTTTATGATTCTTCCCAGATTCTCCAAACATCAGTAAGAAAAAAGCATCCCCATTGCATTTCCTCCCAAGTCAATGAATTATCTCATTCCATTTATTTGATCCTGACATTAAAAAACCCTTCTGGGATGAAACATGCAGAATGCTTTTTAGAGTATTTTCATTTGATGATTTGAAGATGTTAAGAAGAATCTTGGAAGAAAAGTTTTGGTAGAAAGAAATTGCTAATATGTGCACATATATATTTGCCCACACACAAACTCTTTTGTGTTCACAGGGTTAAAGGGAAAAAATAGAGAGATAAAATAATCCTCATGAATGAATGCCAGTTCTAGATCTCAAGTGAATTGCATGCTACCTAATCTTCATATCCTCAGCTTTAATTCAAACTCTTGCTGAGTTCCTATTTTTTCTCAGTTCATAGTTGAGGATCATACCCTGTTTTTAGATATAATGTGACAATACTTTCCTTTAATTTGTTTAACTAAACCTGAGATATTAATTAGAAAGCTTTAATTTAGAATAGACCTTCCAAATCAGAGTGGGATTTCTGAAACTTTCTCGGGAAAGTTGGGAATTTCAGATGCAAATCTATGACCCCAAAGAATCCAAGAGTAACAGATGTAAAGATGCAAAGAGTAAAAGAGGAAATGAGTAAAAGATGACTTACTTTAGGTCCCCAAACGGCATTGTTAAAACAGTTACAATGCAGTACAGTCATCAGAATAGCCATATTCACCCGAATTCAAGAAATAGTTAAAAAGATTTTTTTAAATATTATGCTAAGCCTTGTCCTGGGGGTTCAAAAGCAAAATAAAAAATCCTCTGTTACATTGTAAGGAACAAGGATACAAAACAGAAACACACATAATTATATGCACAATGTAATCAATCAATAAAATTTATTATGCATATACTATGTACCAATAAGTGTGCTAAGATAATATTGTGAGTGTAAGGAGACTAGTTCACAGGGATCTCAGAGAAGAATGGAAGGGTAAGGAAAAATAGAATAGTTGTGTATAAGGGAACAACCAGAAAAAATAAACTAAAAAATGATTTGGTTGAACCCAATCCAAAAAACTCCAAATCTGGATCATCAGTTATAGGAAAATAATTAGAAAATCATAAAATGATACATAAGTAAGAATAATTATTAATATGATTATAGTAAATTATAATGAATGGAACACTGGTTAAGAAGGGAGAAAACTGGAGTAATAACATTTATAATACATAAACTACTGAGTTATAAGATAAAATAAATTGAACAAACTTTTAAGTTAAATAATTCGTATTACACATGAGATAATCATAAATGATTATTATTATCAGCATGTTTTAATTAAGAGAACATTCAAATGAGATCCCAATTTCAGTCCTTGTACTGAACTCTTAGTCCTTAGTTTGTATGCCAGGAATTTAAGAAGGCAAAAATGCTAATCAGGAATACAAAATTCATGTTCTTTATATTAGATAAGGAGTTTTGAAATGGAAATAGAATTGTTTTTAGATAGCTGGATTTATACTAAATACAACATTTTGCCATCATTGGATTTTTTTCAAAAGATTCAGATTTTGGACTAAAGCAATTTTCAAGATTTCACTTACTAGTTGTTGTAATATCTAAAAATAAATCATACCATGAGGCTTCTGGCATTAAATTTTATGGGAAGTTTTTCATTTATATACATATATATATATATATATATATATATATATATATATATGAATTTCACCTAGATTTTTCTCCTTCAAGTTATAATTTACTTTACTTTACTTTTTGTGTTACAAAGAATAATTGTCATTAAAAATCAATGAGGGTGATTTTCTCAGCCCTGAGTATTTGCATGATATAGTTATTGCCATGATTTAATTTACAAATGCTTGCATTATATTTGTAAATAAATAAATAATATTATTCTTACTTGAAAAATCAAATGAATTTGAATCTCCTCTTCTGAGTGTATTAATGCAGTGTGACCTCATGCATAAGTTCATGAAATATGATCTTAGAGACCACAATTTTTAAATTTTGCTTCAATCAATTATTATATCACCTGCAATAACAACATCTTTTGCTTGGTTTCTGTGAAGTAAAAAAAATTAGATTCACCTTCACAACAGTGTCAGAAGGATCAGCTGGTGTATTTTCACTGTAAGCACTCCATAAATTACCAAGCACACACTAATATATAAAGTAAAATAATCAAGTATCTCTGACTCTTCAGTTCTACTTTTAGCCCATTGGTACATTCTTCCCTCTGCCTCATTTTATGCCTGAGTTTAAAACCACCCTAGGGAATCAATCACACTACAAACATGCAGCAAAGGCAATCCTTACATATTGCTTTTTATGTATGCTAAGAGCTATCTGGAAGCACTGGAAACTGGAATGTGCCAGCACATAACCTGGCAAATTGCAGTCTCTAGTGTCTCTCTCTCTGTCTTTATTTAAAATATACCTCCTTTTCAGATGCACTTCAGAGGTTACACCTCAGCATTTTTGACTGTAGGTAGTGCCTACCAATGTGTAGATAGTGAAGAGGATTCATTTTTGCTTTAAACTTAGCATATGCCACCTAAACGGAAATGGCACTGCCATTTTTTAAGATTAAGAGAATAAAAGTAGAGAGTGAGAGGACAGAAGACAGTGAAAAAAAAAGAAAATAAGAAGAAAGGAAACATATAGGAGTTTGGACAAGACAACAAAGGATCTGGTTAAAAGGATAAGCAATTACCTAAATTAAGAACAGATTTCCTTAGATCTATGTTCCTAAGCCAGAGTACAAAATAAAGTCAAAAGAGACTGACATTAGTTAATATATTTCCTGCTGTTATTAAAATCCTTTAAACTAATTTGAATTGAGTGTTTTTATTTTAATCTAGAAATTCTAAGAATAAAAATGTGTAAGTCAATATTCTGTTATTTCATTTTCTTTGAAGTATGTATTTACTTTTCCTTTTAGAAATACAAAATAATATTAGGTTACCTAAAAACCCTGGAATACAATAATATTACTTTGGTGGAGAAGGGAGGGAGAAACAACATAGATACCTTTAGAATGCCATACTTATTTTGTCTACCATGTCTCCCAATGGTATTTTACCTTGAGAAAATGAGATGGTCATTTTATGACTTGACACTTTAACAGCTCACTAAGTTCTTAAATCATATTTTGGAATAAAGTCACCATAAGCATATCTAATTTTGTGATATGGTTTGAAAAAAGACACAAATCTACCCTTTCACTAGTTATAACAATGACAATACCTATAATTTATATGTGTCATTGTTGGTCAGTTGTATCTGACTCTTCATAACTCGATTCGCAATTTTTTTGGCAAAGATCCTGTTCATTTTACAGATGAGGAAATTAAGACATACAGGATTAAGTGACTCATCCAGGGTTACACAGATAGCATCTAAGATCAGATTTGAATTTAGGACAATGAGTCTTCCTGAGTCCAGGACTGTTACTCTGGTCATTGTATCACCTTGCAACCCTAATTTATGCAACTAGCTCTTTAGTACTTTATGCATGTTTTTTTTTTTCATTTTGCTCTCACAGCAACCTTGAAAGTTAGGTAATATAATTACTTTATTAGATATGAAGAAATTAACTTTGTTGTAACTTTCCAGGATCTCCCAGGTTTAAGTGTCAGAGGTTGGGATTTGAAATCAAGTCTTCTGACTTCAATTCTAGAATTCTATTTACTATTTACTATTCTATTTACTCTTCCACATCATGACATATATTTCTTTTTGAGCCACCATTAAGATAAATACTCCTTTGCAACAGTGTTTCTCACTCTTTTAAAAAAATATTTCAGTTTTATTTTATGTTTCAATTCTAAATACTCTTCTTCTTTTTGTTCTTAAATCATTAAGAAGGCAAGAAATTAAAAACCATTACAAGGATCTAGAGAAATACAAAACAAATGTTCATATTTGCCATGTTTCAACAAAACAAGAAAAAAATAGAAGAAAGTATTTTTCATCTATTCCTCCAGAAAAGTAGACAGTTAAGTCAGTGGATGGATTTAGAAAGGCCTGAGTTCAAAGGCCTGTGTTTCAGACATTTATTAGTTGTGAACCTGGGTAAGTCCCAACCTCTTGTTGCCTCAATTTCTTAATCTGTAAAATAGGAATAATACCACCTTTTACATCCTGGCTCTTGAGAAGATCAAAGAATTTAATTTAAATGAAATTTAAACAAGGATGTGGCACATTGTAAATTCTATGTAAATTTTAGTATGTTTCATCATGAGTCCTTTGGAATTGTTGTTGACCATTTTATTGATTAATGTCACTAAGTGAACAAAAGTTGATTATCTTTATAATAATGTTGTTACTGTATAAATTTTTCTCCTTGTTCTGCTCACTTCACTTTCTAAAAGTGCAAATAGCAAAGAAGGCATTGATCTGCAATGGTAAAAGTATTTATATTTTTTCTTTCTGTATATTGAAATTACATTCTGCCAAAGACAAAATTGTCAATGTGAATTTAATAGTTTAATCTGTGAGATATTTGAATTTTATGTCAAAATATCTTGATATTTTTTGTTTTTAACACATCCAAATATATTTCTCCCCCCCCCCCTTCAGTCTCAGCACCAAAGAATTTTTAAAAAGAAGTTGGGAGAAGAAAAGAAGGGCAAAGGTAGAGGGAGACTCAGTCAGTCAGGAAGTACGGCAAAATTACTGGTTGTGATTCTTGGTGGTTGTCATATAATTGTAGCCTCTCAGGAAGACTGTCCACTGAACCCTAAGTTCTGTGAATTAATTCTCCCACTCCGAAATTACAGGGTTTTGAAATATTGACATGCATTAAACACAATTCAAACAACTTCATACTGTCAAAACAAAAGACTCATAATAAGTAAGAAAGTTGACATACAGGACAACAAAGTAACCTTCAGTATTCTGCATTACATATGTCATTTGCAATGTGCTACTACAGACTATGTGTCATTAAGGGGTTAAAACGAACAAATATCAAAGATTAAAAAAACTCTAAAAAATAGACTTGAGATTAACTGCCCATCTCTTAGTAGAAGATCATTAATAAATGTCAGCTCCCAAGACCACAGCAGACAGTCAATCTCTTCTTGACTTAACTCCTCATACTCATCTTGACAAGGATATCCAAAGTTACAACCACCAAGGGTGACACATTTAAATTGCTATTTATTTAGGGTCATCAAGATAGTTTCCAATTGAGAAATAGCCTCTAAGAAGATTAAGAAATATATTTATTTCTGCTTTTCCCTCCCAGTTCCAGCATCCCTATGTAGTCACAGGAGGGGGGAGGGGTGCTCATGATTCTTGCCCTTATTTCCCTTGTGGTCTATATTTTAAGATCAATTTTAATCATATGCTGTCTAAATTGTCTACACATCATTTCTAGATTCCAAACCCCATTTCACTGCCTAAGAAGGATTTCCCCAATTCCACTTATGACCTTTAGTGGCACAATATAGCTCAATAATATTCTATCTGATGAGGTGTAGCAGTACAGCAGATAGTGAACACTTTCATTTCAGGGATGTAAGAAAAGAGACACTGTCAAAGGACTCTTGCATCTCATTATCAAATATCCAACTAAAGTTCTTTATAATGAAAAAAAGAGCCCTTTCTCTTGAGAGCAGTGAACGCTTCATGCTGTTCATTAAAAGGGCTGAACAGAGAAGCCTCACATCTTTATTCAAAAGCCAAAATTAGACAAGTTTAAAAAAATTATTAGAGCCCTCTTTGTCACCAGGGCTACCATGTTTCTTTGACCTAGTCCTTTGACTGCACAGCTCCCTCCAAAGAGAATGTATTCAATTTACTTTTACTGCAAGTGAAGATGGACTTTCTGCTGTGCTACATGAATATTAACCAGTCAGTGTGTACTGATATTCTGGAGTTCCATGCTGAATTTATTTCTTTTATTTTCTAAAAGAAGCAACATCCATTTGAAAATATTTGGGGCATTTGGGATTAGAAATTAAAAATTATGAGAGCTATAGAGAGAATTAAGGTGAGACATAGAAACTAAAGCTGTTCTAATCTTGCCTATGATGAGAACAAGATGTCAGGTTACAGGATGGGTCAGATCAAACTCAATGCTTACAGCAAATTAATAAGGCTCTCTTTTATTACTGACAATGAGAAATTTTCTTAATAAGCAAATATTAACAACCCAATTTAGGAATCAATAGGGGATGGGCAATCAAGTTTATTTTCATTCATGTGTGAACCAGTCTCTTTGACATTTTGCATCATGTCTGGTAGAATAAGCCATGTCTATGAATATAAAGTCAACCAAAATTACATATTTTTTAAATTACAAATGAGTAGTTATAAATTTCAAAAGGAAGAAGTTCTAAACTTTAGAAAAGGATTTTATCCAGCATTTTTTGGTTATGTTCTGAAGGATTTCTCTAACAAATTTTAACTTAAGATTGAAACTAAATGATGCATTCAGTGATCAGAATAGATTAATGTGATAGTACTGATAATGGCAGGTAGGTTTCCAGGTTTCTGCCTGGTGCAGTATCATATAGAATTAAGACATTATCTCATACCTCCTGATCTTTTAGATATTCAGTTCTACAAAGGGGAAATTAACTCTAGGATAAGTGTTTGGGTTGATTTGCATCTACTTTTTCATCTATACAATGTAAAACTGAAAGATTTTACCTAGTATCTGGAATACTTTATGTTTTAAATGTTCAGGACTGAGGATGAGACTGAAAGCATAATATATATATATATATGTATATATATATATATATAATTGTGCTAATATCTGAACAATTTAAAAATTGAATCCTTTTTTTTGAAAATTTGACAGTGTGATTCAATATTTTCTCCTGAGATTTTTGATCACTTTTTTAAAATGAAGTACTAATAACTCAATGAAGTACTAATAACTAAACTAATAACTAAAGACAAATGTATTATTATATAATTATTATATATAATTATTATGTAATATATAAAATATATAATATAATTATTATATAATTATTACAATTATTATTGCAATCATAATAATAATTATTTTTATTATTATTAGGGTTTTGTAAGGCAAATGGGGTTAAGTGGCTTGCCCAAGGCCACACAGCTAGGTAATTGTTAAGTGTCTGAGACCATATTTGAATTCAGGTACTCCTGACTCCAGGGCCAGTGCTCCATCTACTGTGCCACCTAGCTGTCTCTAGAAGATGCTTTTTACGAAAATAAAAAGAAAGAAAGAAAGACAAAAGAAAAGTTTTTAATGAAATTTGATATGTGCAAGGTACCAAATGGAATATTGAAGGTCTAAGGATCATGTTCCATAAAAAACAAAACAAATAAAAAAACCACGAAAAAACTAAACTGAAGGCCAAAGACAATTATTTGTTTTTTATTTTATTCTTTCCAATTTCATGTAAAGTTAGTTTTCAGCATTCATTTTTTGTAAGATTATGAGTTACACATTTTTTTGCTTTTCCCTTCCATCCTCACTTCTTTTGATAGAGAGTAATCTGATATAGGTTATACATGCATATCTATGTTAAACATAGTTTCATATTAAGCATGGTGTGAAAGAAGAATCACAACAAAAGGGAAAAATATGAAAATGAAAAAAATAAAATAAACTTTAAAAAGTGAAATTAGAATGCTTTTTACTCCATGGTTTGTTCCCCACCCCATACAGATGGCATTTCCCATCACAAGTCTTTTAGAATTATCTTTGTTCATTGAAGAGGACCTAAATCTATCATAACGGCTCGTCACACATTATTGCTGTTAATATTTATAGTGTTCTCCTTGTACAAAGAGAAATATCTGTCTAGTTTTTAATATTAAGAAAACGTTATTTGTGCCTAGCTGATGTTTTCTGAGGGCTCCCTTGGCAGCATGAGCCCTAATCAGATAGAAATTCCTTCCTATTGTTCAAAGTAATTTCACTGTTAATGTAAATTAGACAGATAAGAGCAGCCTCAGCTTCCTACCTTTCTGATCTCAATCATATATAGGTGATAATCCCCTTTTACCTGCTCCCTGCACAGGAAGTGAGCAAGTCAATACAAGTCTGGCCTAAATTCCCTTTATGGCTTGCCTCACCAGAGTCTTAGCCAAATCAACTCTTTGGGCTGCTTCCTTTTCTCTTTCACTCAGGTACTCTCACCTAGAGATCTTGGTTACTCACCCTGTCCTCAAGCAGCTTATTGTTTCTCCAGGGAAAAGTTTTATTTATGATCCTTGCAGACTTTGAAATAAAAACATCTGAGTTTTTCTACCTCCAGGGCTAGTCGGGAGTTTTTCACTTTAAGAGCTCTCATCTTTATGGTGGGCACCACCAATTTCTACCAAATTATTCTGGTTCTACTCATCTCATTTACTATCAGTTTATATAAGACTTTTCAGTCTTTTCTGAAATCTATCTACATATGATTTCTTATAGAACAATACTACTCTATCACATTCATAATACCACAATTTATTCACCCCTATCAATCTGGGCTAGAAAGTTATCAGAATTTCTGACCAAAAAAGCAATTTAGAGTTATTTTAAACCATCAAAAGTGAGGGATAACTACTTTGCACAACCCTCCCACAATTAAATCTAATTCACTTTCATGTCATGGTATCATCTCCCTGTTGTCCTGCTGGTCTTCTTCAAGAAAGAAGGACAACAACTTATGTAAATATTTGGAGCTCTGCCACTACAGTCTCTCTCTCTCTCTCTCTCTCTCTCTCTCTCTCTCTCTCTCTCTGTCTCTCTCTCTCTCTCTGTCTCTCTCTGTCTCTCTCTCTTCTCTCTCTCTCTCTCTCTCTCTCTCACACACACACACACACACACACACACACACACACACACACACATACAAACATACAAACAGACACACCCTGCCCCCTACTCTCTCTCTCTCTCTCTCTCTCTCTCTCTCTCTCTCTCTCTCTCTCTCTCTGTTTTTCTTTCCCTTTTTTCTGGCTTCCCATCCTTGTTGCCTAAAGCAATGCAAATTTTGATATTGGAACCAGACAAGATAACTTGGGATTACCTGCCCTCAATCACTCAGTCTCCCATTGACTGCCCACCAATAAGTCCCACATCAGATAAATCACACTGGATCATTGTCTGGATGAAGACTGGCTCAGAGTGAATGTAATCAATTGTTATTGTTTTAGCCAGAAACTCTGAAGGTCTTCCCATCCCAGATTGATTTCTTTTTGAATACTGAAAAGATGTCATGCTTTGAATCATTTCTTTCTTAAGGACCTTAAGGTCTTAATAAATGGCTTTGCTTCAGTCAAACTGAGAGTTGTTTAAAATCTTGTTTAAAACAGTTAAACCCCTACTGCATCCAAGACCAACCCTATTCATCCTAATCCATATCTCACCACTGTACCCAGATGATTGGAGGAGAAAGTGAGTCGGGTAACATTGCTTTCCTCACTTAAATCCAATTCAATCACATATTATGGCACCATCTCCCTGATGTCATGGTACTCTTTGAGAAGGATAGACATCAAGCTATTAAAACCTAAATAACAAGACATAGAGGCTTAGGCTGAGGCTATTAATGGCATTCATTCGAATTCCAAGTGATTTATTTTTTAAGATAGAGTCAAGTAACTCCATTATAATATAATATACATAAGTTTTACAAGTTCTAAATCACAAAACCTGATCTGAAATTCCTTGTTTCAGTGTAAGAGTCTTCAGCATAATCCTTGGTGATACTATTCATCCTTTGTTGTAGAAGAGGACCAATGCCATCAAAAGTGTGATCTTGTATATGAATAGTGTATTGACTTGTATATGAATAGAATATGAGTGGGCACAACTCCACAATGTCAGGTAACTGACAGGAATTTCAATAACCATTTACATTTATGTCTAATTGACAGTATTCCAGTTGAGTATATTAGTAGCCAAAAGACAAGGTTTTGCAAGTGATATTCTTTAACTGACCTCACCTGTACCATTTCACAATAAGAAATATTTCTACTATTGTTTCTGATTATAAAAAATGATGTGAAAGATTCTTCAGCAAAAACTCAATTAAAGATTGCCAAGATTCCATGGGAAGATACAAAAATCCAAGTATTTTTTCTCAGTGACCCCGATATTAAATCTTTTTTGCTTTTACTTTGTCTGAAATTAAAATCATGACCCCTGATTTTTTTTCTTACTTCAGCTGAGGCATAATATATTTTTCTCCAATCTTTTACCTTTACCCTGTGTGTAAAAGTATCATCCAAAGTCATATCATTTCTTGAACCATTTGTGTACTTCTCCCAGTACTATTTTCTCTCACACTTTAACCCTCATTCCCATCTCCTATCCTGGGTCAAGGTACTTAAACCCATGTTAAGTGAAACAAGGCCTATTTTCTTTCACCCCTCCCCCACTTAATCCTTTGCTAAATGAAGAAAAGTCTATTCTCTCCCATTTTACTCCCACTTCCCCACCCAGTATATAACACTTTATTAAGTGAAGCATGGATTAAGTAAAACCCTGATATTATTTAATGAAGAATCAAAGATCTCTAAGTACTGGGAGGCTCTGGAGGTCTCACCTGAGAACTTTACAAATGATTGTAAGTTGCCAGAGACACTGACTCAGGACCTCACAGTTTATGATGCCTTCATTTGACAAGATGCTAAGCACAGTAGTATTAAAATGGCTCAAAGGATAATGTGACAATTAAGTTTAAAGTTATCACCCCTGCTTTTCTTCAGGGCTTTTTGTCTCAAACATAGTGATGCCATCTTGGACCTCTTCAATGAAAAGATAAGGCCCAAATGTACCCATATCCTTTAGACTCTTTCTCTTCAATTATATTCTACCCTTTATCCTAAGAGAAGTAAAGTTCTAAAGAATTAGAAGTTTTATAGCTTCCCTTTTAGGGTTGTATACAATTTGATGGTCTTGACCAATATTTGTTTTGTTTTGTTTTTTCCTTCCACTTTTCATTTCTATTTTTTATGCAAATCTTGTGTTCAGTTTTGGTCTTTGTGTCAGGAAATTCTGGAAGTCCTCTATTTTGTTGAACATACATCTTTTCCCCTAACATTATATGCTGAATTTTGCAGGGTGGTACATTCTGGCTTGTAATCCCAAATCCTTTGCCCTCTGAAATATGTTATTCCAGTTCTTCCAATCCTTCAGTGTTGAGACTAACAGGTCATGTGTTGAATCTAATTGTGTTTCCTTTGTATTTGAATTATTTTCTTTTTTCTGCTTGCAATATTCTCTTCTTTATTTGTGATGTCTAAAATGTGACTCTTATAGACCTTGGGGTTTTTATCCTGGGTTCTCTTTCTGGAGAGGTTCTGTGGATTCTTTCAATGGTTATATTGTTATCTTATTCTAGTAGATTTGTACAGTTTTCCCTTATAATTTCCTGCATGTGGAAAAATGTCAAATGCTCACGGTTAAGACAAGCTAACATAATAAATAATGACAATTTTACCAAAATTAAATGGATTTATTCAGTGTCATACCAAGCAAACTTCCAAATAATCACTTTATTGAGCTAGAAAAAAAATAGTAAAATTCATCTGGAGCAAAAAAACAGGCAAGAATAGCAAGGGAACTAATGAAAAAGATATAACGGAAGTTGGCCTAGTTCTACCAGATCTAAAACTATGCTATGAAGTGACAATCATCAAAACTGCTTGGCACTGGTTCCAACATAGAGTAATGGATCAGTTTCAAAAGTAGTTACAGTAAATGACTACAGCAATCTACTATTTCACAAGCCCAAAGACATTAGCTTCTGGCATAAGAACTCTCTATTTGACAGAATTTGGTGGGAAAACTGAAAAATAGTATGGCAAAAACCAGACATAGATCCACATCTCACACCCCATACCAAAATAAGGTCAAAATTGGTAGAGGATTTAGACATTAAAGAACAATATTATAGATAAATGAATAGACTAATAAATATTCTATCTATCCAATCTATGGAAAGGGAAGATAAATTTATGACCAAACAAAAATTAGAGCACATTACAAACTGCAAAATGAATAATTTTGGCTATATTAAATTGAAAAAGTTTTGCACTAATAAAATAAATGTTGCCAAAATAAGAAGGAAATATTTAGAACTAGGAGTTCTGATACAGGTCACATTTCTAAAATATATAGAGAATTGCATCAAATTTTATAAGGTCACAAGTCATTTCCCAATTGATAAATGGTCAGTTGATATGAACAATTGTCCAATGCAGAAAATAATGTTATATATCATATGAACAATGCTCCAAATCATTATTGATTAGAGAAATGCAAATTAAGATAGCAATGAGATATCTCACTTCTAAGATTGGCCAAGACAAGAAAAAGGGAAAATAATTACTGTTGGAGAGTTTTTTGGAGGATTGGGACACTGATGCATTATTTGCTAGAGGAGTTATGAATGGATCTAACCTTTCCAGAGAATAATATGGAACTATGCCCCAAAAATAATAAAACTTGTCATTCATACCCTTTGACCCAGCAATTTCAATTCTATGTCTATATCCAGAATACATTATAAAAAAGTGGTAAAGTCCTACATACTCCAAAATATTCATAGGAGGTCTTTTTGCTGTGGCAATGAATTGGAAATTGAGGGGATTCCGATTAATTGTGTAATGGCTAAACAAGTTATGGTGCATGAATAATATGGAATACTATTGTTCTATAAGAAATCATACATGGGAGCAGCTAAGTGGCATAATGGATAGAGCACTGGCCCTGGAATCAGGAAGAGCTGAGTTCAAATCCAGTCTCAGATACGTAATAATGTGATCTTGGGTAAATCACTTAATCCCATTGCCATAAATAAATAAACAAACAAACAAACAAATAAATAAAAAGAAATCATAAATGGTTGCATCCTAGAGAAGCATGGAGTGACGTATGGGATCTGATGCTGAACTTAGGGAGTAGAACCAAGAAAAGGAGGTTAACATCAGCAGCAACCTTAGGAGATGAACAACCTTGATGGATTGGAGGTAGCTCCTCTCTGTAGTACAGAGATTTAGGACAACTGTTTTTCACTAGCTATGGAAGACAAACAAAACAAAACAAAACATACATGCAGAAAAACCCCCATCATAATCTGATGGATACTTTTTAGAAAGTAACTCCTACATATTTCTTTCCTTTTATCCTAATTCCCCATATTGAAAATTAATAATTTGCAAACATGTTTATCAAAATATGTATGTACAATGCTAACCTGACTGTTCACCACTGAGGGGAGGGGGATAGGAAGGGACAGTGGAATGAAATTTTGTTATTTACAAATATACATTGATGAAAAGAAAAGAAGTAAATAATTTTTTAAATTTTTTTAAAAAAAGAAAAAACCCTGCATGATGTTTTCCAGGTTCTTTTTTTTTTTTATCCAGACTTTCTAGTACACTGATGATTCATAGATTATCTCTCTTGGATCTATTTTCCAGGACATTCATTTTCCCTAAAAGTTGTTTTACATTTCCTTCGATTTTTTTTCAGTCTTTTTATTTTGTTTGATGAAATCTTGAAGTCTTGCAGATTCATTGGTTCTCATTTGTTCAATTCTAATTTTTAGGGTTTCATTTTCTTCAATTAGCTTCTGTGTTTCCTTTTCCAGTTGGTTATTTTTACTTTTTAATGGAGTTAATTTCTTTGGAAATTTTTTCATAATTTTCCTGCATGACTTTCATTTCTTTTTTTTTCCATTTTTCTTTTTCTTCTTTTCTTTGGTTTTTAAATTCTTGCTTAAACTCTTCAATGAACTATTGTATTTTGATTCAAATTTATAAGACTGCTTTGATACTTCCCTTGTGAGTGATTTTTCAATGATTTTCTTCCAGCTTGGCATTGTTATCATTTTTGTCTTTGAAGTAGTTTTCTGTGGTGAACCCTCTTTTAGCTTTTATCTTCTTCTTTGTTGTTTTAGTTCTGCTCCTGTCATATAAGGAGTATAGATCCAAGCTTTTTTTTTTTTTTTTTTACTGGGCCTGGGGTCTGATCCTTGGCTTGTTGTTGACCAAGATGTTGTCTATGAGTTCCAGGCATTGCCTTTGCAGCTGTTTTTTTTTTTCTCTTTTATGTCCAGGTTCTGACTTAACAGCGGTTTGTTCCCACCCCAGTTCTATCTTTTACCATGGAGTTCTCAAGGTTCAGACTTTGTTTGGGACTAGGGTTGATCCTGCTGGCTTGTTATCAAGCTGCCAGGACTTTTGCTGTTGTTAAGTTATGGATTGCACTGTGGCTAAAAACCTCCTTCTGGCTTTCCTGCTTTCGGGCCTCCTGGACTGTACTTCCCCTGTTCCCTAATGAGACAGACCTTCACTGAAGATCCTCCAGAATGTCTACAGTTGAAATCTTCTTTGAATCTTCTCTCTCTTTTTTTTTTTTTTTTTTTTAGTGGGATCGGTAGTGTCAATCTCAGAGTGGAGACTTCATTTATCTTTGGTAGGGAAAGGCTCCAGTAGCATGTTAGCTTCACACAGCCATTTTGGCTCTGCCCCAAAAGTAAACCATAATTTTCTTAGGCTAAAAATGAAATAATAAAGTTAGCTTTATACATTTAGTTATATTCTCTAGGATCTTGCCAATAATCCACGGTTGAATGGCATCCTTATGAATGCCAACACCAAAGTAAATGAATTGTCAATATTTATAGAATTTAAACAAAAAAAAATACAGATATTTTGGGGCTAACCAATAAGGTTACAATTTTGTACAGAAATGTCCCAGATTTTAACTTATAATTTCTGTATTCTCTTTTAAAAAGTTTGTTCCATTGTACAAAACAGATTTATTTTCATTCAAATGCACATTTTTATTTTTAAGTTAAAAAATTTCCTTCCACCCTCCCACCCTTCTCTCAGTGGCAGACAGGTTTGCATTATGCATACATTTTTTTGATAAAGATGTTTACATATTAGTTATTTTCAGTATGAGGAATTAGGATTAAGAGAAAGAAAAACATAAGAGATAAGTTTTATAAAGTGTTCATCAGTAAAGGGTTGTTTTGTGTGCATGTCTGTGTGTTTGTGTGTGTGTGTGTGTTTTGTTTTGTTTTGTTTTTCATCCTCTGGAGGGGGATAACATAGTCCATAGCTGGTTTTACACAGCTGTACATATACAGTTGATCAATGTTGGAGAGGTTTTTGCGATGATTGGGACATTGATGCATTGCTGGTGGGGTTGTGAATGGATCCAACCTTTCTGAACTGCTGAGAGGAGCGAATTCCTTCAAGTTTGTTCATCTCACAATATTGTTGTTGATGTGTGTATTGCTCTCTTGGTTTTCTTCCCTTCATTCAGCATCAGATCCCATTAGTCATGCTATGATTTTTCTAAAGTTCAATCATGAATGGTTTCTTATAGAACTATTTGTATTACACATTATTTATGTATTATAACTTGCATAGCCATTCCCATTCTTTGCCACTACAAAAATTTTTTTCCACTACTGCTATGAATATTTTGGAACATGTGAAACTTTTCCCTTTTTTATGAAATCTCAAATTTAAAAGTATGCATATCAATCAGAAAAAAAGGGCTTAATGAGACAGAGAAACAGTATCTGTCTTTAGGTCTCTGTTTATAAGGTCATGGGGCAAATGTCAGCATCCATACCTACATTCCAGACTTACAGACCTAAAATATGAATTTATAGATCAATTTTTAAGTCAGAAATATTAATCCCAAATTAAAGAATATCAGATTAGATACCACATTTGATACATCAAAATTTTACATGATACTTTGTTTCTGTTCTTGAGGATAAATTTTATAAATATATAATTTATCCTTTAAAAATTTAAAGAGAATATATTTGTAAAACTTTTTGACCCAGAATTATTTTTTCCCTTTTTTTTTGCTTAAAATATACTTTAAAAAGAGCTTCTTACTTTTGGGCATATAACCTTTTAAAAATTATTTTGAGAAATGAATGGAATAATATTGATTTTTTATAAAATGGTATTTATTTATTATATTTTATCATTATGTTATATTTTATTTAATAGTTGGTAAAATAGTATAGAGGAAGAAGAGAAAAGAATTAAACAGAGTTCACATACAAATAACAGGCATAATCTGATGTATAACATTTATGTTACAGAAAGACATAGGTTGGGGATACTCATCTCTCTTTGTCTTGTTTGATATTGAAAATTTTGTTGCATTCATTTTAATTTCTTTTGTGTTGTGTTTGTCCAGTATATATTGTGTACATACACACATACACATATATATTTGTGTGTGCATATATATGTATATACACACTCACTGAATATAGTTTTTGTGACTATTTACTTCACTCTGCCCTGGTTCATGTAGATCTTTATAGAGTTCTCTGTATTTAATAGTTAAACTATTAATCATGACACAATAATATTTCATTATATCCATATACCCTAATTTGTTTAGTTAATCCCCAATCTATGGAAATCTACTTTACTTCAAATTTATCAAAAATAGCCTTGCTAGAACTATGTGGTATATATAAAGACTTTTCATATTTTTGGTTTCTTGAGTCATAAGTCTAAAAAAGAAGTTTCTGACTCAAAGGTTATGAACATTTTCATCACTGCATATGAATCATTTCAAATTGTTTTCCTAAAGTGTTGTGCTATCTCACAATTCTACCAATAATGTTGTGGTAAATATTGTGATAGAAATACCAACATCTAAGAAAAGATGAGCACAATGATTTTAGACATATATGGAAAGCTTTGCATAAAATCATGAAAAACATATTGGAGAATCAAGAGAACATGATATAAAGTGCTAACAATATTGCTTTAAGCATGACTTCACAAGAATATGCTATTTTGTCCACTTTAAATAACCAAATTATCAATAAAGTACATGTGAAGAAAGATACTACCTATATCCTGAGAAAGAGCTGATGAATAGAAGTATATATAATAATTTTACAAAAAAATATATATGCATTGATAGATGTAAGATATATATATATATATATATATATATATATATATATATATATATATATATAAGTTTGGTATAAATTTGAAAGGAATAGAAAGTTATTCATAGAAGAGTTTTAGTTTCATGTGCAATAATCTTTTACTGTACTGTTTCATTCCATCAGTTAATTTTTAACTGTATTAGTGTGTTGATCATTCTCCAACCACTGTGTTGTAAATTTTTATTTCTTTTATTTTTATCAATTTGAATCATTTTAAATGTGGGTGTTTACAATGTGCAATTCTTTTAAGAAGTGATTATTTACAACCTTTAATGAAGTAATTGTTGGGATAGGTTATACGCATAGACAAATATTTATATTATATAAAATTAATTATATTAATTATATCATATTAATTATATTATATCATATCATATATTCTATCATATATCATATTATATTATATAATATCAAATTAAATCATATTATATCAAATTATATCATATTATATTATGCTATGTTATGTTATTATATTACATTATATTACATTATATTGCAGTATATTACAGTATATCATATCATATCACATCATGTCATGTTATGTTATGTTATGTTATATTATGTTAATTATATTATGTGATATTATATGAAATTACATGAAATTATATGATATGATATGGTATGATATTATAGATAGTATTTTTTTCTAATTAACCACTTTCTTTTCTTATCCTAGGAGCTTTAAATTTGCATGTAGAAAAGTTTTTCACTTCATGTAATGAGAATCTTCTATGTTACCTTTTATCCTTTTATAACTGCTTCTGTCTTTTATTTAGTTAAGGATACATCTCCTTCCTATAGCTTTGAGAAGTATGTGATTTGTTCTTTTTTTTAATTATTTTTTGTTGTGCAATCATTCAGTCATATTCAGTCCTTACAACCCATAGACCATACTGTTAATCAGACTTTCTTGACAATATTCCTAGAGTGCTTTGCCATTTCTTTCTCTAGTAGATTAAGGCTAACAGGAATTAAATGACTTTCCCAAAACTACTAACATAGTAAATATCTGAAGATAAATTTGAAATCATCTTGATTCCAAGATCAGAACCTTAACCATTGTCCCAATTCACTGCCTATGATTTTAATGTTAAAATTTTCTATCTGTTTAAAATGTGTTATAAGTAATGTTAAGTCTAATTTCTGTGAGCCTGCTTTCAGTTTTCTCTTCAGTTTTTTCAAGATTGTATTTTTAGATAATTTGTGTTTTGCAATTTATCAGCCCCTAGGTTTTGAGTTCTATCGTTTCTTATTCACTCTACTCTAGTCTGTTCTATTGATCTATATGTTTTAGTTTGAGTCCTGAGGTACCTTTTTTCCCCTTTCATCACTATTTCTTTTCATCATTTTTCATTCATAATCTAGTGAGTTTTTCTTCCACATTCTATAAAGTATCTTTTTCATAAACTGATTAATATTGAATTACAGTTACAGAACTTTAATAAGTCATTTTCATTGTATTGGCAAAGCTTAGCCATGATCATTGAATATTAGTCCTCTACTTCTTTAAGAAGTACTTCTTTAAGGAAGTGACATTTAAGTTGTTCATGAACAGATTGGGTAGACAAGTCAACATATATTTTAGGTTTTTGCAAGGCAATGGGGTTAAGTGGCTTGCCCAAGGCTCCACAGCTAGGCAATTATTAAGTGTCTGAGACCAGATTTGAACTCCGGTACTCCTAACTCCAGGGCTGGGACTCTATCCACTGCGCCACCTAGCTGCCCCCAAGAAGTATTTCTTTAAAAAATGTTTTATAAATTAATCTAGGTAAGTCTTTCATGTGTTTTGATTGTGCAATTTCAATTTTTTTTATAATTTGTGATTAGGTAGCATGATATATATATATCATTTTATTTTTATTTCTTGTGTTTTTCTCCATGGCACTGGAAAGAATTAAGGAACACTAGAACATAAGATGAGGTAGAGTTTTACTGCAAACTTACTGTCATCTTCTTTTTGTTTGCTTGTTTTTGCAAAACAGTGGGGTTAGGTGACTTGCCCAAGTTCACACAGATAACTAATTTCTAAGTGTCTGAGACTGGATTTGAACTTAGGTCCTCCTGACTCCAGGGCCAGTACTCTAGGCACTATACTACCTAGATGCCCTAAGAGTCCTCTTCTTGTATTGCTACTATAGCCTTGCTGTCACTAGGTGCTGAGAGAGGTATTGAGTGAGATCTGGTGAAGGATGGGGAGGTGGGGGGAAGGAGAGGGGAAAGGAATAATTCATATTATTTTGTTTAGGTATCTTTTTTTGTAGATTCTAGATATCACATAACAGAGGGACAGCTGAAGATGTTTCATTTTTTAGGCAAAATTTCTATTTTAGAGAGTTTTGAGAGATCATAGGAATCAGAAACAATGATCATGGGAATCAGAAACATTGTATAGTATTCGATTTTTGCTTATGAGACCTAGATGTCTGAAGGACTTTTTTCTAATTTGACCAAAATTATATTTGAAAAATAAGAGATAGATATTAACTATGGTAGAAGATTACTAGAATTACTTTTGCCCCCATGAAAAAGGGACCAAATGAATCATACCTCTCCCATTCCTATGATTTGACAGTTTTCCAAAGATCTAGCAATGTTAGTAAGAACTGAAAACTAAATGGTATGAAGTTTTTCAAGGTAGGGAAAAATTAATCTCTATTATTTATTCAATTTCCAAATAATAGTTAAATATCTATTACATGGATTTCCAGTCAAGATGGCGGAAAGAGACAGGCACTGAGATAATTGCTCCTCTTTCCCTCCAAAAATAACATGAGAGAAACCTCTTAGAAATTAATTCAACAAAACCCAGAAAGTGAAGCTAGGAGAAGAACACCTACCAGGAAGGTTTGTCTCAGGGAACCATGGGTGAAGCTGGAGTTAAGAGCAGAGGATCAGTGCAGGTACAGCACCTAGGGGAAGACAGAGCGCCAGCCTCAGCCATAGAGACTTCAGAGGGAGAGGAGCTACAGGAGGATAAGTTCCAGCCCAGAGTTTCAGAGCACACCTGGAGAACAGCCAGCTGAAACAGGGACCTGAGCTCCATACTGCTGACAGAGGCCTTTCCTCAGAACAAACAGTAAAACAAATCCTCCACCCCCTCAGGGCTACAAATTTCACTCAACTGACAGAGATCAACTCCCTTCCTCAGGGCCCAGCCCAGTGTTCAAGACCCTGCTCCTTAGGACCTCAAACACTCCAGAGAAAGCAGCCCTAATGACTGGCCCTTGGAATTACTAATACAAATGAACAAATCCTCTAGGATCTTCAAAAGCAAATCTCTGAGAATCAGCACCCCCCCCCAACACAAGATTCTAGAAAGATGAAAAAAGGGTCAGAGAAAAAGGGAGCTCATGGAGAAATAATTAGAAAAGACAGATTCTAGCCCAGAGAGATCCAGCACTGCTGAAGAGAATATGAATTGGTCTCGAGCCCAGAGAGACTACCTTAAAGAAAACAGGAAGGAGTTTAAAAATCAATTGGAAAAAATTGGGAAAGAAACTCAAGAGAAAATTACCATGTTGCAAGAGAAAATTTACACCTTGAAACAAGAAAACAAATCCTTGGAAAATACAATTGGACAAATACAAAATGAAAGTAACTCTCTCAGATCTTCAATTGGACAAATGCAAAAAAGAAAGAGTCTCTCTCAAATCTTCAATTGGGCAAATGCAAAAAAGGAAATGATTCTCTCAAAACTACACTTGAGCAAGTAGAAAAGTCCTTCAAAAATAGAATTGGGGGGACGGAGCCAAGATGGCGACAAGAAAGGATTGAGTCTTAGGCTCTCTTTGATAAAACTCATAAGCTAAGGACTCTAACTAAACTTTTGAGAGACAGTACCCACAAAGGGACCCAGAGAGGCAGTTCTCCTACTCAAGGTAACCTGGAAAAGAGCAGAAAGGCTCTGCTCCCCGGGGTCAGAGGGGCGGCTAGCCATTGGGGCGAACTTCAACCTCCCAGAGGTAGCCCTAGGGTTCTGGGACCCCCATCTCAAAGCAGCGGGGGTGTCTCCTGAGCTACACCCCGGGGAGCACCAGGCACAAAGTGGGGGAACAGCGGGGGACCTCTGCCAGAGCTAGCATGTGGAGCCCAGCCCCCAGGGCACACAGTGAGCAGTCTTTAGGCAGCCCAGATCCAGGAACAGAAGCAGGCAGCCTCCAGGGCATGAGCCCATTGTTCAGAGGAAGGGGAGTGAAAAGAGAGAGAGACTGCAGAGCTCTGCCCTCTGCCCCTGGAACAAGACTCTGGGGCTCTGACCACATTCAGATACTGATCGCAGCCGGGGCCCCCACACAGAACAGCAGTGGCCCTCTCCACCTGAGGCCCGTGGCAGACGGGAGCACATATAGTTATTCACAGACCAGGAGGGAGGACAGAGCCTCACACACTGAGACCCTTGTGGGAGCTCCCCAAGAACTCAGGAAGCACCCCAAAACAGGCTAAGGCTGGGGAAATGAGCAAGCAGAGGAAAAATAGGAACACCATTGAGAAATATATTATCTATGATCCCAAGATGGATGCATATACTTAGTCTGAAAATGAGGAAACACAAGATCCTGCATCTAAAGACTCCTAGAAAAACAGAAACTGGGATCAGGCTATGACAGAGCTCAAAAAAGACTTTGAAAATCAAATAAGGGAGTTAGAAGAAAAACTGGGAAACAAAATGAGAGAGATGCAGGAAAAACATGAAAATGAAGTACAGCTTAGTCAAGGAAATCCAAAAGAATGCTGAAGAAAATAGCATGCTAAAAACCATCCTAGGTCAAATGGATAAAACAGTTGAAAAAAGTTACTGAGGAGAAGAGTGCTTTAAAAAGCAAAATTGGCCAGATGGAAAAAGAGATAAGAAAACTCTCTGAGGAGAACAAATCCTTCAGACAAAGAATAGAATTCAGGGAGATCGATGAATTTACCAGAAATCGGGAATCAATACTTCAAAACCAAAAAAATGAAAAATTAGAAGAAAATGTGAAATATATCATTGAAAAAACAACTGATATGGAAAACAGACTTAGGAAAGATAATTTAAAAATTATTGGAATACCTGGCAGTCATGATCAGGAATAAAGGCTTGACATCATTTTCAAAGAATTACTACAGGAAAATCGCCCTGATATTCTAGAAGCAGAGGGCAAAATAGAAATGGAGAGAATCCACCGATCCCCCCAAGAAAGAGATGCCAAAAAACCAATCCCTAGGAATATTATAGCCAAGTTCCAGAACTCCCAAGTCAAAGAGAAAATATTACAAGCAGCCAGAAGGACACAGTTAAAATATCGTGGAGTTGCAGTCAGGATCACACAGGACTTAGCAGCAACTAAATTGGAAGCTTGTAGGGCTTGGAATATAATATACGAGATGGCAAAAGAGCTTAGAATGCAGCCAAGGATGAACTACCCAGCAAGGCTAAATGCCTTCTTCCAGGGAAAAAGATGGACTTTCAATGAACCAGGGGAATTTCAAATGTTCCTTTTGGAATGGCCAGAGCTGAACAGAAGGTTTGAGCTTCAGATACAGGACTCAGGTGAAGCATGGAGATTGGAGGAGAGGGGGAAAATATGAGGGACTTAATGATGATGAACTGCATGTATTCCTGCATAGAAAAATGACACTGATAATACTCATATGAACCTTCTCAGCTAATAGAGCAGGTAGAGGGAGCTTTTATAGTTGAAGCACAGGAGAAAGCTGAATTTGAAGATAAAATATAGTGTAAAAATGGAGTCAATAGAAAAAAAGGGAAATGGAATGGGAGAAAGAAAAAGGAGAGGGGCAATAGGCCAAGATATTTCATATAATAAGATTTTTCTTTATTACAATGAGCTATTGTAATGATATGGAAGTGGGGAGGCAAGGGGGAATGAGGGAAACTTTGCTCTCATCAGAGGTGGCTAAGAGAGGAAACAGCACATATGCTCAATGGGGTATAGACATCTGGAGTAAGAAGGAGGGGGGAGCAGGGGGAAGGGGTGGGGATGTGAATAAAGGAGGAGAGGATGGATCATGGGGGGAGAGTGGTCAGATATAACACATTTTCTTTTTTACTTCTTGCAAGGGGCTGGGATTGGAAGGCCTGTCCAGGACCATAGGGCCAGGTGGATGATGGGCTTAAGGGATGGTATGGGGGCTCAGGGCCTCTTGGCCCCAGGACCAGGGATCTGTCTGCTGTACCACTCAGCTACCCTACAGCAGAGTCAGAGTGAGAGGAGAGAGAAAATATAGTACATGGTAGTGGAGAAATAAGAAAGGAGGGAGTTGCGATCAGCAATGGCAATGGTGGAAAAATATGGAAGTAAATTTTGCGATGGACTTACCATAAAGAATGTGATCCACCCATGACTGAGTTGTTGGTGTTGGAACAAAGAATGAAGCACCTTTTATTATTATTATTATTATTATTTTGGGGAGGGTGCAGGGCAAATGGGACTGGGTGTCCTCCCTGGGGCCACATAGCAGGGTGGTCTTTGGGTGTCTGAGGCCAGATTTGGACCTGGGTGCTCCTGGCTCAAGGGCCAATACTCTGTCTGCCACCTAGCCACCCCTCCTATTATTATTATTTTATTTTATTTTGGGTCTTTTTTTTCTTCTTTTTTTTTGCAGGGCAGTGGGGACCAGGTGGTTTGCATGTCACATGGCTGGGTGATTGTTGATTCTACGGGGCTGAATGTGGTCTCAGGTGCTCGTGGCTCCAGGGCTGGTGCTTCATCCATTGAGCCACCTGACCATACCTACAATTATTACTACTTTTTATTTTCATTTTTTTCCTCTCCCTTTTACTTTATCACTCAAGCAAGTCTATATTCATGGGGGAAGGGGGTATTTCATTTACTCTTAACACAAGAATATTTTATTAATGTAAAAAAAACATTTGTACAAAATGAGAATAAAAAATAAAATAAAAAAAGAATATATCTCAAAAAATAGAATTGACCAACTGTAAAAGAAGTTGCAAAAGTTAAATGAAAATAAAATCTTCTCTAAATAGAAGGATGGAATTGGCAGAAACTAATGACTTCATGAGACGACAAGATTGTGTTAAACAAAAACAAAAGATCAAAAAAATAGAAAAAAAATGTAAAATACCTCTTCAGCAAAACCACTGACCTTGAGAAGGAAATCAAGATGGGACAACCTGAGAATTATTGGACTTCCTAAAAACATTGAAGAGAAAAACTAAAGGTCTGGTCTTAATATTACAGCAGTTAGTAATGGAAAATTGACCTGATATCATGGAAGTAGAGGGCAAAATAGTTATTAAAGGAATACATCAATCCTATTCAGAAAGAGATCCTAAAA
Organism: Macrotis lagotis; assembly: GCF_037893015.1. Taxonomy (NCBI): domain Eukaryota; kingdom Metazoa; phylum Chordata; class Mammalia; order Peramelemorphia; family Peramelidae; genus Macrotis; species Macrotis lagotis. The sequence goes on from NC_133666.1 coordinate 490,970,569, forward strand.
TGAAAACACCAAGGATTGTTGTGGCCAAATTCCAGAACAATCAGATAAAAGAAAAAAATCTTACAAGCAGCCAGGAAGAAAAAAATTTAAACATGAAGGAGCCATAGCAAGTATTACACAGCACCTGGCTGTAGTAACATTAAAGGATCAAAGGACCTGGAATGAAATATTCCAAAGAGCAAGGGAGCTTGAAATGCAGCCAAAAATCAACTACCTGGCAAAGCTGAGCCTTTTCTTCCAGGCAAAAAGATGGACATTTAATGAAATGAGAGACTTCCAAGATTTCATGATGAAAAGACCAGAGCTAAATAGAAAATCTGAACATCAAACAGGAGGCTCAAGAGACATATATGAAAAGGTTAAAATAAAAAACAAAAAAGACTGCAATCCAATAAGATGAAACTGGTTATATACCCACTTGGAAGAAAGAGAATCATAACTCATGGGAATTGTAACTCTGATAGAAATAATATTTAAAGCCAGAAGTAGTGGACACTCATAACTTTTCTGTGACTCAGATAGAATGATTTAAAAATAATGTCACCTTAAAAAAGGGGGACAGTAAGGAGAAGGGGTAATGGGGTAATGGAGTAAATCTCATTACATCAAGAGGTAAAAAAGACTTTTTGAAACTGAGGGGAAGAAGGGAGGATGTGAGATGCACCTGAATCTTTATTTCATCAGACTTGGCTTAAAGCTAACTTAGACACAATTAGTTAAGTTAAGAAACTTATCTTACCTTTCAAGCATTAAAAAAGGAAAAGGGGAGGGGGAGGGGAGAAGAAGGGGAACTAGCAGAAGGAAGGGAAGAAAGGGAAAGGGGAAAGCGGTAAGAAAGCGAGGGGGGTTGATATAAGAGGGCAAACACACTAAACGTGGTGGTATTTGGAAACTAAACACTAGGGAATATGAATAAAGGGGAAAAGGGGGAAATATAAACAAGGAAGATAGCATGGAGGGCAATCAAGAGTAAGTAATTATAACTTTGAATGGGAATGGGATGAATTCTCCCTTAAAACATAAGCAAATAGCAGAGTGGATTAAAAACTAGAATCCTACAATATACTGCTTACATGAAACTCATTTGAAGCAGAAAGATACATATAGAATAAAAGTAAAAGGCTGGAGCAAAATATACTTTGCTTCAGCAGAAGTGAAAAATAAAGCAGGGGTAGCAATTCTTATCTTACACAAAGCAGCTGTAAAAATAGATATTATTAAAAGAGATAATGATGGAAACTATATTGCCCTAAAAGGTACCATAGACAATAAAGTAATTTCAATACTAAATATGTATGCACTCAATGGGACAGCATCCAAATTCTTAGAGGTGAAAGAACTTCAGGAAGACATAGACTACAAAACTCTACTAGTGGGAGACTTCAACCTCACATTCTCAGATTTAGATAAATCAATTCATAAAATAAATAAGAAGGAAGTTAAGGAGGTAAATAGATTGTTAGAAAACCTAGGTATGATTGACCTATGAAGGAAACTGAATGGGGATAGAAAGGAATATACTTTTTTTTTCTGTAGTACATGGCACTTACACAAAAACTGACCATGCACTAGGACATAAAAACCTAATGACCAATTGCAGAAAGGCAGAAATATTGAATACAGCATTCTCATATCATAATGCAATAAAAATCATATACAATGCTGGGCCAGGGAGATAAAGACCCAGATCTAATTGGAAATTAAATAACCTCATTTTAAAAAATGAGTGGATCAAGCAATAAATTATAGAAAGAATTAATTATTTCATTGTAGATAATGACAAAAATGAAACAACATACCAAAACCTATGGGATAAACTCAAGGTGATTTCAGAGGATATATTATGTCTTTAAATGCTTACTTGAATAAATTAGATAAAGAAGAATCAACAAAAAAAATATGCAACTAAAAAAATTAGAGAAAGAACAAATTAAAAACCCCCAATTAAATATAAAACTAAAAATTCTAAAAATTAAAGGAGAAATTAATAAAATAGAAAGCTAGAAAACTATTGAGGTAATAAATAAAACCAAGAGCAGCTTTTATGAAAAAACAATAAAATTGATAAACTTCTGGTCAATATTATTAAAAAAAGAAAGAAGAAAACCAAATTACTAGTATCATAAATGAAAAAAGGTGAACTCATCACCAATGAGGATGAAATTAAAGTAATAATTAAGAATTATTCTGCCCAACTATATGCCAATAAATTTGACAATCTAAGTGAAATCAATAATATTTACAACAATATAAATTGCTCAGATTAAATGAAGCAGAAATTAAAAACCTTAATAATCCTATCTGAGAAAAAGAAATGCATCAAGCCATTTTTTCAACTCCCTAAGAAAAAAATCTCCAGGGCCAGATGGATTCACAAATGAATTCTATTAAACATTTAAGGAACAAGTTCCAATTCTATATAAACTCTTTGGTAAAAATAGGTGAAGACGGAACTCTGCCTAACTCTTTCTAAGACACCAATATGGTGCTGATACTTAAACCAGGAAGGGTTGAAAAAGAGAAAGAAAATTATTGATCTATCTCCCTGATGAATATAGATGTAAAAATCTTAAATAAAATCTTAGCAAAACAATTACAACAAGTTATCACTAGGATAATAAATTATGATCAAGTAGGATTTATCCCAGTAATGCAGGATTAGTTCAATTTTAGGAAAACTGTTAGTATAATCAATTATATCAATAATGTCAATAACAATTATAGCAATATCAGAAATCATATGATTATATCAATAGATGCTTAAAAAACCTTTTGATGAAATACAGCAGCAATTCCTAATAAAAACACTAGAGAGTATGGGAATAAATGGGTTATTCCTTAGAATGATAAGCAGTATTTATCTGAAACCATCAACAAGCATTATATGTAATGGGGATAAGCTTAAGGCATTCCCAATAAGATCAGGGGTGAAACAAGTATGTCCATTATCACCACTACTATTCAATATCGTATTAGAAATGTTAGCTTCAGTAATAAGAGAGGAAAAAGAAATTGAAGGAATTAAAATAGGGAAGGAGGAGACAAAACTCTCACTCTTTGGTGATGACATGATGGTATAGGGAACCCCAAAAAGTTAACTAAAAATTACTAGAAATAATTAGCAATCTTAGAAAAGTAGCACTATATAAAATAAACCTTCATAAATCCTCAACATTTTTATATATAACTAGCAAGATACAGCAGAAAGAGCTAGAAAGAAAAATCCCATTCAAAGTAACCTCAGAGAAAATAAAATAGAATACCTGGGAGTCTACTTGCCAAAGCAGACTCAAAAACTTCTTGAAAACAATTACAAAACTCTTCTCACGCAAATAAAAATAAGATTGGGCAAACATCAACTGTCATGGATAGGTCGAGCTAATATAATAAAAATGACAATTCTACCAAAACTAAACTACTTGTTTAGTGCCCTAACAATCAAAATTCCCCACAAAAAATACTGTAATGAGTTAGAAAAAGTTGTAAGTAAATTTATGAGGAGAAATGAAAAGTCAAGAATTTCCAGGAATTCAATGAAAAAAATACAAAAGAAGGTGGCTTAACCTTACCAGATCTAAAATTATATCATAAAGCATCAGTCATCAAATCTGGTATTGGCTAAGAAATAGAGTCTTGGATCAGTAGAATAGACTAAGTGCAATAGCAGGGAATGATTATAGTAATCTGCTGCTTGATAACCCTAAAAGTCCAGCTATTGGGATAAAAACTCTCTTTGATAAAAACTGTTGAGAAAATTGAAAGTTAGCATGGAAGAAAGTTAGATTAGGCCAATCTCAAACTTTATACCAAGATAAGATGCAAATGGATACAGGATTTAGACATAGAAAACAATATTATAAGCAAACTAGATCAAGGACTACTTTACCTGTCAGATCAATTGAAAGGGAAATAGTTTATGACCAAAGAAGAGATAAAGAACATCATTATAAACAAAATAGATAATTTTGATTACAGTAAAAGCTTTTAGGACTAGCTAGATGATGCAGTGGAGAGAGCACTGACTCTAGAGTCAGTAGTACCTGATTTCAAATCCGACCTCAGACACTTAATAATTACCTAGCTGTGTGGCCTTGGGCAAGCCACTTAACCCCATTGCCTTGAAAAAAATCTAAAAAAAAAGACAAAACCACTGTAACCAAGATGAAAAGAAATGCAGTAAATTGGGAAACAATTTTTTGCAGCTAGTATTTCTAACAAAGGACTCATTTCTAAAATATATAGAGAGAACTGAGTAGGATTTTCAAAAAAACCAAGCCATTCCCCAATTGACAAATGGTCAAAGGATATGCAAAAGCAATTACAGCTGAGGAAATCAAAGCAATCCATAGTCATATGAAAAATTGCTCCAAATCATTTCTTCTTAAAGAAAGGCAAATTAAAGCATCTCTGAGATACTACCTCACAGCTCTCAGCCTGGCCAATAATACCAGAAAGGACCATGATCAAGGTTGGAAGGGATGCGGGAAATCTGGGACACTAATACATTTTTGGTGGTGCCTTTCTGGAGAGCAATTTGGGATTATGCCCAAAGGGCAAAAAAAATCATGCATACCCTTTGATCCAGCAATACCACTACTGGGTCTATACCCTGAAGAGATTATGAAAAAGCATAAAAATATCACTTGTACAAAAATATTTATAGTAGCCCTCTTTGTGGTGCTAAAAATACTGGAAATTAAGTGAACGTCCTTCAATTGGGGAATGTTTTAACAAACTGGTATGTATATGTCATGGAACACTATTGTTCTCTAAGAAACCAGGAGGGATGGGAATTCAGGGAAGCCTGGAAGGATTTGCATGAACTGCTGCTGAGAGAGATGAACAGAACCAGAAAAACATTGTATACCCTAAGAGCCACATGGGGGTGATGATCAACCTTAATGGACTCACTCATTCCATCAGGCCAACAATCAGGGACAATTTTGGGTTATCTGCAATGGAGAATACATCTGAATCCAGAGACAAATTTATGGACTTTGAACAAAGACCAACAACTATTACCTTCAAATTAAAAAAAAAAAACAACTGTTATCTTATTATGTAATTTTACTATCTCATACTTTAGTTTTCTTCCTTAAGGATACGATTTCTTTGTCATCACATTCAACTGAGATCAATGTATAACATGGAAACAATGTAAAGACTAACAAAATACCTTCTGTGGGGGATGGGGGCAGGGAAGCAAGCATGGGGAAAAATTGTAAAACAATATAATTAAAATCTTTCTAAAAATATCTATTATATACTAGATATATTTGCCCTAGGAATTTATAGGATACAAATTAAACAGACTCTGCCTTCTAGTATCTTTTATAATAAGGGGAGGAGAAGACATGGCTATATTTAAGTATATACACAGCATATACAAATACAAACATACACCCTTGAAAACAGACCTACTCATATGCATACATCCATGTTCATACACACATGCAATAAGAACAAGGCAATATGAACTTGCTGGAAACTGAAGAAATCTGAAAAGGTTGAGTTTGAGTTGATGTTTGATGGGATCTCTGGATTCAAAGGAATGGAAATTATTGTGGAGTACATTTCATATACGGAGGTGACATTCAGTACATTGTTGGAACATGAAATGCCAAGTGGGAGGAAAAATTGAAAGGCAGTTTGCTAGATTATATTGTGTATGAAGCAGGGGTTATTTTATATAAGAATAAAAGAATAGAATGTAGTCAGATAGTGAAAGTATTAGAAAGTATCAAAATGTCAAATGGAACTTTGAATTTGATTATGAAGTTACTATGGAATTGCTGGAATTTATTGATCATGGGAATGACATCATCAGACTGTGTTTTAGGAAAATCACTTCAGTAAGTATATGGACTATGTTTTGGAGAGAGGAATAGAATTAATGTAGGGAGATTAATTAGAAGGTTGTTTCAATTGTCCAGTCCAAACATTGTGATCATATGAGTCAGGAGAATGGAAATGGTGCAACACTTCTTAGATAAAATAGAATTAACAGTATGCTATTAATGAGGTGTGGAATGATAGTGAATAATCAAGTGAACCTATCAACATTGCAGTGTTAAAATACAGCTGATAGTAAACATAATAAATTTATGTCAGACTACTTATCAAAGAATTACAAAGATTCATGGGTATCTCTCTAGCATTTTAGGTGCTTGACCAGGCTAAAATTATTTTCATAATAATAATATTAGTCATATTATAAATGAAAATCCAGAACTAAGGTGGAGACAAGAGGATTAGAAAGAAAGGAAAAAAAACAAAAGAAATGTTTCAGAGGGAAAATAATATGCTTTGACCTACTTTCAGAGTTCATAGTTCACCCTTCCTGCCCCCACACTGGATAAGGATAACATTTTCAATTATAAGTCTTTTACAATAATCCTTCATCACTGAACTGCTGAGAAGAGCTAAGTTTATCATAGTTGATCATCACACAATATTGATGTTAATGTGTCCCTGTTCTCCTGGTTTTGTATACTTCACTCAGAATCAGTTCATGCAAGTCTTTCCAAGCTTTTCAGTTCAATTGTTTATGATTTCTAACTGAACAATAGTACTTGATTACATTCATATACCATGATTTGTTTAGTCATTCCTTAATTGTTGAACTTTCCATCAATTTCCAATTCTTTGCCTATACAAAAAGAGATGCTTTAAATACTTTTAGACATTTGGAGATTTTTCTTATTTTTATGATCTCTTTGGAATAAAGACCTAGTAGTAGTATTATTGGATCCGGTGACACAGTTTTATTTCCCATTGGGCATAGTTCTAAATTTCTCTCCAGAATGGTTGGATCAGATCACAAGTTCATCAACAATGTGCTAGTGTCCCAGTTTTCCTACAACTCCTCCAACAGTGATGATTTTCTTTTTGTTTTGTTAATTTATTTTCATTCATATGCACATGTATATTTTTAAGGCATACAATTTCCTTTCACCCTCCCTTCCCACTCCCCTTCCCTAAGCAGCAGTCAGTTTATTATTATACATACATATTTTTTATAAGCCTATTTACAAATTAGGCATTTTTGGTATGAGGAATTAGGATTAAGGAAAAGAGATGCACAAGAGTTAATTTTATCAAATGTTCATCAGATTTTGAAGGCTTGTTTTGCTTTTGTTTTGGATTTTTTTCTTCCTCTGGATGGGAATAACACTGTCCATAGCTGTTCTAATAAGGTTGTCCTAACTCTCTGAACAACTGAGAGGAACTGTTTCCATTAAGGTTGTTCATCTCACAATACTGTTGTTAATGTGTATATTGTGTTCTTTGTTATACTCCTTTCATCTGATTCTTTAAGTCATTCCATACACCACTGGAGTCAAACCATTTTTGATTTCTTATAGAACAATTGTATTCCATAGTATTCATGTATGATAGCTTGTTTAGTCATTCCCCAATTGTTGGGCATCCTCTCAATTTCCAATTCTTTGATATTAAAAAAAATTTGGAACATGTAGGATTTTTCCCTTTTTTTTGTAATTTCTTCTGGATATAGACCTAGATTTGGAATTGCTGGATCAAAGGTTGTGAATAGTTTTATTGCTCTTTGTGCATAGTTCCATATTGCTCTCCAGGAAGGATGGATCAGTTCACGACTCCACCAGCAATGCAACAATGTTCCAATACTCCCTCAACTTCTCCAACAGTTATCACTATCCATTTTTGTCATCTTGGCCAATCTGATATGAGATGATATCTCATTCTTTTAATTTGCATTTCTCTAATCAATAATGATTTGGAGCATTTTTTCATATGATTATATATAGCTTTAATTTCTTCATTTGAAAACTGTCTACTGCTATCCTTTGATCATTAATCAATTGGTAAATGACTTATAACCTTATAAATTTGATACAATTCCATATATTTTAGAAATGAGATCTTTATCAGAATTCTTAGTTGTGAAGATTGGTTCCCAGTTTTCTGTTTTCCTTCTAATTTTGACAACATTGATTTTATTAGTGCAAAACCTTTTAAATTTAGTGTAGTCAAAATCATTCATTTTGACTACTTATATAAAAGTGATCATTTTCTCTTTTTCTGAATTTAGCTGATCTGAAAGGTATGAGTTGGTACCAGAGAATTGTTTTAATTCATATTTCTCTAATCAATAATGATTTAAAACATTTTTATGTGACTATAGTAGTTTTGATTTCTTCACGAAAACTGCCTGGTGATATTTTTTGACCATTCATCAATTAGGGAATGACTTGTATTCTCAAAAATTTGTCTCAATTCTCTATATAGTGTAGAAATGAGTCATTTATCAGAAGCACTATGAAAATTGTTTCATAGTTTTCTGCATTACTTCTAATCATTGTTACCTTTGTTTTATTTGTGAAAAAGTCATTTTAGTGTAGTCTCTGTCTCTTGTTTGGTCATAAATTACTCCCCTCTCCATTAGTCTAACAGATAACTACTTCATATTCTCCTAATTGGGTTATAGTATCACCCTTTATGTCTATATCATGTGCCCACTTTAATCTTATGGTTTAGAGTGTAAGATATTGAACTATGCCTATTTTTCTGCCATACTATTTGCTATTTTTCTCAAGAGTTTTGTCATATAGTGAATTCTTATAACAGGAACTGGAATCATTGGATTTATCAAATAGTAAATTAGTATTCTGATTTATTACTGCTTGTTTTCCACTTATCTATATCTTTATTTCCTAGTAAATCCTCAACAGTTTTAATGAATGTCACAATAATATAATTTTTGATCTGGTGCAGTTAGGTCATTTCCATTTTTTTCATTAATTCATTTTATATTTTTTAACTTTTCTTCCCCAGATGCCCTGAGCAACTGATATTTTCCCAGTCTTTGTGTGTGTGTGTGTGTGTGTGTGTGTGTGTGTGTGTGTGTGAAGTGTTTTATAGTATGAAGTGTTAGTTATTTTCATACAGTTACCAAATTTATCTTGGCAGGTAGACTCTCAACTATTTTATGTTATCTACAGTTTCTTGAAATGGAATTTCTCTTTATATCTCTTGCTTTTGAGTTCTGGTAATAATTGATAAAAAATACTGATAATTTACATGGTTTTATTTTATATTCTGCAACTTTGCTAAAGTTGCTAGTTGTTTCAACTATTCTTTAGATGAACTATTCTTTTAGATACTATAATGGTAAACACCATCATATTATTGGCAAAGATTGAGAGTTTTGTTTCTTCATTACCTATTCTGATTCCTTCATTTTCTTTATCTTCTCTTTAATGCTAAAGATAGTATTTCTCTTACAATATTGAATAACAGTGGTTATAAAGGGCATCCTTGTTTCTTCCTTGGTTATTGGGAATGCTTCTAGTTTATACCCATTACATAGAATACTTGGTTAATGGTCTCAGAAAGATACTGCTTAACATTTTAAGGAACTCTTCATTTAGTCTTATGCTCTTTGGCATTTTTAATTGGAATGGGTGAAGTATTTTATCAAAAAGCATTTTCAGCATCTATTGAAATAATCTTATGATTTCTATAATATTTGATATAAGCAATCATGCTCATAGTTTTTCTAATATAAAACCAATCCTGCTTTCCTGGTATAAATCCAACTTAAACATAGTTTATTATCCTTGAGATAACTTGCAGAAATCACTGCTAATATTTTACTTAAAGTTTTTACAATCATATTAATTAAGGAAATTGGTTCATAACTTTCTTTCTCTGTTTTGAATCTTCCTGGTTTAGGTATCAGTACCATAGTGGTGTTATAGAAGGAATTTGACAGAACTCCTTCACTAAATTTTTTCAGATAGTTTATATAAAATTGGAACTAATTGTTTCTTGAATGTTTGGTAGAATTCATTTGTGAATTAATATGACCCTGGAAATTTTTTGTTGAGAAATTCATTTATGGCTTGCTCAATTCCTTTTTCTGAGATAGGGTTATGAGGTATTTAATTTTCTCTTCTTTTAGTCATGACATGTTATATTTTTATAAATATCTATTCGTTTAACTTTAGTCATATTTATGGGCATGCAGTTGGGTAAAATAGTTCCCAATAATTACTTTAATTTCTTCCTCATTGATGGTGAATTTATCTTTTTAATTTTTGATAATGATAATTTGCTTTTCTTCTTTATTATTAAAAATAATCAAATTAACCAAGAGTTATCAATTTTATTGTTTTTCATAAACAAGCTCTAAGCTCTATTTATTAGTTCAATAGCTTTTTTACTTTCAATTTTATTAGTTTCTCCTTTAATTTTCAGAATATCTAATTGGATATTTAAGTGGACATTTTTAATTTGTTCCTTCTCTAATAATTTTTTTAGTTACATGCTCAATTTACTGATATCCTCTTTCTATATTTTATGCATGTAAACATTTAGAGATATAATATTTCTCCTAATAACTGCTTTGATTCTATTCCATAAGTTTTAACATTTAACATTATTTTCATTGTCTTGGATGAAATAATTAATTATTTCTATGATTTGGTATTTGACCCACTCATTCTCTAAAATTATGTTACTTAGAATCCAATTAATTTTAGGCCAATCTCTGCATGACCCTTTTTTGCGAGTAATTTTTATTGTGTCATGATCTGAAAAAGATGTATTTAATATTTCTGTCTTTCTGCATTGGGATTTTTATGAAGTTTTGATTCCTTAATACATGATTAGTTTTTGTGTAGTTGTCATGTGCCAAAGGAAAAAGAAAAGATATATTACTTTTCATCCCCATTCAGTTTTCTCCAGAGCTCTATCACATTTAACTTTTCCAACATTCTATTCGCCTCCTTAACTTTTTTCTTTTATATTTTATGGTTAAGTTTATCTAATTCTGTTACCACGACGCTGATATCACTCACCAACATAGTTTTCCTCTGTGTCTTCTTGTCACTCATTTCACTTTTCCTATAAGAATTTGGATGCTATACCAGTTGTTGCATAAATGTTTATTATTGAAATTACTTCACTGTCCATGATAAGTTTTCTTCCTCATCCTTTTAATGAGATCACTGCAATGGCTTTATCTGAGATATGGATTGCTAATCCTGCTTTTTTCACTTCAGTTGAGCATTATGTGATCTGCTCCAGCCTTTTACCTTTACTACCTGTGCATCTCTCTGCTTTAAATATTTTTCTTGTAAGGAAGATTGTAGGATTCTGGTTTTTAATCTACTCTACTATCCACATCTATTTTATGGAAGAGTTCATCCAACTCACATTCACTCTTATAATTAACAACTCTTTATTACCCTCCATGATTTTGTCCCTCCATCTGATCATTTTTTTCCTTCTTTTCACGCTACCTGGTGTTTTACGTCTGAATACCACTTGCTTCAATCTGTCTCCCCCTTCTTTCAGTCACATTCTTTTCTCTTCCCTCTTTCCCTTTTCCTTTTCTTCCTTCTCTCTCATCTATTAGTCCTTCCTTCCCTCCTAATATTTGAAGGGTTAGATAAATTACTAAACCCAACTGAGAGAATGTTGTAATTCCCTCTTTGAACCAAATCTGATTACAGTGAAAGTTTTCACCTCTCTACTGCAATGGGTCCTGTTTGTTTTTTCACATGATATATTTTATTCCATTTTACCATCCCCTTCCTCCTATCTCATTGCAATTCCTTCTTTTTTAATGTCTTAATTCTTTTTTTTAATCATTCAATTAAAATCAACTTATGTCCATACCTCCAGCCTAAGTATTCTCCTTTTAATAGAGTTGTGATTCTCAAGAGTTATGAGAATCTTCCTCCCAGGTAGAGATGCAATAGTTTTATCTTATCATATCAGTCTTTTTTCTTTTTCCCTGTTTACTTTTTCATGTATCTCTGTTCCCTGTTTGAAGATCAGATATTTTTCTATTCATTTCTCATTTTTCCATCAGCAAATTTTGAAAGTCATTTACTTTGTTAAATGTTCATATTTTACCCTAAAAGAGTATGATCAGCTCTACTGGGTAGTTAATTCTTGGTTGTAATCAAGTGCCCTTAACCTCCAAAATATCATATTCCAGGCTTTTCAATCCTTTAATATTGATAGTCATATCCTATGTAATTCTGATGTGGCTCTTCAATATTTGCACTGTTTTTTCGTGGCTGTTTGCAAGATTTTCTTCTTAATCTGATAATTCTGGAGTTTAGCTGTGATATTCCTTGGTATATATATATTTTTAATTTTGGGATCCCCTTCAGGTGATTGATAGATTCTTTCAATGACTGTTTTCCAATCTGTTTCCAGGCTATCAGGTGAGTTCTTCTTGACAATTTCTTGAAAAATGCTATTCAAGCTATATTTCTGGTCATGGCTTTCAGGTAGTCCAATAATTATTATATTACCTCTTCTGGATCTATTTTCCATGTCAATTGTTTTTCCAATAAGGTATTTTGATATGTTTTTCTTTTTTTAATTTTGTTTAACAGATTCTTTTTTTCAACAGTAATTAAAATGGTTTTTATTAATATATCTTAACAAAATGGCACACCTCTCTCATGGTGGGAGAGAGGGCTGGAAAATCCCAAAATACAATGTGTTTTATGCACTTCAAAAGGCTTTGCTCTTACCCATTCATGCCAATAATAGGCAGGGTTCACAAATGTTTACCAGATTCTTGATGTCTCATGGAGTCATTAACTTCTATTATCCCCAGTCTGTTCTTTAAGGAGCTATTTTCTCCACCTAGATTTTGCATCTCCTTTTCCATTTAGTCAATTCTATGTTTTTTTAGGTGTTTGCAGGGCAAATGGGGTTAAGTGGCTTGCCCAAGGCCACACAGCTAAGTAATTATTAAGTGTCTGAGACCAGATTTGAACCCAGGTACTCCTGACTCCAGGGCCAGTGCTTTATTCAATGCACCACCTAGCCACTCCTAGTCAATTCTATTTTAAAAGGAATTATCTTTTTTCTAATTTTCTAATCATATTTTTGAAGGAATTAGTTTCTTTTTTTTCCATTTGCCTAATTACATTTTTTAAAGAATTAGTTTTCTTCTGAGTCTTTAATGCAAGATATTAATTTTACATTTCTTTTTTCAATTTTTCCATTTTTTTAATAATCCTTTCTGAGCTATTCTAAGAAGGCTTTCTGGTCTGGAAACTAATTCATATTCTCCTGTGAATACATACATGTAACACCTCTTCTGTCCTCCTTTACTGAGTTAGTGTTTTCCTTGTTATCTCCAAGGCAGCTTTCAGTAGACCTTGCTTTTCTGGGACCTTTACTATTCATTTTATGCTTTATCCTATTCATTTTCTCATCTTGCAAGATTCTTGAATTGGAGGAGGGAGTCCTATGCAGTTTTTCATTGTTGAGAACCCTAGAGGTTTGTTTACTGGCCTGGGGCCATTGATATTAGCAAATCTAGGGGGTGGGGTTGTTCAGTAGATTGACTGGTAAGGTGTGCCTGAGGCTCTCTCAGGACTGTCTATGCTAGTTATCTCAGCTAGCCACTCTCTTTGTCTTTGGGAAAGAGAGAAACACCTGGGGTTGTCCCTGATTAGTTTTCACTGGAAAGCCAGACTCTATCTGCTGGAAACACCAGGGACTTGCCATCCTGATTGGTCTGTCTAGAGCAACTGCACTGGCTGAATGGAGGTCCTGGGAATGTATGCTGGAATTTACCTAGTGCTCTGAAGCTCTCTCAGTCCATATATATCATGCAGTCAAGTCCAAAACCTGAAAGTCTCTGCTCCCACAGCTGAGGATCTCTTTGCCCTGGGCGTACATAGGCTCCTCCATGCAGAATTTGCTGTCAGATATTCCACTCTGGTACTTTTTTGGGTTCTGTCACTCCAAAATCTGATAAGAGACTTGATTAATGTCATTTCAGAAGGAAGCACAGGAAAGCTTAACAAAATTCCTGGCTTGTCTCCACCATCTTGGTAGGAAATTGACATCTATTGTTTTGGGATTTTTTTTGATGGAATCTTCTCATATAGTCATTAGTTTCTACTTGTCTAATTTTAACTTCCATGATTTTATTTTCTTCAGTTAACTCTTGTGTTTACTTTTGTTATGGTTTAATTTTACTTTTAATGGAGTTGTTTTACATTTCCAGTTGGTGAATTTTACTTTTAAAGTGATTGTTTTCTTTTTGTGTTTGGCCAATTTAATTTTTTTTTAGGTTTTTTTTTTTTTGCAAGGCAAATGGGGTTAAGTGGCTTGCCCAAGGCCACACAGCTAGGTAATTATTAAGTGTCTGAGACCGGATTTGAACCCAGGTACTCCTGACTCCAGGGTCGGTGCTTTATCCACTACGCCACCTAGCTGCCCCCCAATTTAATTTTAAAAGTTTTCTGTTCTTCAGTCAATTTTTCCTTCTTCTCTGGCATGATTCATTTCTTTTCTCAATTTTTCTTTTTCCTGTCTTTATTTTTAAAATGCATTTTGACCCGTTCCAAGAGATCTTTTTGGATTTGAGACCAGCTGAAAAATCCTTTTGAGATTTCATGTGTAGGGATTTTGTCACAGCTCTCCTTTTATGAGATGGCATCTTCCCTATCAGTCTAATAACTTCTATAGTTAGTTCTCTTTTTATTTTTTGTTTATTTTAAAAGTTGAGCCCTACTCCTGGAGCAAAAGGGGTCCAGCATCAAACTTTTTGTTTTGGGGGTAGACTTGCACTCTGGTTTTCTGCTCTAGCATCTCAAGCATATGCAGTTTGCTCCCTAAGTTACGGTAGTCTGACTCAGTCCAGCTTGTTGCACTGCATTCTAGGGTTCCCAGTATGATATTTGCACTGAGTTTAAGGCCCTCACTTCTTGCCTGCTAAACTACTGACCTGCTGAACTGGGAACTAGTTGCCTTAGTTATTGAACTGTGCTTTGGCTAAACTCCCATCTTATGCTGGGTTGTACTTCACTTTAACCCACATGAGACAGATCTTTCTGAAGGCCCTCCAGCTTACCTAGAGCTAAAATGTTATTTCTGTCTTTTTGTGAGTTCTGACTTTTCTAAGTCTTTTTAGAGGCTTCATTTAAAGTTGTTTCAGTGGAAAAATAGGAAAATATCTGCAAGGTTCCTTGCTTCTTTCCACTGTCTTTTCTCTGCCCAGAAAGTAGCCAATTTTCAAACTTTTAAAGAAAGAAAATATGATGAGATAGTTGATATTTTTGATGCTATTCTGAATAAGCAGAAAGTGTGACTGAAGAGCAAATAACAGAAAACCAAGAAAAATGAATTAAACTGTCTATCTTAGAATTTATAATAAAGGGGAAAACCTAGTCTATTATTACAAATAACATTATTTCAGAGGTCATACATCAGGCTTTAGAGAAAAGTTAGATCCCTTAACCTAAAATTTCAGAGATTACATAGTTTCATAAAAGTGAGGAAGTTATAAAGAATGAATTTCAAATGATGTACCTTGCAAAGTTATTTTTAAGAAAGGAGGCACTGTCTAAAGAAATCAATGAAGATAAACAGAAAATTTATCAACCAATTCAGATTCCTGAAAGATAAATAAAAATAATGGAAGAGAGAAAAGTTAATTTACTAAAAGATTCATTTAAAACTTGTCAGGAGTGCTAAAATTGAAAATGAGTTGAGATAGAAAGTGAATGATAGGAATAGAAAGAACTATTAATAGTGCTTTGGTATAGAAGAGGACCAAACTAAGTAATTGGTGGTGTGAATTGCAGTTATGTTCATTATAGTGAGGGGTATGCTGTTAAAGGTATTCTTCTCCCTTGATTTTACCAGAACAGTTCCATCCCATGTCCTGATTGATAGGAAATAAAACCATTGAAAATGGTATGACTGCTGTGGGAGTCTCTTGGACTTAAATTGGTTTCACTTCCTCTCATATCTGAGGCATCAGAAAGGCATCACAGCATATCATCAACATTGGGCAAGGACCAGCCTATGATATCTGGCAACAGAATGTGACAGCCTGGTACATCCTAACCTGTCTGCTCTCAAACCTTCCATCATTAAGCTCCTCATAAATATGATGCAACAGAAAGCAACAACCCAATGTATCCAAGCTTGTCTCCTATTGGACTAATCACCAATACAGACCTTTCTCTCAGACATTCCACCTTAGAGCTCCTCATCAGTGTGACATGATTGACAACAAGTATGCTAACTTGCTACACATAGGTCTTTGGTGTTCTACTCTTAGTACATATCCTAAAACTCAAGCTCACCATGCTCTACCAGAACCAGGACACTTTCTTAGGCACACACAGGGCTGCTTTGCCCTTCACAAAGAATAGAGAACTCTTCCCCAGGGATTCTGACAGCTTCTCTTGGATCATTCCCAATACAGCACTGGTCAACTCTGCTTGTCTCTGTCACTCCAAATTTGGGGATCTGAACTTGACTCTCTTTTGATTGACTGAGGACAATGGAGGCCATCACTTGTCTCTTCAGAATGGCACTCTCCTATCTCTCAGAACAGATAGACTCATGTTCAATGGCCAGTCACATGGAATCTTTTTCCATTTTGGTTCAAAGTGTTGATTTGAATTTTGTTACTACCACCAAAATGAAAAGGAACTTTTAAAGGTATATTGGAGGGAAAAGAAAAACAGTGAAAGGCTAAGACTACTACTTGAAATGAAAGAATTTAAAATACCATATGATAAATAGTAGACAAAACTATTTTACTTTTTTCCCCTCTTTCAGAGATGATTCTTATACTGGAAAGGACAGAAGACAAATGGTAAGAAAAAATTTGATATCTCAGTTAACTAAAGAGATTGTAACTTTTCTACAATTATAATTACAGAAAATACACTTTAGGGAACAGCTTGAAGTGGTTGTGATTGTTGTCACTGTTAGTGATCTATTAAAGAATATAGATGAAGAGATAACTTAGGGAAATTAAATGTTGGGCTTAGTTCAAATCTAGCCTCAGACATTTATTAGTACTGTGACCCTGAGCAAATCAATTAATTTCACTGTTTTATAAATTTCTTACTTGCAAAGTGATGATAATTATAGCACAGAATATTATAGCACAGGGTTTCTGTGAAGATAAAAAGAGAAAATGCATTTGAACTGCTTTGTAAAGCATCAAACATAAAAACAGGATCTATTACTAAAGATTTAAATGAATGACAGAAGTTAAATAGAACTAGAGAAGGAAATATTACATCAATTTAAGGGGGGGGGAAGTTATGGGATTTTCCAAACTATAGACTGATTAATTTAATTGCCATGAAAAATTATATAACATCATTTTACAAAGGATTGTCTGAGAGTATTCTGGAGTGACCACTAAGAGACAGGATCAGTTCATTGACACATGATTGGGTCTGATGTAGAGAATATTGTTCATTCATGCATTGAGTTTAACATCAAGAAAGAATTTAATCAGGCTCATGTTGTACATACAGTAGGGTATAGTTTATAATTGTGTTAATGCAGCCTGATCTATATTAAAATATCTAAATAATAACTTCTTCAATATCTGGTGATTTTTTCTCTGATAACTAATGGTAGATTTCTGTCGAAAATATTTGCTGGAATGGATTGCAGCCCACCCTACATTTCAAATCTAGTTAAGACTGAAGTGCTCAAAGTAAAAAATAATGAACAAAAAATCTAATGAAACCATAAAGTATCTTCTTCACCAGAACTAGACAAGAGATCAGTGAGAGACCCAAAGATAATAAAAGAAGCAGCTGACGGAAGAGGCAACACTGAAATGCTGCAACATAACAATAGCTTGGAAAAAATACAAGTAGCCTGTAAAATGTTGCGCTGAGATGCAAAGGTTTTCTCCATGGATCTTAAAAACACCTAGAAGAAATGAAGCAAGAGATAAATAGTAAGCTACAATCTATGGAGGAAAGAACTGAAGGAAAATAAATGGGTTAGGAGAGAAAGTATAAATCATATCTAAGAAATAAAATTCCAGAAAACCAGAGTAGAACATCAAAAATAAGTGACTCCAAAAGACAGTGAGAAATGTTGACATAAAATCAAGGGATTGAAAAGTTGGGAAAAATATATAAGAAAACTTAAGATATATAATATAAAATTTTGCCTGGAAAATAATTCAAATAAAATAATTTAAGAATGATGGATTTGAGATATTAAGACTATATAAGCATTCATATATGAATTCTAAACATGTATATTTATGCATATATCCAAATAATTGTTACCAATTATCATTCCTCAATAAATATGGTCAAAGGATGTGTTGAAGAGAAACATAAACAAATTTATTTGAATAATTGAGAAAAGCTGTATATTTGATTCTAACATTGAAAAGTTGGTTGTTGTTGCTTTTGTTTATTTGTCAGGGAGTTAATACCCTGACATGCAAGTGAATTAAATTTAAGTGAGGAAGGGCTGTACAATGTTACCAACCTCACCTTCTCCGGAGTCATAAGGGTTCAGTGAACAGATATAGATCAGGAAGAAATAACTTCAGAATGTGAATGTTTTTACTGGTAATAAGGGAAAAAATTAAGAAAAATAACAATTTGAACCAAGATGGGGATGTAAGGCTAGCATGCTCCTGGAGCTTTTCTCTATACAAAGCCAATTGAAGCCTCTGCGTAGATATTAAAGCAACAGAGCCAAACAAAGAAAAAAGAAAAGATCCAAAAAAGTTTTCAACAGTAGACATCATGGAGGATCGTCAGTGATGACACATCTCTTTGGAGATAAAGGGGAAGTAAAGCCCAACTAGTCCAGAGAACAGAAACCCAATGGGAGGCTTTTAGCCACTGTGCAGCCCAGATCAGCTTAACAAAAATATAATTTCTGGGAGCTAGGTAGCAAACCAGCAGGCAGGTCCCCACCCCAAACAAAGTCTGAACTCTGGGATCTCAGGGTTGGGAACAAATACCCCTGCATCAACAGAACCTGAATATAAAGGAGGAAATAAGCCTCTTAAAGGGCAAGGCCTGGAATGCATAGGCAATATCTAGGCCACAGCAAGACAGGGATCAGATTCCAGCCCTAGCATAAAAAAAGTTATATCTGTGCTCCCTATACCCCAATATTAGAAATCAAATATTTCAAGATGAAGGGGAAAAAAGTAAAAGAGCACTCACCATAGAAAGCTACTATGGAGATAAAGGTGATAACAATGACAACTTGGAAGAGGAAAACAGGAAAAATTACCCATAGAGTAGTCTCAAAAGAACCTATGAATTGGACCCGAGTCCAAAAGCTTATGGTCTTAAAAAGAATATAAAAGGGCAGACTAGGTATTTGTCTGTGTGTGTGTGTGTGTGTGTGTGTAAAAGAAAAAAGTCATGCAGAAAAATTATGTAAAATTAACTAAAGTAATCAACCCTTTTAAAAGTAAAAATAACCAACTGGAAAAAAAAGAATGTAATTCTTCATAAAACAAAATCAAGGGAAGCAGCTAGGCGGTGCAAGGGGGCAGCTAAGTGGTAAAGTAATTAGAGCATGGCCCTGTATTGAGTCCCTTTCTGGACTTCATTATCTTTTCCCAGGCATGTGTTGAAGGGGCAGGAGACAAGGAAGACAAATTCTCCCCTTGTACACCAAGGTCTCCATTTATTTGTCAAAATACAAGGGCTTAAATATACTCCCAGTCTGTACTCCACCACTCCTGTGGCAAAACAATGTTCTGGTGTTCAAGGGTACCAGGGGATGAAGATTTACAGTATTCCCACACACGATAGTCCCTAACATATTGCCCTTCTTTATTTTTTGAAACAAAATTCCTTAATTCAATTACATCTCAGGTATAGGCCAATAGGCTCAGATCCCAATTACATTAATAACTTTAATCAACCTTTAAGCAATTAAATTCAAAATTCAAATTAAAAGGAGTAACATTTAACTTTACCTATTTCGGAGTTTAGACAATAACTCAAACACAGAAAAAATTCTCTTGAAACACATTTACCAAGCTAAGATTGATACCCTGGCCAGTACCAGATCTCAGAATATAGAAACATTTTCCCACCTCTCCAGACCAGTAGAGAAATTCAAAATGTCCTATAGATGTTTAAATACACATAAACACACAAAACCAATTAAGACCAGTCAACAGAAATATAAGCCATAGGCACAGACTTCATTCGAAAGATAAAATCTAATTTTCCCAATCACATAAAAACATCTTATTCCCCTTTTTTCTTAACTATTAACCACAAGGGGCAGCTAGGTGGCACAGTGGATAAAGTACCTGTCCTGGAGTCAGGAGTACCTGAATTCAAATATGGCCTCAGACACTTAATAATTACCTAGCTGTGTGGCCTTGGGTAAGTCACTTAACCCCATTGTCTTGCAAAAAAAAGCCCCTAAAATAAAAACCTAATTTACCACAAAGCTTCCCATTCAATAAATTAAGAAAAACATAGTCATTGCCCATCCTCACCTCCCTCCAAACCAGGAAGAAGGCATGGGGGTCCTTTTATTTCTAGAATAAGTTTTAAGAGGGTTCTTGTTCTCGTAGAGAAACCTGCATTCAATCTGAGACATAAGCTTCATTTTCCAAGTTCCAAAAAGAAAGCTTTCCCTTCTTCCTCTGCTCTCTCTCTGCAGAGGGTGGGAAAGGCAGAGAATCAGAGAGAGCATTTGAGATCATTTGGGTTGTTGACAACAGTAGAATATGGGGTGCTGTATTTTCTAAAAAGTAATCAATACCATTACAAACTGCCGGATAGCATGTGATATTTTTGCTCTTAACACAGGAAACATAGCTCTTGTGCAATTCACAGCCCTCTGCTGCCAGAGCAATGGATGTTGTAGGCTGGAAAGTGAAACTCCTTGTGGCTTCTGGAGTGAAGTCCTCATAGGCGTCAGGGTCTGTGTCAAGGTCTGCATCAGCAACCAGTGACTCTGAAGTTGATGATAGCCTTAGGGGTTTTATTTGCTCTTGCCCATAGTGCAATCAGACCAGCAGCTGCTGCCAAAAGGACAGCAAGCAGGTCCTTGGCATCCCATTCATGGTGTTGGTACAGACTGCTGCTGAGGAAGTTGCTCTGTCCCCTGCAGCACTGCTTCAAAGTCTCCACTTCCCCCTGGTTCCTCAATACTGAATATTTATCTTTTTTTACTGGCTATGGCAGTGGTAATCAGTGGAGGACTGCTGCTTGAGGAAGCTCAGTCTCCCAGCAGCACTGCCTTAAAGACTCCACTTTCTAACTCAACAGCAGCCCCAATGAGAGAACTTGTGCCAATTCTAGCTTCTAATTGACACACTATATCTCTTCCCCATAATATTTTAGGGAGTCCTTCAACTAAGAAAGAAATGACAGTCCCTGATTTATCTTCTTTTCTCCATTTCAAGGATTGACAAGAAATTTCTGTTTCCTGGTTACCTCCAATGCCTACTAGGTTAATATAAGCAGCCTGCTTAGGCCAAGCTTGTGTCCAGTTCGGAATGGTGAACACAGTCCAATCTGCCCCAGTGTCAATCAATTCTAGGAAAGCAATTCCTTCTACTTGGATAACACAAAGATGTTTTTCTGAAGAAATCGTAGTTGTAAACACAATCTCATTTTGGTTTCTTTGTTTTGTTACCTTTTTCAACTCACTTTCCTTCCTATTTATACCAGATCTTGAAAAAAACCATGTAACTGAGCTATGCACTGGTTCTCATTTTTGCAGCTATCATCAGAATTAGCATTCATTATTGAGAGAGAAAATTATAGAGAGAAAATTATAAAGAATATAGAAAATATAGAGAATATAGAGAAAAAATATAGAGAAAATTTCCCCAATCATGTGTTTACTAAAGGTATAATGTGAGTATACTCTGGATTTGGTGGAGCCATAATGATTGCAAACTCCTCATCCATTAATTGCAAAGGGTGAATAGGTACTTCAGTAGAAGCATATGGAGGCAACCTTAATTTCCCAGCACTTTTGTTCATCAATTGTTTGATATGGGCTGGTTTGCTGCCAAAGCTGCATACTGGTTTTTCCATTTCCTCTCTTGCTGGTCCTGAACTGTCATACCCCATGATTATTTATGCTGGGCACCTATGAGAGGGCCCCTTTCTCCATTTAAATTTCCTTGTTTACATTCTGATATCCAGTGTCCAGCCTTCACACACTCTGAGCATGGAGTTTTAGGATGATGTGCCATGATTTTTCTGGGTTTAGCTCCTTCGGTACTCCAACAATCTTTCTTTAAATGTCCAGGTTTTCCACAAACAAAATAAATCCATTCCTCTTTATTTTCCATGTGCATATTAGCAAATGCCTCTATCACTAATTCTTCATGATACACTTGAGACTCTAATCTGTCATATCTTTGAATCATTTCCTCAGTGGTGGCATCACTTCTTAAGCCAATCGTTGCATTCTGACAATCAGCATTTGCATTAATCCATGCTAATTGTTTTATTAATACATCTATTCCTGCTATATCTCTGAAAATTCTTCCTACTGCCTCCTGTAACCAGGTTAAGAAATCTACAAAATGGGGCAGTTAGGTGGCACAGTGGATAAAGAACCAGCCCTGGAGTCAGGAGTATCTGGGTTCAAATCCGGTCTCAGGCATTTAATAATTACCTAGCTGTGTGGCCTTGGGCAATCCACTTAACCCCATTGCCTTGGAAAATCTAAAAAAAAAATCTACAAAAGCCTCATCATCTCTTTGTCTAATAATTTCAAATAGTACTTTCCTATCAATTTCTATTGTAATATGTCACCAGACATTCTTTAAACAGGTAGCAATTCTTTCATATGGCTCTAACCTATAATATAGTTGGTCTGCATTGTTGAAAAATTGACCTGTGCCACTTAATTGTTCATAATATGTGGTGGCATTTACATGCTTCAAAGTCATCTGTCTATATTGTTCTTTAAATTCTATCATTCAAAAAACAGATTGTCCAGGTGACAAACATGCTCTAACTATCTGTTTCCAATCATTAGGTATTAATATGGAGTATGCAAGAGTATCCAACTGTAGCTGGACAAAAGGTGATCTTGGCCTGTATTCCCCCACTGTCTTCTTAAAATCTCTGACTGTTTTTATGTCTAGTGGTTTATGTCTTTGCCTGAGGTTTCCTGGATTAAAAGTATCTGGATCCTCAATAGCAGGGTATGACTGAGACACAGCTCTGAAATCCATCAAACTGTCTCCCTTATCATTTGCTTTTTTAGTTTAGTTTTTTTTAGTTTTTTTGTTTGTTTGTTTGGGTTTTTTTTGCAAGGCAATGGGGTTAAGTGGCTTGCCCAAGGCCACACAGCTAGGTAATTATTAAGTGTCTGAGGTCAGATTTGAACTCAGGTACTCCTGACTCCAGGGCCAGTGCTCTATCCGCTGTGCCACCTAGCGGCCCCCATAACTTTTGCTTTTTTGATGGGCTTTTTGCATTGCTGAAGTCTCTTCCATAGGTGCTGCAGGCCTGATCATAGGCTGCTCTTGATAATATTCTTTTTTTCTTCTGCCTGAGGCCATAGATGTGAATACATTTTCTCTTTACCTTCACTTTCCTCCACACCTCCTTTTGCCAACTTCCTTAATATCAGCCCCATGGTAAAATTTGTTACCTTCTCCAAAGACTTTTGGATGTCACTTGGAATTTTTCCTTGCTTGTATCTGCTGGTCCTTATCCTGGACTCCACTCATATAACTCTGCCTTTGTGTCTCTGTAGGGGTGCCATATGTTGAAACCTTTTCTGGACTCCCTTATCTTTCCTGAGGAAAGCTTTGAAGGGGCAGGAGACAAGGAAGACAAGTTCTCCTTTTCTACACCAAGGTCTCCATTTATTTGCCAAAATACAAAATATCCTTCCCAATCTCTAATCCATTCCCACTCTTGTGGCACTTAGGAAAAACAACATTCTGGTGCTCAAGGGCACCAAGTGATGAACATTTACAGTATTCCCATACACAACAGTCCCTAACAGCCCTGGAGTCAGGAAGGAACTGAGTTACTATCTGGCCTCAGACACTTAGAAATTGTCTAGATGCTTGACTTTGGGTGAGTCATTTAACCCCATTGCCTTAAATAGATAATTTTTTTTTTTAAATTGACCAACTGGAAAAGGAAACACAAAAGTTAACTGAAGAAAATAAAACCTTAAAAATTAAAATTGAACACATAGAGATCCTTGAATTTATGAGACTACAAGACTCCATCAAACAAAATTAAAAAGTTGAAACATTGAAGAAAATATAAAGTAACATTTAGGAAAATCAAACCACCTGGAAAATAGATGCAAGAGAGATAATTTAAGAAACACTGGACTACTAGAAAGCCTAAATTAAAAAAAAAACCTGGAAAACATCTTGCAGGAAATTATCGGGGGAAACTGTCCAAATCTGCCAGAGGAAGAAGATAAAATAGTCATAAAAAGAATATACAGAACTCCTCCAGAAAGAGATCCCAGGAAAAAAACTCCAAGGAATATTATAGTCAAAATCCAGAATTCTCAAATAAAGGAGAAAACAATGGAAGTAGCAAAGAAGAAGTGATATAAATACAAAGGAAATACAATCAGACTTACACAGGACTCATTAGCTTCAACACTGAAGGATCACAGGACATGGAATGCCATATATTTGAGGTCAAAGGACCTGGGATTACAATCAAAAATTTACTACTATGCAAAATTCAGCATATACTGTTAGGAGAAAAGATGGATGTTCAACCAAATTGAAGATTTCCAAAATTTCCTGATAAAATGACCAGAACTGAACAGAGAATTCAATCACTAAATACGTGACTCAAGAGATGCATAAAAAAGGTAACTCAAAAAGGGGAAGGAAAAACAAAACACATCAAATGTTAGTCAAGACCATCAAATTGTATACAACCCTATAAAGGAAGATGTAACACTTTTATCTCTTGAATAGCACTTCTCTTAGGATAATTAAAGTGTTGAATATAATTGAAGAGACTGAATTTAGAGGATATAGGTATGGTTGATTTTTGTCTTTCCCTTGAAGAGAACTAAGCTGACATCACTATGTTTGAGACAAAATATCCTGAGGAAAAGCTGGAATGTTTACTCTAAACTTATGTCTCAGTATCTTTGACCTACTTTAATTCTTCTTTACTCACAAAACTTATTAATTTCTCTGATGAGGCATTATATGTAGGGAGGTCCTGAGCCAGTGTCTTCCATACCTTACAATCAATTGTAAGGATCCAAAGAGAAACCTGTAGAGTTTCCCAGTACTTAAAACACTTTGAAACTATAAGTAATTAAATCAGAAGTGACTTTAGGGGAAGATGATGTGAACCTATCTAGAAGTTGGATGTAATTCATACTTCAGTAAAGAGGGATTAATCACCCTGATTGGGGAGCTACAGGGGGGGAGTGTGGGAGAAAGAATTCTTGGGGGAGGGTAAAAACAGTTCATAAAATAATTTGGTTTTGGATGCTACTTTGGCTCATGAAGATTGCATATTCTTGGAGGATATTTGAAAAAGGTTTAAGGTATAAAAGGATTATAATTTGATGCAATTCAAGAACCTTGAGAAGTATATTTCTAAGGAGATAGAAGAGGGCAGGATTCTTAGTGACTGAAAATATAGTTAATTAAGTTATCCAAGAATCAAGCAATCAATTAATCAAACTGATTATGCTTTGATTGATAGTATTTTGATCTTAACAAAAAAACAATCAATTAATTAAGTTTTTATTTGATGGCACATGATTAATATTATTTGAATGATAAATAACACCAGGTGAAGAAGCACAAAGATCTATTATATTAGAGGGGAAAGAAAGGAAGGTGTGAACACTGAGTAAACTTTTTTGAATAGATTCGACCCAGAGAGGGAATAAGATACATTCCCACTTAGGTTTTAAAAAAATCTATCCTATTCTATAGGGAAAGGGAAAGAAAAGGGAAGAAGGGACTGATAAAAGGAATGGTGAAGGTTTTAAGTGAAATTAAAATGAAAGCTAAATTTTAAAAGAAAAGTTTAAGGGAAAAGGGAATAAAGCTTTGGTGAGGAGGAATAAGAGGAAAGAAAAGAGAAAATATAAATGAGAAAACATAGCATAGAGAGAAATGTAAAATAAGTAATCTTAATTGTAAATGTCTATAGGATGAACTCTCCAATAAAATGGAAGCAGATACCATATTGGATTAAAAACCTGAATCCTACAATATGTTGTTTACAAAAAACATATTTGAAGTAGAGAGATACACAGAGAGGGTAAAGACAACAGGATGAAGCAAAGTACATTTTGCTACAGTTTAAGTAAAAAATAAACAGGGGAAACAATACTAATCTCAGAGAAAGCAAAAGCAAAAATCTCATTAAAAGGGAAAATGAAGGAAACTACATCTTCTTAAAAGGCACCATAGGATGTATTCATGTAGTGTTACAGCGCCCAAATTTCTAGAGGAAAATCTGAGTGAATTACAAGGAGACACAGACATCAAAACTTTAATAATGGGCGAACCTAAAACTCCTTTTCTTAGAGCTAGATAAATCTAACTGCAAAACAAACAGTAAGAAAGCTAAGAAGTGAATAAAACTCTTAGAAAACTTAGATATGACAGACATCTGGAGAAAAGTTAATGGGAATAGAAAAGAATATACTTTTTTTCTCAGCAGTATATGGTGCATATACCAAAATTGATCATCTGCTATGGCATAAAAACTTTATAATCAAATTCAGAAAGAAAGAAATAATAAATATATACTTCTCAGACCATGATGCAATAAAATTACATATAATAAGGGGTTAAGGAAAGAGAAAACAAAAATTAATTGGAAATTAAATAACAATTTTAAATAATGGGTGAATCAAAGAGGAAACATAGAAAGAGGTAATAATTATATCCAACAATGGGACATCATACCAAAAATTTATGGGATGCAACCAAGGCAGTTGTGAGGGAAAATTTTACATTTCTAAATGCTTATGTGAATAAAATAGGGAAAGAGGAGATCAATTAATTGGGTATGCATCTAAAAAGCGATTCCCAATTAAATACCAAATTTGAGATTGTAAAAATAAAGGGAGAGATTAATAAAATTTGAAGTATGAGAATCATTGATCTAATGAATAAAAGTAGGAGTTGGTTTTTACGAAAAAGTCAATAAAATAGATAAAACTTTGTTTAATCTGCTTTATTTATTTATTTGTTTGTTTGTTTGTTTATTTATTTTTGCAAGGCATTGGGGTTAAGTGGCTTCCTCCGGGCCACACAGCTAGGTAATTATTAAGTGTCTGAGGTCTGATTTGAACTCAGGTACTCCTGACTCCAGAGCCTATGCTCTCTCCACTGTGCCACCTAGCCACCCTTTTGATCTGATTTAAAAAGAAGAAAGAAGATAACTAAATTGCGAGTATCAAAAATGAAAAGTGTAAACTAACTATCAGTGAAGAGGAAATTAAAGAGATAATTCAGAACTATTTTACTGAAATGTATATCAATAAACTAGATAATCTGAGTGAAATGGCTGAATTTTTCCAAAAATACAAAGTGTCCAGATTAACTAAAGAAGAAAAAAAAAAATACTTAAGTAACCCCATTTCAGAAAAAGAAAAAAAATCAACTCCCTATGAAAAGGTTTCCAGGTCCAGATGGATTTACAAGTGAATTCTACCCAGCATTTAATGAACAATTAATAACTTTTTTACAAAAAACTATTTAAATTAAAAGGAGTAGGAGTTATGCCAAATTTCTTTTATGACACCAATATGGTGCAGATTCCTAAGCCAGGAAGAACCAAAACAAAGAAAATTAAAACACTTTGAAACTTTAGATAATTAAATCAGAAGTGACTTTTAGGAGCAGATGATGTGAACCTATCTAGAAGTTGGATGTAATTCATACTTCAGAACATTGATGCAAAAAATCTTAAATAAAAGTTTAGCAAAGAGATTACTATGATAATGCACCATGATCAGTTAGGAGTTTTATCGTGTAGGTTGTAGTGGTTCAATATTATGAAAACACAAACAAAATTGGACATATTAATATCAAAAACAACAAAAATCTTATAACTATCTCAAAAGATGCTGAAAAAGCCTTTGATAAAATATATCACATCTTGTTACAATCATTAGAACATAAAGGAATAAATGGAGTTTTCCTCAAAATAATAAGTAGTCTCTATATAAAAATCATCAACAAATATTATATGTAATGGGGATAAATTCAGAGCATTTCCAGTAAGATCACGGCTGAAATAAGATGTCCATTATCATCATTACTCTTCAATATGGTATTAATAAAATTAACTTCAGCAATAAAAAAAGAAAGAGAAATTGAAGGAACCAGAATTGGCAGTGAGGAAGAAAAACTTTCACTCTTTGCAGATGATATGATGGCATACTTAGAGAAACAGAGAAAATCGTCTAAAAAAAAACAACTTAAAACAATGACCAAATTCAGCAAAGTAGCAGTATAAAAAATAAACTCATATAAATCATCTATATTTCCATATATGAACAATAACCCCCAAGACCATGTGATAGAAATAGAAATTCCATTTAAAATAACTGCGGACAACATTAAATACTTGGAAATCTATTTCACAAGGCAAATCCAGAAACCATATGAACACAATGATAAAACACTTTTCACTCAAATAAAATCTGATCTAAATAATTCGAAAAATGTCAATTGCTCATGGTTAGGTTGAACTAATAAAATACAAATGGCAATTCTACCCAAATTAAATTACTTATTTAGGGATATAGCAAATAAATTTTACCAAGCTAGAAAATATAGAAACAAACTTCATCTGAAACAACTATGAGGTATCACCTCATACCTATCAAATTGGCTAAGTTGACAAAAAGGGAAAATGATCAATGTTGGAGAGTTTGCGGGAGGACTGGGACATTGATGCATTGCTAATGGAGTTGTAAAATGATCCAACCATTCTGGGGAACAATATGGAACCATGTGCAAAGTATAATAAAACTAATCATATCCTTTAACCTAGCAATTCCAGACTAAGTCTATATCCAGAAGAAATCATACATAATGGGTAAAAGTCTCATATATATTCCAAAATATTAATAAAATCTCTTTGTCATGCAAAGAATAGGAAATTGAGGGGATGTCCATCAATTGGGGAATGACTGAACAAGTTATGGCATATGAATGCTATGGAATAATATTATTATATAAGAAACCATAGATGGTCAGACTCTAGAGAAGCATAGAATGAATTACAGGAACTGATGGTGAGCGAAGTAAGCAGTACTATGAGGATATTGTACAAATTAACAATAGCATCATGAGTTGACCAATCTTGATGGATGCAATTACTTTCAGCAGTTCAGAGAGCTAGGACAAACCTAGGAGATGGACTATGGGCAATGCTATACCCATCCAGAGGGGAAAATAGCAAAAACAAAACAAAAGAAAAGATGCCCTTCAGTATCTCGTGAACAGTACATTCCCTTTTTAAAAAAAATCTCTTACGTATTTCTTTTCTGTAATCCTTATTTCTGATACCAAAAATGTCTAATTTGTAAACATGTTTAACAAAAATGTGTATGTACAATATTAACCTAACTGCTGATCACAAAGGAGAGGGGGAATAGAAAAGGAGGGTTGAATGAAATTATGTAACTTAAAAATATACATACACTAATGGATGAATGTTGAAAAACTTTCATTACATGTATCTGGAAAAATAAAATATCAAATAAAAAGAAAAAATAACTATCATAGATTTGTTTTTAGGGTTATTAGAGTGAAAAGAGAAGGGAAAATAAAAGTAATCAATTAGTGAAAAAAGGAAGAAGATCAAATTTAATTTCTCACCATTATTGCACATTAGGAAAAAAATATACAGTCATTTAGGAAAGAAGTGGGGGTAGGCATGCTCTTAACCATGCCCAGCAAAAAAAAGGTTGAAAATACACACATACACATACACATACACATACACATACACATACACATACACATACACATACACATATACAGATAAACACTTCCCTTTCAGCCATACTCCAAACTCAAAAAGGGAAACAGGAAACCAATTTAGAGTATGGTTGAAAGGGAAGATACAATGAGAAAAGGAACAATCACAAATAAAATAATCTTTGTGCTTATGAAGAAAGAATTAAAGGAAGAGCAAACTGCAGTCTAAAAAGTACCTACGGTAACCTCTTGAAAATTGGAAAATAACTAAATAAATTGTGGTTTATATATGAATAAAATAAAATTTTGTGGTTAAATAAAATTTATGAGACAAATTTTAGAAAACCTTTGGCAATATGAACTGGTTCAGGGAACTGAAAAGAAATAGAACCATTTTTTTATGAGGAATGTATACCTGAAATGTTGAAAGATATAATAATTAATAATTTGATAATGTGCTACTATTAAATAAGCAATTATGCCTCCAGAGGACCTTATAGAACCCTGTTGCACACGTCATTATAAAAAAGTAATGGCTATAATGTACAAAAAGTCACAAATATTTTTAGATATGGATATTATATTTATCCTCAGTGTGGATTGTTTTGCTAAACTACACTTATTTATCACAGGTCTTTTTGCTTTTCCTTTTTCCTGAATTTTTAATTGAGAAGAGAGATAATAGTGAGTCTGGGGATTATAATAGTGATAACAAAAAGAAAAGAGGAACATTGAAGCATTTGTGGGGGGGGAGAGAAAATGGAAGTCTGAAAGGAAGCACAGAAAGTCAAGATAGTTTTGAAAGTAAATTATGAAATTGATTATAGACTTTTAAAGCAAGCAAGTGGTATGAAATAAAGATTCATGGTTCCATATAAATCTTCTCTTGTGTCCTTTTTGTATGTATGGGAATGTTATTTTTGACTAGAAACTAAAATTATTTAGAAAATTACAGTAAATTACAAAATGCAAAAGATGAAATGATGTGAAATTTTAATGAAGTTCTATAAGCTGCATGAAAAATGTAAATATTATTGATATGCAGGTTATTTAAAAAACTTGATTAAGCATGCAAGTTCAAAGGTTATAGTTGTTGGACATCTTTTGGGGGTTTTTTTGACTGAGATATTTGCATTCTTGGAGAGATTACTATTTTGGACTCAAAAAATTCAGTTAGATTAGATATATCTATAGAAATAGTAGAGAGCGTGGGAGGAAAGAAGGAAGGGAGAGAAAAAAAAGAAAGTAAGTACAGAAGGGAAGGAAATCAGGAAGGAAATAAACTTTTATGAAGCACTATGTGCTAGGTACTGTGCTTAAAAAAAAAGTTTAGACTTCATCAATACAGTTAAAATGGCAATCAATTCTTCAGCTGAAACAGATTACATGAGAGATCATTGTCCAAGTCGGGGAGAGGACTGAAGGCAGGCAGTTCTAAACCACAAAATGGAGGCTCCATGAAGAATTGACCAATGAGGTAAGGGGAGAGGTGTTATAGGGGTGTGTGTAGAATGCATTGGAGGTGGTAGACTATTGTAGATTAAGAAAACCCTAATCACTAAGGGAAGTTCCAGGATGTACTCCCAGGGAGAGATCTTGGACTTGAATTCTAGAAAATATCACAAATAGAACCGAGAAGGAATTCATAACTGTAGCTTAGTCTTTTGTGCAAAGGAATTTGCAAGAATAGTCAGAAATGACATTTATCAAATTTCCAATGTAGAATTCCTGAAATGTTGGAAGATGGAGTCAAGATCAATCAAGTGTTTGGGGGGAAAAGTGTTCTTTCATAAGATAAAATGTAAAAGTGGTTAAGACCTAAATTAAACCCCCACAAAAAAAAAAATCAGTTCGTAAGAACAGAGCTGATATAACATTGCTAGATTATAGCTACTGTGTAACTATGGATTCCTCCTCTCTTCCACTGTCCCATCCCCCACTAAGCCTACTGCACTTATTTGAAAAACTGTTAATATTTTTCTTTCTCACTTCTGTCTCTTAACTTCAAGATTAAGCTCAAAGGGAAACTTCTATAAGAGGCCTTTCTTAGTGTCTGCCTACCCCCAGTTATTTCCCTAGGAGATTACATCTCATTTACATTGTACATATCTGCTATGTACAGAATTGCTTGCATGACATAACCTCCATCAAAGCATCATCTCCTTGAGGGAATTATTTAACACTGTTAGATTATAGCTGCTATGTAACTATGGGTTCCTCCTCTCCTCTCCCCCATCCTCCACCAAGCCTACTGCACTTCTTTGAAATATTGTGATATTTTTCTTTCTCACTTCTATCTCTTGACTTCTGGCTTCCTTCAAGATTAAGATCAAACTTCTACAAGAGACCATCCTTAGTGTCTGCCTACCCCCATTGCTTTCCCTAGGAGATTACATATCATTTATATTGTATATATCTAGTATGTACAGAATTTCTTGCATGGCATGACCTCCGTCAAAGCATCATCTCTTTGATGGAATTATTTTGTATTCTCAGTGCTTATTATAATGCCTGTCACACTATAAATACTTAGTAAATTGTTCATCAGTTGATTGATAGCCTTCAAATTTATTATATTTAAAAAGTTAAATCTCTTCCAATAAAAGACTGCCTTTAATCAATAACCCCTCCCTTCTATCATTCCTATTCCACCTTAATACACAAAAATGCTATAGTATGAAAATAATTTCCTTGTATAGGAATACACTGGTGAAGATCAAAGATGAAGCAGAAAGATTCATAGAGAAATCCCATAATTTACAGAAGAAAGTAAACAAAAATTAGGAAATAATAATTCTTTATTGTATCATATGTCATCAGCAAAACTTATAACCTATACTATAAATTTGTGTAATCTATAGTAGGAAAACAATTCCTAGGTCTTCTGGTACACATTTTTCCTAGATAATTTTGACTTGAAAATAAATGGGATATGAAATAATTGTAGTCCTATGTGCTACTAAGGGGTGGTTTTATGCTAGAAAACTTCAGTCCCTCGCCCCCACACCTCTCAGAAATGTGTGAATTTTGTCTGGAAAATACTAAGTAAGCACACATTTAAATATTTAAATTCTTTGAAAGGTTTTTTGAAAGTGATGCAATTTGTAATATTTGTTTGATTTATTAAAAATGTTTGAAATATTATTCCTGGTGACTGGGCAATAACAATCGTTTTAGACTAATTTAAACAGAATATATATTTATGAATATGTATTTATAATCTAAATTTTTAATTCTTCATATACATTTTACTCTAGTATATATTTTATTTATTTTATTTTATGAATTTTTATGGATATGTATCTCCTCTAATAAAAGACATTTCCGTTTTACTCACATAATGCCCACAGCTTCTCTCAACATTTTGTCATTGAAATATATGATAAAGGGT
The DNA here is from genome assembly GCF_037893015.1 of Macrotis lagotis. Classification (NCBI taxonomy): domain Eukaryota; kingdom Metazoa; phylum Chordata; class Mammalia; order Peramelemorphia; family Peramelidae; genus Macrotis; species Macrotis lagotis. The sequence goes on from NC_133666.1 coordinate 491,003,685, forward strand.
GCAGTGGAGAGAGCCCTGACCCTGGACTCAGGAGGACCTGTGTTCAAATCTGAACTAAGACACTTAATTATAACTTGCTGTGTGATCCTGGGCAAATCACTTGATCCCATTGCTTTGCCAAAAACAAAGGAGTGTTTCTTAGCTATGTGTCCTAGGGCATAAGTCACTTAACTCCACTGCTTTGCCAAAAAAAAAAAAATATATGACAAGAGGTATTCATTTCTTTGAATTTTGGGCTACTATCAAGTAACTTTTGTCTATTATGGATAATCTGTGACCCAGATGAGGGGAATAATTTAAGATTCAGTGGCAATGTTATGATATATGCAAATACTCATCCATCATCATCACCACCATAATCATCATCATTATATTAAACACCTGAATTATACATCTTCAGAAAATTTACAATACCATATTATTTATATTTCTTTCTTTCTCACTGAAATGTTCTGATTTATTTCCCACCTAAGAGTCACATATTACCAGAAAATATATATATTATTGCAACAAGCAACACAATTCTGCCATCTCTTGTCATATTTTGTAATTTTATGCAAATTATATGCTCTCATAGTCTTATTCTGGCCATAAATGAGCCATTACAGAAGTCACAATTCCAAGTATTACATACACATATATGTGTGAATATATATGTACATATATATATATATACATATATATATATACACATGCACACACATACATATAGAGAGATAGGTAGATAGAAAGAGGTAGCTAGCTAGCTAGCTAGCTAGCTAGCTAGATAATGTCTTTCTGGTTTAAAGTAACTAGGTCACTTTACTGCTGAACTAAACTCAGTACATTGTAAAACACTCAAAAAAAAAAAAAACAAAACAAAAGCCAAGAACCATTTTCAAGTATAACTATGTATAAGACAATGTGCTAAATGTTGAAGATACAATGAAATGAAAGGTAATCCCAGCTTTTAGGGAGTTCATACTCTGTTGTGGGTGAAAAGATGCAAACAATTATGTTATTTCAAGTAATATGCAGGGTAGATAGAAAATAATCTTTGAGAAAAGGCATGAGTGGTGAAAGGGATGAGAAAAGCTTACTATATAAAGCAAATAACCCCCAATCAAGAAGGTGAAGGATAAGGAGGGAGACAATTCCAGACATAATTGAGCTAGTAGTTAATGCAAAGACATGAAGTTGGGAAATGAATTTTGTTTAACAAGCAATAAAAATTAGGTCAGCATAGGTAGATTATAGATTACCGTGAGGAGATTAAAATGGAAAAAAAGGTTGAAAAAGTAAGAAAAGAATCACACTATGAAGGTCTGCAAAATCCCAACAGAGAATATCTAATGTCATAAGTATTATTTATGATAACTGAGCTGTAAATAACATTGCTTCCTAGCTTTATTTTCTTCTGTGAATTATTGGATTCCTCTATTATTCTTTCAGTTTCATCTCTGATCTTCCCAGATATCTTCATATAGTTTATCTGTTTCTCTTTTCTCTATTTATCATTTCCAAAAGACAATCATATTAATCATAATGTCATGGCTTTAGTCCAAAGCAATCTTCTCATACCTTGTGAAAATCATTTCTTCCCTAATCAAGAGCCTTTCAATCTTACATCTTAAGTCATAGTAAAAATAAATGAAATCTAATTGATTGACACATAGACAAAAGCAGTTATCTGCTGAAAGCATTTTTTATTTACTTTCAAATGTACCAAAAAGAAATTCATCAAAGAACAAGGAAAATCTTTCATTTTTTTCTATTTAACTCCACATCAAACTGCCAATAGCAACTATTTCAAGCCTTCTATTCTCTTCTCTTCACAAGCTTCCTTAGACCCATCCCCTCTCTGTCTTAACATGGAATCTGGTAACATATTTTACTGAATTCTCTTTGAGTTCTTTTCTCTCCCCTCCCCCATTTTACCTCTCTTAATCTTTGGGCATCCTATAACCTCCCCTCTGGTGAGGAAGTAACCTTCCTCCTGGAAGGTTACTCTACTTGAACCTGTGATCTCACCCCATTCTAAATCCTCTGCCTGCCAAATTATAACCTATTCTTTTTTTTTTTTTTTTTGAGAGAGAGAGAGAGAGAGAGAGAGAGAGAGAGAGAGAGATTTTGTCTCTCTATCTTTCTCATTTGGAAGTACAGAAGGCATTCACCAATCCAATCTCATTTCTTTTGCTCACAGAGGTTTAAATCTGCTCAGTTTTCAAGCTGATTCAGTTTATTCATTAGATTCCATACCTTGAATTAGGATTTCTCTGTGGATGAGTTCCATATATATATATAGTACTAATTGCTATGCTCTGTTCCCCCATCATCAACTGCTTTTTCAACATTTCCATCTAGTCATCTGGTAGATAATTAAATTTAATATTTCCAAAACAAAACGCACCATCTCACCTTTTCCTAATTACCCTAAATCATTTGTGTACATTTCTGCCATTCATTCATACAAGTTATCAAACTTGGAGTCATCTTCACCTCTCTACACATCCCCTCCAAATTTCCAATATTTTGTCAGGTCTTGTTGATTCTTCTTCTCAGGCAAACTTCTAGAATATTTTGTCTGTACATACTACCTACATTCTTCCTTTGATTTCTCTACAATTTGAAATCTAGTTCCTTAGCGCTTAACTATAGACTCGTTGAAATGTCCTTAATTACCACTACTAATTATCGTCTCCTACTTAATACTTTCTCCTCTCTTTGCAACTCTGTTCTCTCTTGGTATTCCTCCTACTACTCAAATTATTCATTGTGAGTATACTTAAATAGTTCATCATTCTTATCATGGATCCTAACTGTGGTTGTTAACCAAAATTCTGTCCTTTAACCTCTTCCTGACTTTTGCTACCTACTTTCTCTTAGATATCATAAAAAACTTCCCTCTGTTTAATTATCAAGTCTATGCAGTTAACTCATGGTTCTTGTCTTAGTCCTTTCCTAGAGTTTTAACCCTACATCATCAATTGCCTATTGAACATTTCAAGCTAATGTCCTAGAAGCATCTCAAACTCAGCATGCTAAAAACAGCTCATCTTTTCCTTCCAAACCATGTTCTCTTTAAAAATATTACTATTTCTGCTAAATAATATATAATTTTTATATCTTATATTTAACTACAAGTATTATATTTAATATATATATAATATTAGAAATGTTGATAATATTAATAAACTCCCTGTGATCCTGAATTTTTCATTCTTTGTCATGCTACATAATTAATCAATTGCCAGATTCTATTGTTTCTTTCTCCATATCTTTCAGTCTGATTATTTTTTCCAATTGCTAACCTGCCACTATAATTTAGACTCTCATCATCATTCCTCTGTATTATTGCATTAGTATATTAATTGATCTTGACTTAAGACTCTCCCCAATCCTATGTGAAAATGATTCTTTTTTATCTGCAGATTTACTCCATGTTTCAATGACTCTCCAAAAATTCTTATTGAGCTTTCTCCAATCTGCTTTCCATACTTGTTGTTTAGTCATCACAGTCATATATGACTCTGCCTGAGCCTATTTAGGATTTTTTCAATGTTTTCTCATTTATTTCTACAGTTCATTTTACAGATGAGGAAACTGAGGCAAAGAAGTTTAAGTGAATGGCTCAGTATCACATAGTAGTATATATATATCTGAGTCTGGACTTGAACCCAGGAAAATGAGTATTCCTAACTCCAAGCCCAGCACTCGATCCACTCTGCTACCTAGATGTCCCATTCCAATTAGCTATATTTCATTCTTCTCACATAGTCAACATTCCAGATGAAATGGCACATTTGTAATTCTCTGAGCTTGACATTTGATCTCCCATTTCCATGTCTTTGTACATGTTTTCTGTATACAGAGAATAGTCTTTTTTTCTCCTTTTTGCAATGGTTTTGCTAGTATTTTTCAGAATTAAGTTAAATGGTCATTTCTCAAGCAATTCTACAAGGTATCCAATTCAATTCAATAGTACCTACACTCTTCCCACTCAAAACTTTCTTTTATTTTTTACTTAATATATATTTTATTTTCTTATCTGTGCTCATATAATGTAATAAAATGTTGAAATGAATGTAATCTCTTTTAACTCAGACTCTGACTCATAATTTGTATCCCGAGTACCTAACAGTGCCTGACGTGTGCAGGTAAGTTAATTGAACAAATCAATGAAAAAATAATATTGCCTTATCAAAGCATCAACAATGACTAAAAGAAAATATTGTACAAGTATTAGGAGAATGTGTTGACATTACAGGAAGTTGTGTTTGTCTGATGTCGAAAGTATAAACAGTAACTAGCTTGGATAGTAATAGGAAATTTGAATTTGTAGTATACTGATCATTAAACTAAGGAGTTGGGAAAATCAGTGTTTGTTATCCTATCTTATTAAATCTTACTGTTATACTTATCATATCTTTATTATTAGGTAATTTTCAAGAGGAAATACTACTTTTGAATTATTTCATGATAATTTAAAACTTTGGACAAAATATACAATTTTGTAATTGCTTAAGCAAAAATTGTTATAAGGATTCACTTTTTTTCCATTTTCATTAAAAATGAAACTGATTGTACTGAGAAACCTTGATGGGGTCTTCAAAAGTGAGCTATATACCCTTAGACTCATTGTATGATTATACTTTCTTTTGGATTCCTCACCCAATTATTTTACCAATGAATCCATTCCTTCTCTATATTTCGAAAGTTTATATGTAAAAGGAACCTGTGCCAAAGTCTTCATTTTTTTAAAAGAAGAAATTTGGACCCAGTGAAATGAAGTTATCATGATTGAGCATAATATTTTTGTTTTGGTCTTCTCTTCTTGATCTTGACAGTGATGTCATAAGCTCTTTTCCAACTATTGTGGCTACTTATTTGCTGTACATCTTTGAATATCATTTAGTCTCATGAGACTTTAGTTTCCTTGTGTGACATGCATGAATTTGGACTAGCATCAGAAGATATGGGATTCTGAATTTGCAGGCTCTGCAGAAAAATGGAAAGAATATTGCCTCTGTTGATAGAGGTTTTGGCTTCAAATTTCACTTATGATATATGCTGATTGTTTGATCTCAGTTAATTAGTTGAAACTTTCCAGACCCCAGTTCCTTAATTGTAAAATAAAGAAAATCAAACTAGTTGACTTTTGAGGTCTCTTTGAATTATGTCTGAACTTAATTATCAGCATTTCTTCTCCAAAATGGGGTATATTCCAGCATATACTATTTCCAATGGTCTCTGAATTCAATTTCTTCTAGTTCTTACAGGGGAAAGTAATATATTTCTATTGAGGATTTATATGTTCTAAGTTCCTGCATCTGATAACTCATCAACATAATATCTCTACCATTGAATATTGTGTTCCTCTATTAACCCCTTAGATTCTGAGTTTCCATCTGATGACATCAGTTTTGTTGATAACCTGCTGAATAAACTAATTTTGATTAATTAATTTAGATGTTGTTATAACAAATTAAATATCAAATTCACATTCCAGGTAAAGAAGCAGATGGTTTATAACTTCTTAATTTTTTTCAGATTAAAAAAGTAAAGCGTAAAAGTAGAAGCAAATTATTATGCCCAATAGCCTAGACAGGTATATATATATATTGAGTTAGGCTTTTATATAAAGTTTTAATAAGCCATTTTAACTCCAATAGTGCTTATTTTGCTAAGTTTCAATGGCATAGCAATCAATTTTACTTTAATTCTTGTCTTGCAAAACAACTTGTAATAAAGTACAATTATGTGTATTTTATCATATCCTATTAAGCAAAACATATTTCATTATTTTAGGCAGTGATATTTTAAAACAATATGCACTTCAATATTTTAGCACAAGATTTTTTAAAGCAGCCTGCACATCTAGATAAGATCAAATCCAAATAGAATTGAGTGTGCTTATTTTATTTAGGTCAACAGATATTTTCAGGGAAAAAAAAGTCATTTTCAATAAGAAGTATGGTTGATATTACTATTTCTAGTATATTAGGTGAATTAACTTGTGTTAATTATGGGATACAGAAGGATTACATGCTAATGAAAAAAATTTGTACAATCTGAAATGATCTACCAAATCGTCAAGAGAATTGAACCATTCCTTCCTCCCTTTTCCCTTTCCTTTTTCTTTTCCTTTTTCTTTCCTTTGTTTATGAATGAAGATCTAGACTGTAACAATAACTTTAAGTCTTCAGGAACTGCAGAGTTTGTTAAGAAGTCAAATGACTTGTTTATGTTGAAACAAGTAAAATGTGTCTGAAACATTATAGCTTAATGATAATCTGACAAGTTTTTTCCCTTGCCTGCCAATTACTTTTTTTGACTGAGAGGTTTCCAATTTAGTATTAAAGAAATAAGAAATAAATGAAACTTGTCTTTATTATTTTTAGTTGAATTTAATTTTGTCAATTTAAGTTGAATAGTCATTTTCTTTAATCATTTATTATGCATTTGCTGAACACTTAATCTGTCCTTATCAAAATTCCAAGATTAAAAGAGAATTTAAATGACAGAAACAAAAAAGGAGTTTTTAAGGAATTTGTAATCTGGTTAGGGACAAAAGAGAAATGTGAATAAAATAATTAAGGCAGTAATTTTGACCTAAATTACTGTCACCATTTATCACATGATTTCCTACTCCCATACTTCTAAATGGAGCTGGAGGCATTCACACCCTGCCACTGACAGAGCTCACTTTAAATTGAAGCAGACTCTCATTGCAACAAGATTTTATTTTCTAATTGATTTGTTATCTCATTCCATAGAATATATTCCAAATGATCTTTTCTTTTTCAAATTTGTAGATAACTTTTTCTCCATTCTCTTAGCTGAGATCCTTGATTTTTTACTTTATTGAAAAAAAGTCAAAGTCAATTCACTTTGTGCTTCCATTTCTTTCCTTCTCTCGTCTTCATTTCAAAAGTCTTTCAGGGCAGCTAGGTGGTGGAGTGGATAAAGCACCAGCCCTGGAGTCAGGAGTACCTGGGTTCAAATCTGGTCTCAGACACTTAATAATTACTTAGCTGTGTGGCCTTGGGCAAGCCACTTAAACCCCATTTGCCTTGCAAAAACATAAAAAAAAAAAAGTCTTTGCCATTGGGGTAGTAATCATATAAATATAATTTTAGAAAACTGATCTGATAAATTCTGTTTAATTAATTCTGGTGAAATTCTCTCTTTTCCTTTCCATTATTCTCTAATAATGAGGTTGCTCTTCTTGTCAAAGGGATTGTCAAGGCCAATTTGCATAAGTAGTGTTTTTTTAATTCGATCCCCTCCTATCTCTGATTTTGTCTCTTATTTTTAATATCTCCCTATTTACTCATTTCTTTTCTATGGCATTCAAATATGCTAAAATTTTCCCCATCCTAAATCAAACAAAAGAAACAAAAAGTTTTTTGCTAGATACCACTATTCACTTAAAGTATCCTACCTCTCTCTTGTCTTTCTAAAACATTCATAGATAAACAAAAGGTTTTGTTCTATATATTCACTACCTCCATTTATACTTCTGTCTTTCATTCCTCAACCTTTGACAATCTAATCTTTGAAGTTATCATGCATGGAAATGCCTCTCTTCAAATTTACTCATTATTGGGGTAATTTTGTGAAGTGGAAGGAGATCTGAAATTGAAGTCACAGAATCTGTGAATATGAAATATAGCATTGTTGATTACTACATGTCTCTCTTCTTTAAGTGACCACAAACTACAGTCTATCCCACAATGGTTACAAAAGTATTTTTTTTTCCAGGTGCATGTCTCACCAATATCATTCTCCTACCTAGTCAAATTTTGTGATTCCCTATTTTTTCTAGCATCAAATATAAAATCTTCTTTAAAAAATTATCAAACTTTTTTATCTTGAGCCTAGCAATCACTTTCATCTCACTATACATTTTTTTAATTTTCTGCCTTCTGTTATATAACTAATGTAGTCTTCTCTTTTTTCAAATATGCAAAGTTCCATTTCCCATCTCCATTCTTTTGCCTAGCCCAACCCATCTACCCACTGCCTCAATACATAGAATGAAATCATTCCTTTTGTTCTTCCTTTTAGAGTTATTTTTGTTACACAGAGTGTAGCTTTTGATATGCCTTTCAGTGATGAAAATATAAAGATGATGATGTCCAGGGTTAGGGTTAGGGTTAGGTTAGAGAACATAGTGCTGGAGATGTAGTCACAGGATTACAGAATAGAATAAAATAATTGCCTCATTTGATCTAAGCTTAATTTTTAATATAGTTTGTATCTATATTAATATATAATTTATGTCTGCATGAGTTTTATTAGTTTCTTATAGATTAAAAAGTTGATGAATACTAGTACATTAATGGTAATTTGAGACAAAATCATTTTATTTTTGGCAATCAATATATTCATATATTAATTATTTGAAAATTATTTTGAAATTATTCTCAGTATATTCTAATTAAATTTTATTCTTAAAATCATGTTTCTTCAATAAATATATACCCATAATATATGCTCCCGAGCTAATAAATGTCAGTTTTATTCCTACCTTAAACAGACCTCTTAAATGGAAATTTAAATTTGGATTTCAATATTTCATCTTATATTTAACATTTGTTATATGAATAAAGTAATGTATCCTCATTCATTTTTTGCTAACATAAATATTTATTTAATTTAATAAATAACTAATAATCTATTTAGTATTTTAAACATTTTAGTATTAGTTTTTCTTTTTTTATAACCACATTTCTTAAAATAAAAGAGATTCATTTGACTCAAATATTTCAAAATTTAACTTTACAGTCCCTTCCAGTTCTAATATTATTATTTAGTTTTTAGTGTGTGTTCTTAATCAAATATTTAATGCTTTTATTTTTTATTTGATAGTCTATACTTTTTTTTTACTTTTGTTTTTTTTAACATGGCAATAAGGTAAAGTGACTTTTCCAAGATCACACAGTTAGTTCAGATTTGAACTCAGGTCCTCCTGCATCCATGACTGGTATTTTATCCATTGTACCATCTATCTGTCCCATATACTTTTTTTTAAAGGAGAATTTCTCCCCATATTTTCTTCTTTGATTAGTGAAATCTCCTATATCACTGACTTAAAATATGCAGTTTCTTCTTCTTCATAGATTACACAAAATCTATCATGCTGCAAGGATAGTTTTGAAAGTGTAGATATATCCCCCGTGTTCCAAAACATTCATTGCAGTTCTTTTTGTAGTGGCAAAGAACTGGAAATTGAGGGAATGCCCATGATTGAGGAATAAATGAACAAGTTATGGTACATGGATGCTATGGAATACTATTATTCTATAAGAACCATAAATAATCAGACTCTAGAGAAACATGGAATGAATTACAGGAACTGATGCTGAGTGAAGGGATCAGAACCAAGAGAACATTGAGCACATTAACAACAATATTGTGAGTTGATCAGCCTTGATGAATGCAGCATCTCTCTCAGTAGTACAGAGAGCTAGGACAAACATATTAAACAACTATGGACAATATTATCCCCATCCAGAGGAAGAAAAACTAAAACTAAAAACCAAACCAAACCCCTTTCCCAAACCCCTTCAGAATCTAAATGAACACTACATTCACTTTTTAAAAAATTTCTCCTTTGTATTTCTTTTCTATCTCATGCTTTTCTTTCTTTTCTCTTAATACTAATTCTTCACACCCAAGAATGACTAATCTATAAATGTTAACACAAATGTGTATATACAATATTCATGTTTGCCGCTGAAGGATAGGGGTTGGGGAGGGAGGGTGGAAAGAAATTATGTAATTTAAAATATGCATATACATGTGGATGAATTTTGAAAAACTTTCATAATGAGAAACTGGAAAAAGAAAAGAAAATATCATTAAAAAGAGAAGAAAGAAGATTTATTCCAGCAAATTTTATATATAAGGTAATAATTTGAGCATAACTTGAATTTTTAGTTTGCTAATTTGTGATTCTATTCACAAGAAATAACAAGAATGCAGAAAAAAAACGAATACTTTACAATTAACTCAGAAGTAACTACCCTTTTGATGTTCAAGTCTATAAGGAAATTTCAGTTGTTTTTAAACCTAAAGTGTGATATTTATTATATATCTTTTGGTTCAAGGAGAGTTGTGGTTAGAAGAGGGCTTGTCTTTTCCCACAAACTCTGCCTTTATCACTTCCTGTTCTTGCTTTATCTGTGACTAGAGGCTTTTACCCGACTTTACCAGTTTGAGCTTCACAGACTTTCCAACAGTAGGAGACTGTAAGTACATTCTGCCACCCTAGATTTATGCTATTCTTAACTTAGTACATCTCTAAAACTATCCCATATTTTTATTAAGTGACACTTTTATGTGTCAATGATGAACTTTTAAAGTGTTGTATTGATGCATGTTTTCCTCCATCAGTTAGTTATATGGCTTATTTTGAATTTTATTTTTTTAGTTTTTTGCATAGTGTAGTGAATTTTAGGAATGCATGTGTCATGGTAGATAGGCAAAAATCAGCATCTACTTTCAAGGAGCTCACAGTCTAATGTGGGAAAAACATTATTAAAAGCAAACTATATATATATATGTATATATATATATATATATATATATATATATCAGAATGAAAAACAGTTTTATAAAGAAAGCACTATGATTAAGGAGACCTGGGAAATGCTTTTTGCAGAAGATGGTATTTAAGATTAAATTAAAGAAAGTTAATGAAACTAGAAGACAAAGATGAAAAGAGAGACCATACGAGTCATAAGGGACTGCCAGTGAAAATGCCTTGTGTGGGGAGATATATTAACTTATTGGGGGGGATGGCAAAGAAGCCTGTGTTACTGGATCACAAAGAGTGAATATGGAAGGATTGTGTAGGAACTGAAAATATAGGAAGGAGTCAACTTATGAAGGATTTTGAATAACAAAAAAGAGGACTGATCTTAGAGGAAGTGAGAGTCCCCAAAATTTATTAAATAGGAGAATGATATGGACTGAGAAAAGACTTGAGTCAAGGTGAACAAATCGAGCTGATGCAATAGTTCCAAAATGAGTCAACAAGGATATGCACCAAGACATTGATTGTGAATGCAGAGAAAGGGAATTATATCAGTGATGTTGACATGATACAAATCGTAGTATTTGATAATACAGTGCATATGAATTAATAGAGAAAATGAAAAGTTGAGGATGACATCTTGGTTTGTGGAAGCTAATTTAAAACTTAAGAAGAGGGAAGAACTTGAAGAAAGATAATGAGATTAATTTTGAACTCACTGAATTTGATATAGCTATGGGTCATCCAGTTAAAAATGACCAATACATAACTGGAGATGTGAATCCAGAGGTCAGGAGAGATGTTAGGATTGAATAAGTGTATCTAAACATAATCTTCAAGGAGATTCTATTTGAATCTTAGCACCTGATGAAGTTACCAAACAAAATTTTATAGTCTAAGAAAAGAAGAGAACCTAGAATAGAAACTTGAGAACATGATCAATTTGAAGGGTAACCTGGATGAAGATTCAGCCAAGTAGACTTAAAAAGTGGATAGACATGTATGAAAAGATCTAGGTAAGGAGTAACTTGAAAACCTGGAGAGCAGAGATTATCAAGGGGAAAAAATGGTTTACAATATCCATGGCTACAGAGAGTTCAAGAAAATCAAGAAATTACCAAAATTTATTACACTTGGTGACTGAGAAATCACTGTTAAGTTTGGATCAAAAAGTTCAAAAGAAAGACAAAACCAGAAGACAGACAATAAGGACTTAAATGAGTGAAAGTTAAAAGTTATAAATTTCATTATTAGGGAATTTAGCCATGAAATTGAATGGAATTAGAGGTAGAATATTGTGGATATATAAAAATTTGTTTATTCGTCCATTAGTTTATTCCAGGATATGGGAAGGTTTTTAGGCAATAGAAAAATCAACCAGTTGAGAGAGTGCAGAAACTTGAAGGAGAAACCTGCTGGATAAGAGAGTACAAAATAGGATCAAAGTGGTATGCAAAAGAATTTGCTTTGGCAAAGATAATGATAACATTTTTCTGTTAGACAAAGGCAAAAAAAAAAAAAAAGAAATAGTGGGGAATGGCATCTGAGTGATGGAAGTAGCAGGGGAGAAGATAGTTCTCAGTGAAAAACTTCATGTTTTCCCACCAAACTAGAAGACAATATTCTCAGCTTAGAAGGTGAAAGGAAAGTGAACCCTGGGAGATATGAAGGAGGATGAAAATTTGGAATGCATTACTCTCTGTGACCTTATATAGGGTTTTCTTGGCAAAGAAACTGTAGTTGCTTGCCATTTCCTTTTCTAGCTCATTTCACATATAAGTAAATACAGAAAATTAAATATCTTACCCAAGATAACACAGATAGTGTGTGTATGAGACCAGATTTTAACTCAGGAGAAGTTTTATTAATTCCAGTATTCTATCCATAGTGATCTAGCTTCTCAATGAATTATGGAGTTTAAGAGGACACCTTGAGATGCTAACAGGGAAATTCAGTGGGCCTATTCATCAATCAATCTTCTTATGTTCAGTCAAAAAAAACAAAGATAGTAGATAATGGGAGTCATACAAGACAAAGGCCTGGATGGACAAACTTAGTCATGGGGTGAGGGGGAATGTGAGAAAAAAAATAGATTTGAATTTCTTTTCTCAAAATGACAAAAGGAGGAGAGTAACTACTAAAGGGCTGTTGACCTTAGAATGAACTGAGTTGCAAATGGAATAGAGGTAACAATGAGTATGAGGAACAGGATTTCAGGGGATAGTGAGAATTAGAATGAGAAAAAGTTTTCAGAAATAGGAATCTCAGATTTTGTGAATATGGACGTCAAACACTTGAAGGCGATGACAAAATCAAGTTTATGAGCATTTCTGTGAATAGTTGAAGTGGCACAAAGGAAAAGTATGAATAAATTCAAGAACATGAAAGACTGCTTGGGAGCATATAAAAATGCATTTTGAAATCCCCTAATGTAATGACAGAAGTTGGGAGGGAGAGATAGAGAGAGTGAATTAGGCATTGACTCATGGAGAAAAGAGGTTTATTTCCTAGTGGTTGCCTGAAAACTGCTACCACAATTTTTATTGATTAGTAAAAACTACTAACAAAAGACTCTCAGGTCCATTATGGGATCTGGATGGAAAATTGAGAACAGTACATCAGTTAAAAAATAAACATCAGTTTATTTCAAGTAATAGCACAGAACTAGGAAACTTCTAGAGCTTTTCTGAAAACTCTAAATGAAGCCTTCAAACAGATCCAAACTTGATAGAATCCAACAAAAATGACAGAACCATGCAAAAATGCAAGAGATATTGGAGTAACTTTAGGGAAAATGGTCTATAGCAGATATAAAAGGGGTGTATAGTCCAGGGAAGGTAGGAGACCTGGAAACCCCGCAAGAATTTTTTAGTCACAGCACAGCTAAGATCCAGGCTCAACAGGCCAGCCATAAAGGCCTCAACCCCAGCTCAGAGAGTCAGATTTCAAGCTCTGGGATGCTGATACAGTGTTAACCTACCCTAGGGCAGGGAACAAACTAGGAATAATAGAAACGACAGAACAGAAAGCCAGGAACCAAAATCCTGAAACCAGAAAAAAAATGAAACAAAAAAGAAAACAGACTTGAGACTATGCATCCTGTTGGACAGGATCATGCCCAACAGACAAAATGACAAAAAAGAAAATGTTAACCATTAAAAGCTACTATTACGATAGGTGATAAAAATGTTGTCTCAGAAGATAAAAGCAGTGACAAAATATCTATATACTTAAAGCCTGTAAGGGCTTGATAAACTGATCTCAGTTCTAAAAAGACTTCTTGGAAGAGCTCAATAATGATTTTAAAAACTAAACAAGGGGGCGTCTAGGTGGCATAGTGGATAAAGCACCAGCCCTGGAGTGAGGAGGACCTGGGTTCAAATCTGGTCTCAGACACTTAATAATTACCTAGCTGTGTGGCCTTGGGCAAGCCACTTAACCCTGTTTGCCTTACAAAAAAAACATAAAAAAAATTAAACAAGAAAGGTTAGAAGAAAAATAGAGAAAAGAAATGAGAGTCATGCAGGAGAATTGTGAAATATTAACTGAATAAAACAGTTCAGCTCAGGTCTGGGCTTGGCCAGCCAGCCGAATAGCAGATCAATTAGGAGGGTCCTAAATCCCAGACAATGTCTGAACTCTAGGAATGTTGCAGCAATAGATAGGACTAAGATGGGAACAAATCACTGCATAGACAAAGCCTGTACATAAAGGAGGAAATGAATCTCTGCATAGGCAACACCTTGTCAAGTGATCAGTCCAGGACCAGATACTAATCCTAAAATAAAAAGCTTGGGACTATATACTCCCTGTATCCTAGGAGCAGAGTTCAACTAGCAAAATGAGCAAAAAAAATCCCAAACAAACCAGAAAAAAAGAATTAATTTTACAAAGCAACTATTCAGGTAGGGATGATAAAACTGCCATCACAGGAGAAGAAAACACTGGCAAATTGCCTATATGTGAAGCATCAAAGGATTTTCTGAATTGGCCTCAAGTCCAAAACCTCATAAAAAAGCTCAAGACATATTTTAAAAACAAAATGAGAGGAAGAAGAAAAATGGAAAAAAGATATGCGATCCATGTAGGAGAATTATGAAAAATGGCATGAAAAAAATCAACTCCTTTAAAAGTAAAAATGACCAACTAGAAAAAGTGTAACTCATCAAAAGTAAGATTAACCAACTGGAAAAATAATTAAAAAAAACTAACTGAAGAAAATAAACCCCTAAAAATATGAATTAGACTATTAGAAATTAATGACTCGGGATGGCTAGGTGGCATAGTGGATAAAGCACCCGTCCTGGAGCCAGGGGTACCTGGATTCAAATCCAGTCTCAGACACTTAATAATTACCTAGCTGTGTGGCCTTGGGCAAGCCACTTAATCCCGTTTTCCTTGCAAAAACCTCAAAAAAAGAAACAAACAAAAAAAAGATATTAATGATTCTACAGACACCAAGACTCTATCAAACAAAATCAAAAGATTAAAAAGATGAAAGAAAATGTCAATTACCTTTCAGAAAAAAATGAGAGATAGCTCTAAAGAAGATATAATTTATAAATTATTGGACTACTAGAAGGTGTCAATCAAAAAAAGGAGCCTGGGAAATATCATGTGGGAATTTATCATGGAAAACTGCCCTTTTACCCTATAGGGAACAAGAAGACAAAATAGTCCTTGAATGAATCCACAGAATATTTCCAGAATGCGAATCCAGAATGAATGACTCTGTGAGTCACCAAGATTCTATCAAACAAAACCAAAAAGCTAGATAAATAGAAGATAATATAAAGTTCTTCTTAGGTAAAACAACCAAACTGGAAAATAGATCCAGAAGAGATAATTTACCAAATACTGGTCAACCTGAGAGGCATGATCTATGTGGGAAATTGTCATGGAAAATTGGCCTAATATCCTAGAACAAGAAGATAAACTAGTCCTTGAAAGAATCCATCACTCACCCCCCAGAAAGCAATTCCAAAATAAAAACTCTAAGGAATATTGAGCCAAATTTCATAATTCTCAATAAAGGAGAAAATACTTCAAAAAGAAGCAATTTACCATAGTCAGGATTAAACAGGATTTATCAGATTCAACATTAAAGGATCAGAAAGCCTGGAATAAGATTCTTTGGAATGCAAAGGATCTTGGAATACAACCAAGAATCAACTTCTATTTAAAATCCAGAATATTCTTTTAAGGGAAAAGATGTACTTCCAATGAAATAGAGGATTTTCAAACTTTTCTGATAAAACGATCATATCTGAACAGAAAATTTGATCTTCAAATACAAGACTTAAGGGATGTGTAAAACACTGTACTCCTGAATTCATCTCCACCTGCATCACATTCCAAGGAATACCTCACATCCCAGGTGAGGAGAAACTGAACCACTCATCATCCAGAGACTTCATCAGTTTTGATACATATGCCTCATCAGTACCTTGGAGGCTTGGGCGGAGCAGAAAAATATATCTCCCCAAACCTCAATTTAAATGAGGCTCATAGACCTTACAGCCCAATAGTTTCTCACATTACTCTCCTAAGATTTGATTTCCCCATCATCCTCTCCTTGAACAGGGCTACTCTTCTACCTTCCTCTCCCTTCCTTTTTGTGCTTCCTGTGGGTCCTCTACTTCCATTATAGTGTGATCTCTTTGAGGGCAGGTTCTGCTTTTGTTATGTTGTTTATTTCTATTTGCAGCTACAGAGCTTAGCACAGGGTCGGACACAAAGAAGTTACATGATAAATGTTTATTAAATTGAGTGAAATTGGATGATTCTCTTCATTCTAAATCATCTTGTGTGTACCTTTATTTTGCAAATAAATGATACATATAATGCATCAATATAAAATACTATTACAAAAATTTTATTAAAACACCTACTGTTGAAATCTTATTATGCCACTCTCCTCTCCCACACCTTTTTTGTTTTGCTTGTTTTTTTTTTCATTTTTTTCTCTTGGTACTCTTGATCATTTGCTCATGCACAAAAAATTTCTGCTTTTCCTTTTCTAAAAAAAATTATAAACATTTTGATTGATATTGGTAAAACCTAAAAACCTTAATTTGTTTGATATAATAAATGCTGATAAATTCTCAAAAAACCCACATTTATTTCACCAATTGATAAATGGTTCAAGAATATGAGTAATACAGTTTTGAGATCAAGAAATTAAAGTTATCTATAGTCACATGAAAACATTCTCTAGATCATTATTGACTAGATAAATGAAAATTAAAACAACTCTGAGGTTTTACTTATTTATTAGATAGCCTAATATAAATAACCACAAAGGAAAATGATCAGGGTTGGAGAGGATGTGCAAAAACTGGGACACTAATGCACTATTGATGTAATATTGAAGTGATCCAACCATTCTGAAGAGCAATTTATAACTATGACAAAAAGAGCAATAAAACTGTATACATTTTGATTCAACAATAACACTACTAGGTGTGTATCCCAAAGAGATCATTAAAAAAGGGATCATTTAAAAAGAGAAATATCTCAGCTGTACAAAAATATTTAGATTAGTACTTTTTGTAGTAACAAGGAATTGGAAAATGAGGGAATGCTCATCAATTGGAAAATGACTGAACTCTTTGTAGTGTCTGTGTGTGTGTATGTGTGTGTGTGTGTGTGCGTGTATGATGAGTACTATTGTTCTGCAAGAAATCATGAGTGTCCAAACTTAAGCTGAGAAAAATCACCTTTAAAAATTCCTTAAAAATTAATAAGAACCAGGATTATAAAATAAACCCACACAAATCATCAGCATTTTTATAAATGAACAACAAAACTCAAGAACAAGAGATAGAAAGAGAAATTCCATTTAAAATAACTGTAGACAACATTTAATATCTGGAAATCTACCCCCCAAGACAAACCCAGAAAGCATATGGAAATAATTATAAAGCACTCCTCACCCAAATGAAGTCTGATCTAAATAATTGGAAAAATGTTAATTGTTCCTGGTTAGGTCAAGCTAATATAATAAAAATGACAATTCTACCCAAATTAAATTACTTATTCAATGCCATACCAATCAAACTACCAAATAATTACTTTACCAATTTAGAAGAAAATAGTACAAAATTCATCTGAGCAACAAAAGGTAAAGAATAGCCATAAAAACTTCCTGGTACTGGTTAAGACTACTGCAATCTACTATTTGTCAAACCCAAAGACATCACTATTTGACAAAAATTGTTGAGAAAACTGGAAAATAGTATTTCACAAACAAGGAATAGACCCATATCTCACAGCCTATACCAAAATAACATCAAAAATGGGTATAGGATTTAGACATAAAAGGTGACACTACAGATAAACTAATAGACCAAGAAATTATCTATCAGATCTGTGGAAAGGGGACAAATTTATCAACAAACAAGTAATAGATTCCATTATAAACTGCAAAATGAATGATTTTGCCTATATTAAATTAAAAATTTTTGTGCTGATATAATCAATGCTGCCAAAATTATAAGGAAACCAGAATATTCTTCATAATTATGAATTCTGATAATGATCTCATTTCTAAATTATATAGAGAATTGCTCAACATAAGGTTACAAGTCATTCCCCCCAATGATAAATTTTCAAAGGATATGAATAGAAAGTTTTCAAATGAAGAAATTAAAATTATATATAATCAAGTGAAAAATATTACAAATCATTGTTGATTAGAGAAATGCAAATTAAAATAACTGAGATACCACCTCACATCTATCAACTGACTAAGATGAGAAAAAGGGAACATGATCAATGTTGCAGAAGTTATGGGAGGATTGGGATATTGATGCATTGCTGGTGGAATTGTGATTGGGTCCAACCATTCTGGAGAGCAATATGAAACTATGCCCAAAGATCAATAAAAATGTTCATTCCATTTGATCCAGAAATTCCAATTCTAGACTTATATCCAGAAGAAATGATGAAAAAAGGAAAAGTCCCACATGTTCCAAAACATTCATAGTAGTTCTTTTAGTAGTAGCAACGAATTGAAAATCAAAATTCTACCCATCAGTTGGGGAATGGCTAAACAAGTTATGGTACATGAATAATCTGGAATATTGCTGTTCTAGAGAAGCATGGAATGAATTACAGGATCTGATGCTGAGTGAAGAGAACAGATCCAAGAGAGCAATATACACATTAACAATGACATTGTGAGCTGATCGACCTTAATGGAAGCAGCTCCTCTCAGCAGTTCAGGACAACTGTATTAGACCATCTGTAGACAACACTACCCCATCCAGAAGAAGAAAAACAAACCAAAACAAAACAAAAAAGCAAGTAAAAAAACCCTGCCGAATCTGATGAACAATTTATAACAATGATGTCTTATGTATCTCTTTAACTTAATCCTAATTTTGCAGACTAATATGTAAATGTTTATCAAGAATAAAAAAAAACTAATATTAAAAAAATAAAACAGCTGGCATAGGCAGAAGGAAGTGACGGATAGAGGTAGAAAAATGTGTAATTCAAAAACTTACAAATAGATGAATGTTGAAAACTATCTTTGCATGTAATTAAAAAATATAACATTCACAAAAGGCATGTATTTTCTTCGAAAAGACTTGTAGTAAGATAAGATCTTATAATAGAACGGAGACAGAAATCTTAGCTGCTCAGTGGGGAGTGGAAAAAATGGTGAGATGTAGTTTCTCATGACTACTGGAGAAGGAAAAGCATTTAAAGGGCAAGGAATCCAGAGACACAATACATCAGAATGATATGAAAGTCTTGACCAAAGTTTTGAGTCTTCAGGTTATGCTCAATGTTGTCCTTGAACTGATGAAGATTGTGGTTTCCAGTAGCTTAGGGAATTTGCAATTTCAACTAAAGTTCACTGACAAAGGAACACCTGTAAATCAAGCACTTTTGGGTTTACGAACATTTTCTTAATGACTAGTTATTGTATAATTGCATTGTCCTGTTCACCTGGGATTGATTAAAGAGCCACTGTTAAAAATATGATTTGAGTGACACTCACAGGAAGAAAGGTTACTTAATGATATTGATGGAATAAGATCCCAGTAGTGGCAGTGGGGGAAAAAGACTTAATTCCAAATCATTTACTATCAGTAGGGAGTCAGAAAAGAAGATGTTAAAGTATACCCAGTAATTTAAGGGGTTAACAGCAAAGCTGTATCATAATATGAGAATCAAGTCTCAGTGAATACAATGAGATGAAAGGTAAAATTTTGAAATGAAAGCAAATATATCTTATTTCCTCACTAGGCTAAATCTCTTGAATAGAATTTACTCAGTATTCATAATATTTACCCTTCTTTCCCTTCGAAATTATAAATCTCTGTGCCACTTCCCATGGTGCTCTAATATTATTTTTTTAGCGTTTTGCAAGGCAGTGGGGTTAAGTGGTTTGCCCAAGGCCACACAGCTAGGTAATTATTTAGTGTCTGAGGTCAGATTTGAATTCAGATACTCCTGACTTCAGGGCTAGTGCTCTATCCACTGTGCAACCTAGTCACCTTGTGCTCAAATATTATTAATCAGGTAAAATCAATAACAATTGTTATTTGATTGCTTGATAAGCACCTATGGTTATCAAGATATCATCACAGATTGTTTACTTGATTGCTTAATAAGTAGCATTGACTCAAATTGCATCAAAATGTAATTATAATCATTCTTTACTTTACTTTACTCCCCTTTCGAGTATTTTTCAAGTACACACAAACCTCTTCACAAGCCAAAGTATCCAGAGTCATATCATTTCTTGAACTATTTGGGTCCCTCTCCCAAGGGTTATTTTCTTTCATACTTTACCTAACCCCTCCCCACCCAGGGTACTTAACACCTTGTTAAGTAGTCCAGTACCTATTGTCTCTCTCACTTTACACCCCCACCCCCAACACTCAATGCACTTAACACCTTGATTAGTGAACCAAGATCTATTGTGTCTCCCACTTTACCTCCCCCCCCCCCAACCAAGGTACTTAACACATTGTTAAGTGAAGCACTACTTATTTCTAATCCTAATCTAATTAGCCAAATAAATCATGAAGATCTCTAAATTTTGGGAGGCTCTGAGGTTCCACTGAGAACTTTACAAATAATTGCAAGTAATATATTCATCTCAGGTCCTCAGTTTATGGTGCTTAAAGATCCTTGGGTACTAGGAGGCTCTGGATGTCTCACCAGAGAACCTAACCAATGATTGGAAGCAGGCAAGACACTTTCTCAGGTCCTCACAGTTTATGATGCCTTCCTTAGACAAGGTGCTTCTTATGATAAAAACAAGCAAAGGTATAAGGAGATACTTGAGTGAAAATTAACACTCCTACTTTTTTTTTTTTTCAGGGCTTTTTGTCTCAGACTCGGTGATGTGATCTTGGACCTCTTCAATTGAGAGACAAGGCCCAATTAAACCCATAACCTTTAGGTTCATTCTGTTTAATTATATTCAAAACTCTAATTATCCTTAGAGAAGTAAAGTTTTAATGAGTTAGAATTGTTTTATTATCTCTTTTAGGGGCCAACATTTGTTTAAAACAGTTTTGTTTTTTTTCATTTATCTTTTTTTTTTTAATGTAACTCTTCAGTCATGTATTTGGTGATTGAATTCTCTGTTCAGTTCTGGTCTTTGTGTCAGGAAATTCTGGAAGTCTTGTATTTCATTGAACATCCAGCTTTTTCCCTGACAATATATGCTGAATTTTTCAGGATAATGCATTCTAGGCTGTAATTCCAGGCCCTTATCTCTCCAAAATATGTTATTCCAGTTCTTCTGATACTTCAGTATTGACTGTTAGGTCCTGTGTTTGTCTGATTGTGTTGCCTTTATATCTGAATTGTTTTCTTGTTCTTGCTTACAATATTATCTCTTCATTTGAGAGTTCTGGAATTTGGTTATTATAACCATTCAAGTTTTTATCCTGGGGTCTCTTGCTTGAAGGGTTCTGTGGATTCTTTTAATTGTTATATTGTTATCTTGTTCTAGTAGATTAGGGAAATTTTCCTTTATAATTTCTTGCATGATGTTTTCCACATTATGTTGCTGGTCCAGGCTTTCTAGTAGTCCAATGATAGGTAGATTGTCTCTTCTGGATTTATTTTCTGAGTCATTCATTTTCCCTAGAAGGTGCCTTACATTTTCTTCATTTTTTTCAGCCTTTTTATTTTGTTTGATGAGATTTTATAGTCTTGTAGATTCATTGGTTTCTAGCTGTTCAATTCTAATTTTTAAGATTTTATTTTCTTCAATTACCTTTTCTGTTTCCTTTATAGAGATGTTGAATTCTCTGGTCAATTTCTCACAATTTTCCTACATGACTTTCATTTCTTTTTTTTCATTTCCAGATACATTCCCATTTGGATTTAGAAATCTATCTTAGTGGCGGCTAGGTGGCACAGTGGATAGAGCACCGGGGCCCAGGACTCAGGAGTACCTGAGTTCAAATCCAACCTCAGACATTTAATAATTACCTAGCAGTGTGGCCTTGGGAAAGCCACTTAACCCCATTTGCCTTGCAAAAACCCTAAAAAAAAAATCTATCTTAATCAACAGGAAAGTTGGGGGTGGGGAGGGGACTGGTAACAGAGAAAGATAAGGGAAGAAGGGACCGAAAAAAGGAAAGGGAAGGCAGAAGTGAAAACAAATGAAAAGCTAAATTTTTAAAAGAAAAATCAAAGGGGAAAGTCAATAAAACTTTGGTGAGGAGGAATAAGCAAAAAGGAAAGAAATAAATACAAATGGTGAAAGATAGCATGGAGGGAAATACAGAATTAGTCATCTTAACTATAAATGTGAATGGGATGAACTGTCCCATAAAACATAAATCAATAGCATAATGGATTAAAAGCAAGAATCGTACAATATGTTGTTTACAAGAAACACATTTGAAGCAGAGGGATACACAGGGTAAAGGTAAAAGGTTGGAGCAAATTATATTATGCCTCAGTGGAAGTAAAAAAACAAATACTCTGGGGTAGCTATTCTAATCCCAGACAAAATAAAAGTAAAAATCAATCTCATTAAACAGAATAAGGAAAGAAATGGTATCTTCTTAAAAGGCACCATTGCAAATGAAGCTATATCATTACTAAACATGTCTGCACCTAGTAGTATAGCATATTTATTCTTAAAGGAAAAGCTGAGTAAATTACAAGGAGAAATAGACAGAAAAACTTTAATAATGGGAGAACTCAATCTCCCTCTTTCAGAACTAGTTAAATCTAACAACAAAATAAACAAAACAAAAGTGAAGAAGGTGAATGAAACTTTAGAAAACTTAGATATGATAGAACTCTGGAGAAAGTTTAATGGGGACAGAAAAGAATATACTTTTTTGGGGGGCAGTACATGGCACCATCACCAAAATTGTCCATGCACTAGGGCACAAAATCCTTAAAATCTGATATGAAGAAAGGCAGAAATAATAAATATACACTTCGCAGAAAATGATGCAATAAAAATTACAACTAATAAAAGGTCAGGGAAAGATAAACCAAGAACTAATTGGAAAATAAATAGCCATTTTCTTAAATATTGGGTGGATCAAACAACAAATCATAGAAATATTCAATAATTATATCCTAGAAAATGTTAATGAGACAGCATGCCAAAATTTATGGGATGTAGCCAAGGCAGTTTTGAGGGGGAAGTTTTATATCACTAAATACCTGTATGAACAAAATAGAGAAAGAAGAGATCAATGAATTGTGTATGCAACTAAAAAAGCTAGAAAAAGAACAAATTAAACATCTCCAATTAAATACAAAATTAGAAATTCTGAAAATCAAAGGAGAGCTTAATAAAATGAAAAGCAAGAAAACCATTGCTCTCATAAATAAAACTAAGCCAATAAAATAGATAAACCTCTGGTTAAACTGATGTTAAAAACAAAAAGAAAGAAAATGAGCAAGTTACCAGTATCAAAAATGAAAAAGGTGAACTAACCACCAATCAAGAGGAAATTAAAGAGATAATTGGGAGCTACTTTCCCAAACTATATGCCAATAAATTGAATAACATGAGTGAAATGGATGAATATTGACAAAAATACAAATTTCCCAGATAAACAGAAGTAAAATTAAATTACTTCAATAACCCCATTTTAGAAAAATTAAAGAAACCATCAACAAGCTCCCTAAGAAAAAGCCTTCAGAGCCAGATGGATTTACAAGTGAATTCTACCAATCATTTAAGGAAAAATTAATTACTATTCTACATAAATTGTGTAAAAAATAGGAGAAGGAGTTCTGCCAACTTGGTGCTTATACCTAAACTATGAAGAACCAACACAGCCAAAGAAAATTACAGACCAATCTCCCTAATGGATATTTTCTGGAAAAATCTTAAATAAAATTTTAACATTGAGACTAAAGCAAGTTTTTTATGAAGATATTACACCATGATCAGGTTGGTTGGATTTATATGAGGTAGGCAGGAAAGGTTCACCATTAGGATTAGGATAACATTCAACATAATTAAACATATCAATAGTAAAACCAACAGAAATCATTTGATTATCTCAACAGATGCTGAAAAATCCTTTGAGAAAAATACATCCATTCCTATTAAAAACACTAGAATGTGTGGAATAAGTGAAGTTTTCCTTAGAATAACAAATAGAATCTATCTAAATTAATCAACAAATATTATATTTAATGGGAATAAACTCAGAGTATTTTCAATAAATTCAGGGGAGAAACAAGACTGCTCATTACCACCATAACTATTTAATATAGTATTAGAAATGCTAGCAGTAGCAATAAGAAGAAAAATAAATTGAAGGAATCAGAATTGGCAATGAGGAAGCAAAACTTTCTCTCTGTGCAAATGATATGATGGTATACCTAGGGATCCCAAGAAAATCATCTAAAAAACTCCCTGAAGCAATTAACAAATTAAGCACAATAGTAGGATATAAAATAAACCCACATAAATCAAAAGAATATCTGTATCTGAACAATAAAATACAAGAACAAGTGATAGAAAGAGAAATTCCATTTAAAATAACCAAATACAACATTAAATACCTGGGAATCTACCCTCCAAGACAAACCCAGAAACTATATGAACATAATTATAAAGCTCTCCTCACCCAATTAAAGGCAGATCTAAATAATTGGAAAAATATCAAATGCTCATGGTTAGGTTAAGCAAATAGAATAAAAATGACAATTCTACCCAAATTAAATTACTTATTCATTGCCATACCAATAAAATTCCCGAATAACTACTTTACCAAGCTAAGCAAAATAGTATCAAAATTTATCTGTAGCAACAAAAGGGCAAGACTAGCAAGTGCACTGATGAAAAAAATGTAAAGGATCATGGTCTAGCTTTACCAGCTCTAACCATATTATAAAGTAGCAGTCATCAAAACTGCCCGGTGCTAGTTAAGAAATAGAATAATACATCAGTGGATTAGAATAGGATCAAAAGAAAATGCAGTAATTGACTACAGCAATCTACTGTTTGATAAGCCGAAAGACATCAGCCTTTGGTATAAGAACTCATTATTTGACAAAAATTTGGGAGGACACAGAAAAATAGTATGGCAAAAACTAGGCAAAGATCTACATCTCACACCCTATACCAAAATAAGATCAAAATGGGTACAGGATTTAGACATAAAGAGAGATACCATAGATAAATTAATAGATCAAAATAAATTCTATCTATCTGATCTATGGGAAAGGGATACATTTATGACCAACCAAGAATTAGAGAATATTATAAACTTCAAAATGAATGATTTTGGATATATTAAATTAAAAAGCTTGTGCACTAATAAAATCAATGCTGCCAAAATTAGAACAAAAGCAGAAAGCGGGGCAACAATCTTGAGAACCAGGAGTTCTAATAAAGGTCTCATTTCTAAAATAGGTAGAGAATTGTACCAAATTTAAAAGGTCACAAGTCATTCCCCTATTGATAAATGGTTAAAGGATATGAACACACAGTTTCAAATGAAGAAATTAAAACTATATTTATAAGCATATGAATAAATGTTCCAAATCTTATTGATTAGAGAAATGCAAATTAAAACAACAATGAGATATCATCTCACACCTATTTAGATTAGCCCAGATGATGAAAAGGGAAGATGATCAATGTTGGAGATTTTGTGGCAGGATTGGGACATTGATACTTTGCTGGTGGAGTTGTGAATGGATCCAACCTTTCTGGAGAACAATTTGGAACTAAGCCCAAAGTGTAATAAAACTTTTTATACCCTTTGACCCAGTAATTCTAATTTTAGACTATATCTGCAAGAAATTAGAAAAAATGGAAAACATCCTACATGTTCCAAAATATTCAGAACAGATCTTTTTGTAATGGCAAAGAATTGGCAATTGAGGGTATGCCCATCAATTGGGGAATGGCTAAGTAAGTTATGGTACATAAATACTATGGAATATTATACTTCTATAAGAAATAATAAATTGTCAGACTCCAGAGAAGCATGGAATGACTTATGGGATATGGTGCTGAGTAAAGGGAGTAGAGCCAAGAGAACAATTTACACATAGACATTATGAGATGAACAGCCTTGATGGAAGCAACCCCCTTTGGGAGTCCAGAGAGCTAGGATATCCCTATTTGACAGATTATGGATTATATTGTTCCCAAACAGAAGAAGAAAAACAAAGCAAAACAGTACAGAAAAAAGCACCCCTTCTGAATCTGATGACCACTATATGAACATTATCTCTTATGTATGTCTTTTACTTAATCCTAATTCCTCATGCCAAAAATTGCTAATTGTAAATATGTTTGACAAAATAAGTATGTGAAATGCTAACCTGACTGTTCTCCACTGAGGGGAAGGGGTGGGTGGGAAGGGAGGGTGGAGTGAAACTTTGAAATATACATGTTCAAATGGATGAAAATAAATAAGTAAATAAAAAAATAAATACAATGTTAAAAATAAATGAAAACCAATGTCTTATAAAAGTGCACATTGGAAGGGATGAGTAGTTGCAGAGTGGGAAGTTCTATATAAAGCTTAGATTTAGAGTATAGAACTAAAGGAGGGGAAAAATAAAATGAGCATATAGATTAGACAAATGAAAGTCATAGAAATCATAGAAATTCAGAGAGAAAATAAGAGGGATCAATCTTAACTATATAACCCATGAAAGGTGAGGTGTCCATCCTCTTCCCTGAAAGGTGTTTCCCTTATTACCCATGAAGTTGAGATTAGATAACTGAAGCAACAGCACCATCTTGTCATTTCTCAAGTCTTATTATCATCATTTCAACTGACATTAACATCATTTTCCACATATAATAATCTCATTCAAGAGAGGTTGTGCTACCAGTTCCTTTTAAATCTTACCACCTTGGACCAAAAATTTTGCTATTTGACATGGGAACATTCTTATTGAGCTTATTAGAGTCAATGACACCTAGAATTCCTTTGAAATATTAAGGAGTACATAAGCCATATATTTGAAGTGTTCTAATCCATAAAAAGCATTAAGCTTGTTTTAATTGTTCTGAAATGTCACAACTAAGCCTAGCAAATGGATGTAAGAAAGCAAGAGAGTATGTTAAACATAAAGGAATGATCCCTAACATTTTAATGTCTCTACTTCACTAAATGTATTGAAGCTAAGGTTCATTGACTGATTTTAAGAGATATTCTAGAGAGATGATTCCTGTTGCAATCCATGTTAGATAACATTAATTTTTCATATAATTCCAACACTGTGATTATATGAATTTAGTTTATTTAATAGATGCCTGCATATGATATTCTGAATAAATAAAATCAACTAATGTTTTGAAGTCCATACTGGATGCAAGATATTCATCTTGATTTTGGAAGAAAAAAAGTTGATAATAACATCTTACTTTTCCAAGTAATTTAAAATCTACTAGGAGTGATTCAATATGTAGCATTAGAAACTATATCATGAAATAGAAAATGAATAATTTATAAAGTGACAAAAAAGGTTATGAGAAAACAAAGGGGTGGGGAATTGCTTTCATTTGAGGAATTAGTGACAGTTTCAGAAAGAATTTGCATTTGATGTGATTTTTGAGGAAAGGTTAGTCTTTCAATAAATGGTGAAAATATTTAAGTTGGAAAGAAAAATAAAGTGGTAATAAAATAATTGAACAAATTCAGGAAAAAGAGACTGAGTTTGAAGAGAACAAAGCATATATCCATGAGAATAATTAGAAATGAGGTATCATTTAAAATATGATTTGAATTAACAATAAAATTTTCTATTAAAATTCTTTTTTCCCAAAGACCAGCTGCCTTAATAAAATTGATAAAATACAAATTAAGTTAAAATCACAAATGTATAAAGGAGAATAAAATTATGCACAAAATTTTCACAGAGTCTTAGAGTTTGAGGACAGATAAAAAGGAAGCAGAAATTCTAAAGATTTAGATTGCTAAAAATTAAAAACTCTCAATATTATGAATAAATACTATTGGGTAACATGATGTCAAGTATGAATCTATAGAAAAAAAACAATTATGTAATGACTGCAATAGCAACCAACCCATGAAAAGATTATGGAATAACCTTGGAGACTTCAAAAGTTGAAAGAAAATTAATTGAAAGAAGAAAAGAAATGATGTCCTTCAATAAAAAGTAGAAAGAATTATTGACAGGATAGATCAGTGCCTAGAAATTTGAAAATTTCTGATAAAACAGCAAATACTATAAAGGACAAAATGGATAGAAATGAAGTTAAACAGTGCAAAGCAAAAACTTTGTACATTAGAAGAATAAATGTGATTTTTATAAGCCCTGACAACTAACCTTGAAGACAGTTCAGTGAAAAATTCTCAGTATAATTAGCATATCCCACCCCCAGAATTATATAATGAATTAAGAAGCATGAATAACACATTTCAGCATAGTTTAATCAAAAACATTCCAAAAATATTGGAACTAGAAAGCAAAATGTCGAGCTGTCGGAAATATATCATAGAGGAAAGAGGAATGCCAAGTTTAACTCAAGTAAAAATGTAGTTACTAAGATGACAAATGTCCCTGTGTAGAAGTATATTTTCTAAACACTGTTGAAAACAAAACTCATGAACTGCAGAAATTTAGCTTTAATTGAATAGCACTAATCATCAAAAATGAGAAAATAAGGACTAGACTGGAAAACAATGCATCACAAAGAAAAGGAATGTCTTATCTACAAGCATAATATATTCTAAATCATTGCATATAATCCTGTGATGGATCAGGGAACAGATTTTTATAGAATTCATGACTTTTGAACATATCTTCTGAAAAGTCAAAGTTGAACAGAGCCTTTGAGATGCAAATTATATGTGCAAAAGAAATGAAAGGCAATCTAGTCTAAATATAGAGAAATATTAGATGATGTTCTCAGACTCATTTGCTGAAAAGAATAGCTAAAGATTTTTGTTTCTTAAAAATCCAATCTTATCTGTCCTAGTAGTACCACATCAAAAACTATATTATAAAGTGGTAGTCATCAACTATCTAGTTTGGCTACAGAATAGAAAGTGGATCACTTGAATAGATTAGGTACAAAAGAAACAGCAGTAAATGAGTATATACATAGGTAATAATTAAGTGTTTGATGTTGGATTTGAACTCAGGTCTTCCTGACTCCATGGCTGGTGCTCTATACACTGCACCACCTAGCTGCCCCTTAAATAAATATATCACTTGATAAACCCAAAGACCTGAACTTCTGAGATAAGAACTCACTATTTCACAAAACCTGAAGGGAAAACTAGAAAATAGTATGGCAAAAACTAGGCATAGACCAACATCTCATACAATGTGCTATGGATAATGTTGACTACATTAAATGTAAAGGTCTTTGCACAAACAAAACCAGTACAACAAAGATTAGAAGGAATGCAGAAAGATGGGAAATAATTTTAATTAGTCAAATTTATAAGAATATAAGTCTTTCACCAACTGATAAATGATCAAAAGATATAAATAGACAGTTTTCACATGAAGAAATAAAAGCTATCATAGTCATATGAAAAAATGTTCCAAATCATTATGATTTAGATAAACAAATATTAAAACAACTCTGAGGTAAGGCTTTACACCTATTAGTTTGGCCAATATGACAAAAAAGAAAGCTGATCGATGTTGGAGAGAATGTGGAAAAACTGAACATTAATACACTATTGGTAAAGTTGTGAAATTTTCCATCCCTTCTGGAAGGCGATTTGAAATTATGTTCATTGATAAATAAAAATGTGTATACTCTGATCCAGCAATACCACTACTAGGACTGTAACTCCAAGAGGTCATCAAAATGGGGAAAAGACTCAGAAATACAGAAACACTTAAAGAACTGGAAATTGAGGGGAAAGTGTTCAATTGGAGAATGGTTAAAAAATGGAGTACTACTGTTCTGTAAGAAATCATAAGTGACTGAACTTTAGAAAAGCCTGGAAAGATTTGGAAGAGTTTATGATGAGTGAAATGAACAGAAACAGGAGAACATTGTACTCATTTACAGGAACATTGTGAGATGATCAACTCTGATGAATTCAGTTCCTCTCAGCACTTCAATGATCAAGGCTAGTCCTGAAGTACTCGTTATATAAAATGTCATTCTCCTCCAGAGGGAAAAAAAATATGGAATCTGAATGGAGAACAAAAAAATTGACTTTTAAAATTTCTTTTATGTTTTTCTTTCAGTTTCTTGTTTTTTTTCTTTGAAATTCTAATTCTTCTTTCACAATTTGACTAATATGGAAATAAATTATACATAATTATACATGTAGAATCTATATCATATTGTATGCTGCCATGAGGAAGAGAAGAAAGGGAGGATAGCAGACATATGTGGAACTCAGGAACTTTCAAAAGGATGAATGTTGAAAACTTTCTTTGCATGAAATTGGGAAAAAATTAAAAAAAAACTTCCACCTAATCATTGAGAAAATAAAACCATCCCTCTAGTTAGAATGTTGAAAAATAATTACTCTAATTTGGAAGGAAAGAAGAGCCACAGGGTACTCTGCTGTTTCCCATTAGGATAAAGATAAAGACCTTAGACAGTATTTAAATCAACTCCCTCATTTGAAATATAAGGAAAGAGAAACCCAAAATGTTTAGGTCATGTATCAATGGTCAGACAGGTATTAAGTAGCAAACAGTAAAGAAATGTAAAACAAATTACAGCAGAACTTAAGCAAATAAGTAAGGAAATATATTATAAATTAAGATGAAGGAAAGCTGAATATTTAGTTTGAAGCAAGGGTGGGAATTTCTTTCAATAAGCAAATCTAGAAGCAGAATTCAACTCATCTCTCCCAACATTTTCCTTCAAACAATATTTCACAAAATGTAATCCTTGAATTTAAAGATTTAATCCTTAAATCCAAAAAATCAGGATGACTTTTTTTCCCAGTCAAAGACAAATTAGCAGGTATGAATGAAAAGCCTGTGACATTGTGGTAGAGGCTGGCTGAGAGTTCAGTCAAGAGTCAATACCAATATAAGCATATGAAAATTCCAAATCATTATTGATTAGAAAAATGAAAATTAAAACAAAAATGAGGTATCATCTCACACCCGTCAGATTGGCCAAGATGAAAAAAAAAAGGAAAAATGATCAATATTGGAGAGGTTATGGTAGGATCGGGACATTGATGCTTTGCTGGTGGAGTTGTGAATGGATCCAACCTTTCTGGAGAACAATATGGAACTAAACCCAAAGTGCAATAAAACTGTTCACACCTTTTGACCCATCAATTACAATTCTAAGGCTATACCTAGAAGAAATTATATAAAAGGGAAATGTCCTACATGTTCCAAAATATTCATAGCAGCTCTTTGTAGTGGCAAAGAGGGGATGTCCATCAATTGGGGAGTTGCTAAACAAGTTATGGTACATGAATACTATAGAATAATGTTGTTCTATAAGAAACCATAAATGGTTGGATGTTAGAGAAGCATGGAATGGCTTATGGGATCTGATGTTGAATGAAGGGAATAGAGTCAAGAGAACAATGTACACATCAATATAATTATGAGATGAATAACCTTGATGGAAGAAGATCCTCTCAGCAGTTCAGAGAGCTTGGACAACTGTATTAGACTAGCTATGGTCTATGTTACCCCAACAAGAGAAAGAAAAACAAAACAAAATAAAACACATAAGATAAAAACAACCCGTAAGAATCCGATGAAAACTTTATAAAAATATCTCTTATGTATCTCTTTTCTTTAATTGTAATTCTTCATACCAAAAATGACTAATTTGTAAACATGTTTATAAAAAATATGAATGTACAATGCTAGCCTGACTGTTCACTGCTGAGGGGAGAGGGGTGAGAAGAGAGATGGAAAGAAATTTTATAACTTAAAAATACATG